>NW_023601754.1:53606177-53632063 GCF_014898055.3 Talpa occidentalis | reverse complement strand
GGAGACCCCTCTCCGCTCACCAGAGAAGCGCTTTTGCGTCCTCGAAGCCGATGGGCTGAGTGGGGATTGGGGGAATCCCGGGACCGTGGCTGAGTCCAGTCGGAAGGAGGAGGGTTTGGCTGGAAGATAAGGGGTCAGGGGGTCCCCGAAGTACTCGTAGTAGGAACCTCGCACCCCCGAGGGAGGCAAGCGCCAGGAGTGCGGGAAGGTCTCGCTGGGCAGGCTGTGTCCGTCGTTGATGTCCGCGGGGTCGGGTACACCAGCACCCCCGCCACCCCGTGCTTGGCGGCGTTCACGGCCTGCGGGAGCAGAGGCTGCGCTCAGGGGGGCGGGGGGCGCCTGTCCACGGTTCCCTCGCGCTGGAAGCCGCTCGCGGCCACCTCCCCGCCTGCGAGAGGACGCGCCCCACGGTCCCCGGAGGCAGCAGCAGGCGCCTCTGGGCTGCCCCCCAGGCCCGCCTCCACCCGGCCGGGCCTGTGGGGGGGGGCGGGGCGCGGGGCCGAGCCTGCACCCCTGTGTGCGCAGCAGCATCGAGCCCGTGACCCAAAGGCGGGGACGGCTGGGGGGGCGCCCCGGGGAAGAACAGCGCGCGGCAGGGCGCGCGCAAAAGAATGTTCTTCAGCCTCGGAAGGGAACGAAGTTCTGACACGATTCCAGGCCCGTGGGAACACCGTGCCCAATACACTAGGCCAGACGCCTGGGACAGATATTTTATGGTTCACTTCGATGAGGTGCCCTGAAGAGGCAGATTCGGAGAGTAGGAAAGTAGATTCGAGGTTGTGGGGGCTGGAAAGCGGGGACAGGAAGTGATGTTTAATGGAGACGTCCCTGCTCCCCACTCTGTCTCTGGTGAATTCTCGCGCCACACACACACACACACACCCCACGTCTGGACTACACCCCAGCTCTTGTATGCATAAATAAAAATAAATCTTTTTTTTTTGGGGGGGACCCTCGCCGGCGGCTGGGGATCGAACTGGCGCCGCAGAGGCTGCGGGCAGCCTCACAACCCAGCGCTCAACCGCTGCGCCACCAGGGGAGGCCCAATAAAAACACATCTTTAAAAAAATAAGTAAAATAATGGTACAGACTTTGATCGGGGAGGAAGGCAGTGGCCATGGGGGGCCATAAACAGCGTGTGCTGATGCCCCCGCATTGTACCCTTCAAAGCCGTCCCCAAGGTAAATTTCACCTTATGTATATTGCAGCAGCACAGAAGAAAAAAAAAACTGTACCGAAAAAAATAAGTAAAAGGACAGGGATACAATTTATGTGCAGAACAAGAATGATCTCCAGGATGTAAAAGGTGGGGGAAAAAAATCCCATAAACTAAAAAAGTAGTTCTGGCTTTGGAGGGAGACGCTGCCAGAGAGCTTTTCCTCCTTTATTAAATTGGAAATTCTATAATCTCTATCATCTGCCATGCCTTCCCGTTCCCCTTTCTTTTCTTCTTTTTCTTATTTTCTTCCTTTCTGCAGTTCTTAGGGGCATGTCTTTAAAAGTTGTGGTAAAATAAACATCACTTGAAATGTATCATCTTAATGATTTTTTAAAAATTTATTTATTTATGCATACAAGACCTGGGTACAGGCCAGAGGTGCGGGTGAGGGGAGGGGTGTGTGTGTGAGACAGAGCGGGGAACAGAACAGGCAGACTGATGAAATACACTGCTGAGGGGAGCAGCGGGCAAGTCAGGAGAAGTCTGCTGGGCCATGGGTAGCTCCCTGGCCGGGGGATGGAACTCGTGCTGCAGTGGCTGCGGATCGCTTCATAGGTTGCTCTTAACCCCTTGCACCACCAGGGAGGCCCCGTCTGAACCATTTTAACGTGTTTAGGTCAGTGGGATTAGGGTGCCATCAACACCATCCTTTTCCAGAACTCTCTTCCCTGTGTAAATCTGAAACTCAGTACCTATTTAACACTAACTCCCTATTCCTCTCTCCCACTATAAATTTTTATATTAAAAAATATTTTAAATAAATCTTTAAAAAATAAATATTTTTTAACCATAGACATTAATATTTAGTCAAATTTTTAAGTTGAAAAGAAAAAGGGGAGGCCCTGGTGGCGCAAGGGGTTAAGACACAACCTATGAAGCGATCCGCAGCCACTGCAGCTTGAGTTCCATCCCTGGCCAGGGAGCCACCCACAGGGCGCAGCAGACCTCTCCTGTCTCGCCTGCTGCTCCCCTCAGCAGTGTATTTCAGTGGATCTACCTGTTCTGATCCCCACTCAGTCTCTGGTGAATCCTCTCACCCCACACCTCTGGCCTGTACCCAGTTCTTGTATGCATAAATAAATCTTTTTTAAAAAAAGAAAGAAAAGAAAAAGGGTGTGGGGAGAAGACAACAGTAAGAATTTAAGCTGAAAGTCAGAAGAATTTAGGGCTTAGACTGCCAGATTACCGAAGCTGAAAATTTTGTTCCATCTCTTTCTTTCCTCGGGGTCAGAGAGGTTAGGGGAAGCGTCCAAGGTCACACAGCCATCACTGGCATTGCACAGATGCAGCTTGCCTCGCCTTCCCCTCTCCCCACCGAGGGCCCCTCTCCCCCACCCAGTCCCCTGCTTTGGAAGCTGCGGCTCACCTTAGCCCCACGCCCTGCACCCCCATAGCGGGTCAGGGCAATGGTGTTCTGGAGTGTGATGCCTTGAGACTGTAGTTCCTTAAAGTCTGCTTCTGTGCCCCGGTTGGCATAGACAAGGAGGCCCTAGTCTCAAGAAGAGAAGATCCTTAGAGCCAGGCCCAGGGAAGGGTGGAGAGGGGAAAGGAGAGGGAAGCAGCAGGGTGGCAGGATGAGGGATTTCGAGTCTGCTTCCCACCTCACCCAGAGCTTGCAGTCTCCCCAGGGACACAGTCATACCTGGTGTCCTCCGTGTCCAGGTACCCTTTATCAGGCCTGACCTCAAACAGGTGCTATTTTGTGTTTATTGAGTGACTAAGTGATGGGCGACAGGACTAGCTATGGAGATGACTGAATTCTAGGGAGTGCTGAGCTCAGTTGAGGAACTTTTCCTTACCCCTGGGTTAAGATGGGAGAAGCTGGGCTAGGCGTCAAGGGGAGCTGGGCAATGGGGAGGGGATGTTCTGGACCCACCTGTGGGGTTCCGGGGGGGCATAAGCAGCATAGGGTGGCACCACGTCAGGGCCCCCCTGCTCCCCAGTCAGATCCTCCTCACTCCGTCTGCAGGAGAATTGAACTTTCCCAGTGGGATCCACTGTGGGGGGGGAAGGGGCATTGTCATGCTGGCCCTGGCAGCTCCCCCACCTACAGGTTTCCCCAAGCCTGAGGGGGGACCTCCAACGTCCACGTGGTTTGGCTGCTCCTGACTGGGGAAGGAGAGCAGCACTTCGTACTGGGAGGCCTGGGCCGAGTCGAGACCTGACTTTGGGTCCCGCCAGCGCTGCAGCAGCAGCTGCACCAGCTCCTCGTCCCGGGGGCTGGTGGCCAGGTGTGGCTTCCTGGAGAGTTCTCTACAGGGTGGACGAGGGAGGGCAGGCCGGGGTCAGGTGGGAGCCTCTGGCAGAGGGTGGGCTGGGTAGACAGGCCTCTCACCTAAGGTTCTCCCGGATCCTGCTGGCATCCAGCTGTTCCAAGATGGTCTCAAGGAGCTTCTGGTCCAGGTCCAGGTCCTGTGAGTCTTGAGACTTTGGGGATGGCAAAGTGGCCACGAGTGATCCCCAGCCCCAAGAGGGCCGTGGCCCCCACGACACCCCAAGCACCTTCACCCACTGCATCTGCGGAGACTGGGCCAGCTGAGGAGGCTCCTTACAGATGGGGTGTTGGGTCTAGTTAACCATTACCCCATGGGTGTCCCTGCCCTTGGCTTCTCAGGGAGAGTGAGGAGCATCCTGCAGGGCTGTGCCAGGAGCTGTTCATATCCACCTCAAGGTCATTCACCAGAAAGGCCCTTCAAGGCCTTCAAGTCCACACGAGAATGCTGAGGTCCAGAGAGGGACAAGGTCTCTCCCTGGGTCTCGCAGACTGGACTCGGAGTCATAACCTCTGCTTCCCTGGGGTCATCCAGCTCTGGCTGCTTGAGCAGGTTTTGAGTTCCAATCCCATCCTTGCTGGGCAAAAGCTGTGCGGCTTTGGGCAATTCATTCACTGAGTGTCTCTTAGCCTGGGGGATAATAGAACTTATTTCACAAAACTGTACTGCGGCTTTCATGTCACAAGCCCAGATCTGCAGAAATATCTAGTCCAGTGTCTGGACAGAATGGAAATGCAGTAAATTTCCTGTGCATCTGATCCTCTAAAATGCAAAGCCCTAGAACTACAGGAAGAGGGAAACCCAGAGGAATTCTCTCTATCTATCCTGAAAGGGTCCCAAGCTTATGGGAGGAAGTGGGACTCTTGGGAAGGGAGATTGCTGTCGAGGACAGAGAGAGGGAAGGCACCACTTCCTTGGCACAGTGGCTTCTTCCTCCATGCCTCTGAGCATGTCTGGATTCCATCCAGCCCTCCATCCACCCTCCATCCATCCATCCATCCATCCATGCATCCACGCTCCATCCATCCATCCATCCATCATGCATCCACGCTCCATCCATCCATCCATCCATGCATCCACCCTCCATCCATCCATCCATCCATCCATGCATCCACGCTCCATCCATCCATCCATCCATGCATCCACCCTCCATCCATCCATGCATCCACCCTCCATCCATCCATCCATCCATGCATCCACCCTCCATCCACCCATCACCTATCCATTTATTAATTCCTTCACTTGTACCTGCAAGCATCATCTGTTCACTTAGCTCTATGATAGACCCTTGCTAGACTCAGGGAAGCAAAGGCGCCCAGACATTCAAGTCCAGCAAGGGGAATAGACAGGCTTTAGGGTCAACCATGTCGCACATTCCCAGTGGGGAGAATGAGAGATTCTGTCTAGGAGGGGATACCTGAAGGAACCCTCGGAGGATGAGAAGCACTCAGCAGGCAGAGCAGGTCGGGGCAGACCATCCGTGCTGACGGCCAGCAGGTGCCAAGACCAAGAGGAAGGGAGACACCAAGCCAAGCACTCAGCACCAGTATTGAACTTCCAGACCTGCAGGCCAGGCTGGCAGGGCTGGGAAGGACCTGGGACTCAAGCTGTACTCCTCTACCCCACCCCATGACCTCTCCTACCTTGGAATTCTGCCCAGCAAGCCGCAGCCCACTGATTGGCCCAAAGAGGCCTGGAGCACTGGGGAGCTGGGCCACGTAGAGTGAGCTTGCGAGCGAGCATGCCTGCAGAGCTCCTCTCTCTGCAGCACCCTTTCTGTGTGCAGCCCCCTTCTGCCGGGGCCACCCAACGCCCCCACCCACAGTGATTGCTGTTGTGCTGCAGATTAGCTGGGTCAGCCTATGGGAGAGCTGGGCCAGGGGGTGTGGGGTGACCGTAAAGTTCTGGGAGGTGTCCAGGGAAGCCACGGTTCTTGATGAGATGATTATCAACACCCAGGAGATGGCCTTGAGTCTTATCAGAACCCATCGCTATGTACTCACCAGGGAGTGTGTGTCTTTATGGCATTGGGGTCATTCTGGCTTCAAGAAATGAGTCTGCACATGCTCCCTCCTCTTCAAGTTTTAGAAGAATTTGAGACTAGGTATTGCACGTCTGAATATATGGTAGAATTCACCAGTGCAGCTTCTGGCACCGGAGTTTTGTTTTTATTGGTGGAACTTTGTTGCCGCTTTGCAGTGAAACACAGCAGTCGTGGAGCAGGTTTGCAAGGCAAGACTGCTCCTTGAGCAGAAGTTCTTCTGCCATTTATTGAACGCACATAGGCTACCAAAAGCTGGTCATGCGACACTGGTATGAGGAATTAAGTCTGGCAGGCGGGATGAGAATGGGGATGAAGTTTTACAAGGGACAGGAATGGGGACATCGTGATCCTACGTCAAGGAACATTTGTGTCAGCAAAGTATTTGATGTTATCCCAGGCAGAGTCATCCCAGGACCACCGTGGAGATCATCACGTAATCAGGCCAACAGCGGCCTAGGTGTCCCGGGCCTGCTGTGCTCCATAGGGGGTCAAGGATGCTCTGCTGGGATTTGTAGATAGCAAAGAGGTCACAGTTGCCCATGAGTGGCAGCTAGCAGCCAGCTCATGGGAACCCACAGTGGGGGTGTTGATAATTGAATTTTTTAAATTTATTTGTTTTTTATTTTATACATTTTTTACATCATTTTTCATTTTTGCACAATGTATGCATTTTCATCTTGGTTATAGTCCCCAGACAATTCCCACCCTCTTTGTTTTGATCCTACTCCCCCCTCCCCTCACCATAGTGTGTCTCTGGTTTATAGTTGCCTGTTGATTGTGATTTTTACTTTATTATAATTAGGATTTTTCCTGGTCCCTTATTTAGGTCTTCTAAATTTCTGCTATGAGTGATACCATTGGATATTTTCCTTTTTCTTTCTGGCTTATTTCACTGAGCATGATCCCTTCCAGCTCCATCCATGTTGCTGCAAATTGCATGCGTTTATCTTTTTTGATTGCTGAGTAATATTGATGATTGATTTTATCTCCTTACTAGTTATTGGTTTATTCACATTTTCTAATTCTTCATGATTCAGTCTAAGAAAAGTATATGAGTCGAAGAATTTATCCTCTTCCTCCGGGTTGTCCAATTTGTTCACATGTCGCTATTCATTCTCTCCTCTTACAATCCTTTGTATTTTCGTGGCATCCATTGTAACTTTGCTTTCACTTCTGGTGTCTATCTGAATCTTCTCTCCTTTTTTTCCTTGGTGAGTGTAGTTAACGTTTCCTCGATTTTGTTTATCTTTTTCTTTTTTTAAATTAAGATTTATTTATTTACGCATACAAGAACTGGGGTACAGGCCAGAGGTATGGGGTGAGAGGATTCACCAGAGACAAAGTGGGAGACAGGCAGATTGAACAAAGTACACTGCTGAGGGGAGCAGCAGGCGAGACAGGAGAGGTCTGCTGCGCCATGGGGGTAGCTCCCTGGCAGGGCATTGAACTCGTACTGCAGAGGCTGTGAATAGCTTTATAGGTTGCGTCTTAACCCCTTGCGCCACCAGGGAGGCCCTGTTTATCTTTTTCAAAGAACGAGTCTCTTAGTTTAATGCATCTTTTCTATTGTCCTTTTAGTCTTGACTTCATATTTTTGTGATTTCATATATTTGTGGTCTATAACCTTTAGTATATTAAGGAAGATTCCTTCTATTTCCATCTAACTTAGAGTTTTTATAATAAATAGGTGCTGAATATTTTCAAATGCCTCTGCATCTGTTGATATATGATTTTTATCTACCTTTGTTTTTATCTACCTTTGTATTGCATTGATATATATATATATATATATATATATATAAAACATCCTTGCATCCCTGGGATAAGGGATTCACCCCCCACTTGATCACAGTGTCTCATCCTTGCAATCTACTATTGAATTAGACTTGTTAGTATTCTGTTGACTGTAGTTTATATGGCGGTCAGCTGTTTTCTTTTCCAGCACAGAACCTTATCCTGGGATATTGGTGCTGCACCTCCCACTGCAGTGACCTTTAGGGCTAATGGCTTTCGCCACGGTCCCTAGGTCCAGCTGGGCAAGGAACCAGCGCGCAGGGGAGTACAGCAAAGTTCCCTGAAGACACAGATAAGACAGACGCCTATCAAAAGATAACGACCCCCAGGAGCCACCACAAGAATACTGACCAAAAGGAGCCTTATCTCATCTCCTCAGACCCACAAACTTTATCCCTTCACTCTCTTTCTAAAACTTCTTCCTGCTCTTCTATAAAGGTCATTGATTGCTAAATGAAAGAAACATATGAAATCTAGTAACAAGGATGACTCAAATGAAACACCACTAAACCTTGTGTAACAACAAAATTGTTAGTTCAATAATTGCTCTGTTCTATGTTAAAATTCCTTAGCTTTGATCCTTCATGAAAAAGTGTTATTACATAAAAAATAATTAATAATGATTAATTAATAATGTTTAATTATTAATAATTAATAATGATTAATGAATTTAGTGGTTAGCTAGGAGAAAATGTAATTCTATAAAACAAAAGACAAAACTAATGGTCTGACTGCTTAGGAATGTGCCTAGATCCAAATGTGACTCTGGACATAAATCACTGCCTTGTCGATGATAAGTTCAACCTATGAGCCAACTGGTTTAGTGCACTGATCACCGATCCTATGCCTTTAGAAAACCTATATATACTGGCCACTAACTTAAATAAAATTACACTCAGATTTCCACTCTCTTGAAGTGTGTCTGTGTGTCATTTACTCGCCGACTCCCTGACCACTCCAGGCCATCTCTAAGCCTGGACGGCTCCTCGTCCATCGCTGTCGCTGTGCTGGTCCGCGGCAGGTGGCGCCCGAACGTGGGGCCCGACCTTACATTTCATTAAGTTTCCACCCAAAGGAGAGGTGAGTAGTGACGAGGTTGCGGTGGGTCAGCTCTCTCCTGCTCAGTGTGAGTGTGTGAGTGAATTTCTCCCAAAATACCTTCTTTAAACAGCCAGGGATAGGATCCTCCCTGGAGCGTCCGGAGCTCGCTGATGAAGGGTGATCAGTCTGAGACAGTGAGAAGGCTTTCTAGGTGTGAAAAAATACGCGCGGTGCTGCGTGTGTGTGAGCGTGCATGACTAGGCTCCAGGGCTTGGGGCTACGGGGTCTGAGGGGGCTGCCCCCGCGGTGCCCGTGCAGAAACGTCATCCGGCCTAACGGTCATCTGCTCTGCTCCACGCACTGCCTCATCTTTTCTTTTTCTTTTCTTTTTCTTTTTTCTCACTTGCTAGAATTTTATTTTATTTTTTTTTATAGAGGCATGTTTTATTTATTTATTTGTTTGTTTTTTGTTTACACATGCACTGGGTACAGTCAGAAGCGCGGGAGGGTGAGAGAATTCACCAGAGCCAAAGCGGGGAGCAGAGCAGGCAGAAGGACCGAAGGACACTGCTGAGGGGAGCAGCGGGCGGCAGGAGAGGTCTGCGCGCCATGTGGGACCCTCCTCTGGTGGCCGGGGAGCAGCCGGGGATCGAACCTGCGCCGCAGAGGCTGCGGGCAGCTTCGCAACCCAGCGCTCAACCGCTGCGCCACCGGGGAGGCCCAGAATTTTATTTTTTTTAATAATAAATTTAATTTTTATATTCCCCATACAATTGCAACCCCCCCATTCTGACCCCAATCCCTCCCCTCCCGCCCCCACCCCCCAAAAAGTGTCTCTGGTTCATAGTTTTTTTGTTGATTTTGATTTTCACTTTTTTATAGTTATTCATTTTCCTGGTCCCTTATTTAAGTTTTCTAGATTCCTGCTATGAGTGAGACCATCCGGTATTTTTCTTTTTCTTTCTGGCTTATTTCGCTGAGCATGATCCCTTCCAGCGCCATCCATGTTGCTGCAAATGGCATGTGTTTATCTTGTTTGAATGCTGAGACCTCATCCCTTTTCTTGGCCCCGTTTGCCATCCTGGCGGTTCAGTCCACGCCTGCACAATCGGCTCATTTTTGGGCTTACGTTCCCGAGCCGCCTTTTCTACACCCAGTCCCTGGACTGAAAACTGTCATAAAAGTTTATGTAGGGCCTCCCCGGTGGCGCAGCGGTAGAGCGCTGGGTTGCGAAGCTGCCCGCGGCCTCTGTGGCGCCGGTTCGATCCCCGGCTGCTCCCCGGAGGAGGGTCCCACATGGCGCGCAGACCTCTCCTGCCGCCCGCTGCTCCCCTCAGCAGTGGACTTCGGTCCTTCTGCCTGCTCTGCTCCCCGCTCTGGCTCTGGTGAATCCTCTCACCCTCCCGCACTTCTGACTGTACCCAGTGCTTGTATAAACAAAACAAATTAATAAAAATCATAAATAAAAATACGTGCCTCTTAAAAAAATAATAAAATAAATAAAAAAATAAAATAAAATAAAACTTAAAAAAAAAAATACCGGGATGTGGACCAATACTGGGATTCTCTTATTTCTTACCCAGTTTGGCCACACTGTGCTTTCTCTCAAGCAATGCCTATATCCCCTCTTATGTCTCAGTTTACTGTGTATGATTTTTCGTTTGCTGTTCCAGCCCTCCACTACAGAAAATTTTCTGTTGGTTGGGTACTGTAAGGGCAGGACAGGCCACAATGCAGGTTTTCTGATCCCATGCAGACCGGGTAAAGGAGGAGTCAGAGTCCTTAGTAGTTTTGCAGGTTTTTTATTGGGGTTCACCAGGCATATGGCAAGCAGGGGTGCTGGCTGGGGGGCTGGGAGGCTGACAGGCCTCCCAGCCCCCAGCAAGTCTTCACTCTATCTGCGCTCTCTGGCGTTCGTTCTGCTGCTTCTCGGCTTCTCTTTCGGCTTCGGCTTCTATTGCTGCTACTGGTGTCCCCGTGACGCCGCCCTTAAAAGCACAGTCTTAGCTTAGCTGAATCCCATCTACCTATGCCCACACCCTATTCCAGGTGCCCGCCATCAGGCATGCATTCAGGACAAGGATCCATCATCTATCCCGATGGCAGAAGGGCAGAAAAGCCTGATATTTTCTTTACCCTACAGGTACCTCCTATGTATGCCTTTAAACGTCACAATAAGACTTATTTTCAGCAGGAACTCTTTTGTCTCTTTGCTGCCTTCGATGCCGTGCATTTCAAACAACCTGAATTCAACACCTCCACAATCCCTGTACGCTCCTGCGTTGCATACCCCTTTGCTCTGCTTTTGGGGAACGCCTCAGCTGCACGCATTCAATTGCGTGGGACTTCTTACTCCGTCCATTGTTCTGGCTGTGTTGTTACTAATTGCATTACCCCCTCTCTCGCTCATCTGTATCCTGTTGTAATTTTACTCAAATGACCCCCCTATGTTATGTTAGCTGTTGATTTACATGATATGCCTTGGTATGATAACACTGCCATGCAAGTCTTGGATGAGGTACATGCTCTTCTTCGTCCTAAACGTTTCATTGTCGCCCTTATTTTAGGCATTGCTGCTCTAATTTCCCTTGTTACTTCATTGGCTGCTTCCTCCGTTGCTTTAATTCAGGAAGCTAAGACGGCTTCTTTTGTAAATGACCTTACCAAAAACGTGTCCATGGCGCTCGCAACACAGCGGGACATTGACTATAAGTTAAATGCCCTAGAAGAAATTGTTATTGCTATTGGCGATGAGGTTCAACTTCTCAAACAACAACTGTCTACTTGTTGCCATGTTCAATTTCGTTTCATTTGTGTTACGCCTTTGCATTATAACTCTTCCTTACATTGGAATCTCACCAAACATCACCTATTGGGAATATGGCATGACAATGACCTCTCTCATGACCTTTCATCTCTCCAAACCCAAATCTCTGCTGTCAGTAAATCTCATCTGGATACTTCAGTCTCTTCCTTTGCCCATTCTCTGGCTTCCACTCTCCAGTCTTTGACTCCTACTCACTGGTATCATCTTGTCCTCTCTTTCATTGCTCTTTCCCTACTTGTCCTTCTTTGTCTTTTTATTCCCCTCTGTGTTCGCTCCCTTCACAGGTCCATCTATCGTCTTCAATGAGATATGTATGCCTTCCAGCTCCGTTCTAAAAACAAAGGGGGACCTGCTGCACCTCCCCCTGCAGTTACCTTTAGGGCTAATGGCTTTTGCCACGGTCCCTAGGTCCGACTGGGCAAGGAACCAGCGCGCAGGGGAGTACAGCAAAGTTCCCTGAAGACACAGATAAGACAGACGCCTATCAAAAGATAACGACCACCAGGAGCCACCACAAGAATACTGACCAAAAGGAGTCTTATCTCCTCAGACCCACAAACTTTATCCCTTAACTCTCTTTCTAAAACTTCTTCCTTCTCGTCTATAAAGGTCATTGATTGCTAAATGAAAGAAACATATGAAATCTAGTAACAAGGCTGACTCAAATGAAACACCACTAAACCTTGTGTAACAACAAATTGTTAGTTCAATAATTGCTCTGTTCTATGTTAAAATTCCTTAGCTTTGATCCTTCATGAAAAAGTGTTATTGCATAAAAAATAAGTGCACCTGTTATAATTAATAATGATTAAGGAATTTAGTTGTTAGCTAGGAGAAAATGTAATTCTATAAAACAAAAGACAAAACTAATGGTCTGACTGCTTAGGAATGTGCCTAGATCCAAATGTGACTCTGGACATAAATCACTGCCTTGTCAATGATAAGTTCAACCTATGAGCCAACTGGTTTAGTGCACTGATCACCGATCCTATGCCTTTAGAAAAACATGTATATACTGGCCACTAACTTAAATAAAATTACACTCAGATTTCCACTCTCTTGAAGTGTGTCTGTGTGTCATTTACTCGCCGAATCCCTGACCACTCCACACAATTTCTCAACCCTGAGACGGCCTCCTCGTCCATCGCTGTGCTGGTCCGCGGCATATTGGCTCCTGTTATAAACAGGTGCTGATGCTCTAGTTTAATCATGAGAGTTCCTTTGTGATTTGGGGTTAGCCCTGGGTCAAGGGCGGCAGGTGTTTTCAACATCCCAGCCTCCACTTCAAGTAGCCTGCTCTTGTAGGAGACACAGGTGATCTGACCGGTCAATTCAGGCTCTGGTTATTCTATATTGACAGCCTTGGGCTCAAGCCAGTAATCTTTGCTGTGCACCCCAACCCTTACAGCTCTCCAACAGTGCACCCTGGGTCCTGGGTGCCCACACATGCACCCCCTTATCCAAAGTAGCGCCAGGAGCCCCAACACTGTCATGTGCCCAAGTTAACAACAGCAGGCTCTGCTCGGCAGCTGCCCCTTCCTGTTGTGGGTTGTGCTGCCCTCTTATCACTACAGTTTTGCGATCCTTTTCCTCTGGCCCACTCTTACAGAGCAGCCCCGATATAAAACGTGGTGCCTGCCTGTGGGTCCTCACCCGCACGCTTAAAAAGGACTTATTAATACTCCACTGCAGGCACACACGAAAGGTTCATAAAAGGTTTATTTACAAGGGAAGGGGAAATAAGGAAATGTACAACTCAGGGAGAAAATAGGGAAATAAAGTCTTTAATGCGTCCTACCCGATCCGCCGACCTGGAAACCCAAAGGCACTCTCAGAGCTGGCCGAGCTGCGAGCTGGTGGAGAGCCAAAAAGGGAACCCCCCCCCCTCCAAAGCCCACGTGTCTGGTTTTATACCAAACCTGGCTGCTTAACCCCACCCTCAGGTCCCAGGCACCCTCCCTTTGGTGGTGACGGGATTTGTCTTTCCCAATGTCCTGATGGCTTTGGTCTGGAGTGGGGGTGGGGTCCACAAAGCCTGCATGGGATTACCTTTAGGACATCCTTTTTGAAAGGTACGGCATGGTAAAGAAAAGGAGAGCCAGGCTAAATTTCTCAAAGGGAGGGAAAGTTTATTGCGCCCCGGGGGGACCTCACACACCCAAGGTGGGGGTCAGTGAAGCACGTTGTTAGGGGGAAGCAGGGTTTTATAGGGTAAGGAGGGGTCAGGTGGGAAGTTGGGTTCGAATGGCATTTAAAACCTGCCTATTCTAAATGGGTTCTGCCATCCGCCGCATCAACACAAAACATAGACTTTAATGGGAAGGAACTTTAATAAAACTAGGAAACAATACAGGAAAGGCAAAGAATCTAGTTTCTAAATCAAGCACCCAAAGTGACCCATCCCCTCAGGGTAAAATCCATACAAAAGGGATTGGCCCAGAGCAAGGCCCCAAAGCCTGCCACAAGTCCAAAGCATCTTCCAGTGGGGCCCCACAGAAAAGGGTCAGAGACAACCAGACAAGCCCGGAAGGAAAAGAGCAAAATCAAAATCAAGACAAAAGCTGCCATTGTCTCCTCCCCATGGGTCTCACCCACATCTGTGTCACCCCATCCACAACCAAAAGGCAAGCGCAGTTTCTAAATGTGTCTCTGTTATAGGACAGGGAGAGGGGCAGCCCAAACCCCGCAAACCTGCCTATTTTAAATGGGTTCTGCCATCCGCCGCATCAACACAAAACATATAAGACTTTAATGGGAAGGAACTTTAATAAAACTAGGAAACAATACAGGAAAGGCAAAGAGTCTAGTTTCTAAATCAAGCACCCAAAGTGACCCGTCCCCTCGTGGGTAAAACTCCATCCAAATGGGATTGGCCCAGAGCAAGGCCTCAAAGCCTGCCATAGGTCTAAAGCATCTTCCAGTGGGGACCCACAGAAAAGGGTCAGAAGCAACCAGACAAGCCTGGAAGAAAAGAGCAAAATCAACATCAAGATAAAAGCTGCCATTGTCACCTCCCCACGGGTCTCACCCACATCTGTGTCACCCAGTCCACGACCAAAAGACAAGTGCAGTTTCTTCAGGTGTCTCCTGGCTCCATCCTGCTTCCTTTCTCCCTCAGTCTCTTCTGCTGCTTCTCTTCTTCCTGCTCAGCTCCACCCTCCCTTGGGTGGGGCAGGGAACCTCCCCCTTTCCTGGGGACCACCCTGTTACAATGCCCCCTTTTAATTTTTATTCCACCATATCTATGGTGGCACAGATCTCATGGTGTAATCTTAGGACCACCCTGTTACAATTACATCTCTAGGCTCCATCCTGCTTCCTTCCTTCCTCAGTCTCTTCTGCAGCTTCTTCTCTCCCTGCTCAGCTCCACCCTCCCTTGGGTGGGGCAGGAAACCTGGAACCTCCCCCTTTCCTGGGGACCACCCTGTTACATTACAACTTTCGTCTTATAACTAAAATCATTATTTTTGGACATGTCTTCAGAGAGCGGGTCCTTGGGTTCACTCTGGGACGTTTTGGCTCAGCTCCCCTTTCAGCGGTATCGGCAAGTTTCCCAGGCAAGTTTCTTCACTAGACAGAAACGTTGGTTGTACCCAAAAGGGCAGGTTTGTTATAAAAGGGAGAGAAGAATAAAGGACACTTGCACAGACACCAGCGAGCAGAAGGGGCTGGCCGGGAAGCGGGGTTTGCTAAGAGAGAGGCCTGCATGTGTTAGGGGGAAAAGGCTGTCCTAAAGCTAATTCCATACAGGCTTTGTGGACTCCACCCCCACCCCAGGTCAAAGCCAAAGACATTGGGAACTCCAAATCCCATCACCACCCAAGGGAAGGTGGCTGGGACCTGAGGGTGGGGTTAAGCAGCCAGGTTGATATAAAGGCAGACACGTGGGCTTTGGGGATCCCCCATTTTTGGCTCTCCGCCAGCTCGCAGCTTCTGACCAGCTCTGAGAGTGATTTTGGGTTTCCAGGTCGTCGGATCGGGTAGGACGCATTAAAGATTTTATTTCCCTATTTTCTCCCTGAGTTGTCCATTTTCCTTATTTCCTTTCCTCTTGTAAATAAACCTTTTATTAACCCTTTTGTGTGTGTCTGTAGTTGAGTATTCGTAAGTCCCTTTAAAGCGCGCGGGTGAGGACCCACAGCCAGGAACCCGTTTTATATCGGGGCTGCTCCGTAACAGCTGGTATCCAACGTGGTTTCCAAGCTACACCCGCGGTTGACCAGCCCAGAGTAACTTTCCTTGCGCTGGTCACCATACGCGCGCTAGGTCTGCAGGACCCGCAGTGTAATATTTGTCTCAAATCTTGAAGTCTGCTTTTTGCCCCGTGCGTACAGCTCTTGTGGGTGTGTTTTTGATCCAAACATGGCCTCAACCCTGAGCTTACGCAATTTTATCCCTAGCTTGAGTTCTTTCAGTTTTCTTCCCGCCTTGAGTTCAAGTAGCCTTTTTCCGTTAAATATTACCACCAGTTTTATAAGTGTAAATAACTGGATAAAACTTGGTATATGGCACATGATTTTACTTTTGTGTACATATGTGGGCGGTTTACAAGCCATCCCTTTACAGTCTGTGCTTCTGGGTGTTTTTTTGGTAATGTGTATAGGTGCCATTTGCTACATTCTTGTTTCTATGAGAGGTAGATGTTCTACTTCACATATTGAGAATGTGCTGCAACAAATTCAAGCTCTTAACTTAGCTATGCAACAACAAAATCAGGCTTTTGATTTAACTATTAAGAGTGTGAGGGATGAAAACCGTAAGGTTTTTGAATCAGCTTTTAAAAGCCTGCAGGATCAAGTGCAACAACAAAATCAGGCTTTTGATTTAACTATTAAGAGTGTGAGGGATGAAAACCGTACCGTTTTTGAGTCAGCTTTTAAAAGCCTGCAGGATCAAGCTTTTAAAAGTATGCAGGGCCAGCTACAGGCCGCCCTCCATAAACTGGATATGGCGGAGGCTCCACTGATGGCACAGAGAAGAGATAAACCTTCTCCTTCCCATGAGGACTGCAGGAGGGCGGAGTTAGAAGAGGAGGCGCATCATTTGCTAAATACCTTAAACACATCAGGACAAAGGCCTTCGCCACCTGACCAGGCCCCTCCCTCGCAGAATCCTGAGGCGTCGCAGCCTCCATTGCCCTCCGGGGAGGAACCTAAAATGGCGTCTCCTTCCCACACTAGACACGGCGCCCATTTTGGCAGGAAGGATCATCCTGAGGCAGGACAGGTTCTTCGCGCGGTGCCGATGGGTGGCGTGAATGAAGAGGGGAGACCTGCTGGGTACTGTTGGTCGCACCGTCCTTTTTGCACCTGGGACCTCCAAACTTGGAAGAACTCTGTTCCCCCGTACCGGCAGGCTCCTAAGAGGATGGCAGACTTGTTTGCCTCCATTTTTCTCTCCCACCGCCCTAACTGGGCAGATATACAGTTGATGTTGCAAGTTTTACTAGGTCTAGATGAGCGGAGGATAGTAGTGAGGAAAGCCAGGGAGGAGGCTGCACGTCTCCGCCAACAGGACAGCCAATCCCCAGAGCCACAGATGGCTGTCCCAGAGGTAGATCCTGGATGGGACCCCAACAATGGAGGAATGGCGAAGTTGGATCTCTATAAAAAATGTTTATTGGTAGGACTGGAGCAGGGAATCCCCAAACGTAAAGATATTAACAAAATATTGGAACTTACACAAGGGGCTAATGAGGATCCATCCGAGTTCCTTGAGAGGATTATTCAGACGTATAGAGACCACACGGATATAAATCCGGATGCCCCAGAAAATGCTTGTGTGTTCACTATGGCGTTCATCACATATTGTGCTCCGGACATAAGGAGAAAGTTAGCAAAGGTAGACGGCGTCACAGAGATGAGTCCATACCAGGTAGTGGACTTAGCATTTAAGGTTTATAACAATAGAAAGAACAGGAGACCGAAACCTGCGACTGTTTTCGTACAAAGAGAGCACAGGACAGGGTTTCGGGGAAACCGTAATGGACGGTCCATATGAACTTTTGCTGAGCACACATACTTTGAAACTTGCAGACATAAAACCCTGGGTACATCATTCCCGAGTTAAGAAAGCGCCAGAAGGAACTGACCCAGAGACAAAGTCCCACTGGCCTTGTGAACCCATTGAGGACTTGAGATATTTGTTTGAGAAACAGAAAAAACCTTAATGTGACTGACTTCTTTTCCAGTTATTGTTGCAGGATACCCAAGGCCTCATTTTTTTCTGAAGAAACCCTGAGGAAAAAAAACCTAACATGCTCTAACCAATCTTCTTCCTTTCAAAGTTTAGGAGACGTGAAATAACATCTAGGATCATGCATGTGCTGGCAGTATTTTTTTTTTTTTTTTTTTACACAGAAAGGTTTTCGATCTTGATTTTGTTTTTTCCTTTTTAACTTTTTGCTTTTTTTTAACTTTGAGGTTTTTTTTCCCTCTGCTTTTTTGTTGCTTTGGCCTATGAGTGAAACTGCAGTTGTATGAGATATCGCACGTGTGATGAATGGTAACTAAAGAGCTCTTTGTGTCCATATGTTGTATGTCTGTATGTCCTTTCCTTCTGTCCTTGTCTTGGCCTCCAGTGGTTGGCAAATTGATATACATGGTGCCCATAGACGTTGGGGAAAAAAAAAAAAAAAAGTCTCCAGTTATGAGAAGAACTAAAGGTTATGGTTTGATTGTCAACACTGTACTACTGAACTAAGCCGGTGCCTTCATAGAGATTGAATATTCTTGTTTCTGTTGTTTTTTCTGATATTTGTGGCAAAGCTTCCCAGGAATCTAAATTCAAGTACAAATTTGGTAGCCTGTCATTTGGCTGATGCAAGGAAATTTTGTGGAACCTCAGTAGAGCTCCTGAGACACTCCACAAAGTTTCTCCCTTTCCTCCGGGGAAAGGCGTTAGATGAATTTGTTCTATTTGCCTTACCTAGTGAAGTAAAACTGGAAGGGAAGCATTGTCACTTGGGAAAATGGTAAAACTTTGGCATGTACAGAAATGTTAACAGTGGTTTTCTGAAATATGTATAAAACCTCTCAGTACCTGATATGTATGTAAATTGTCCATGGTGATTGTCGCCTTGTAATAGTGTATACTTCGATTGTTTATTGACAGAAATTGTTTCTGGAAAAATAGGGAGAAAAGACCTCAACAGATTCCTATAGACCTGGTATTTACTAAGTTTTCTTTAACATAATACTGGTAATTTTTTTTTGCATTTTGTTCTGAATCCACAAAGTTTTTTTTGTTGTTGTTGTGAGTGACCAGGACCTGCGGTAAGGTTGCGGTTTTTTTTTTTTTTTTTCCCCAGCAAAGCTAACTTATTGTGTTCACATTTTCTCTCCCCTTGATACCAGCACAGCATACACATAGTGGTAGTAATTTTTTTGCTTCTTGTCTCAGTCTATTTTTGCATAACTTCCATAGGGATTTTGTTTGCTTAAACTAAAAAAAAAAATTGGACATGAGTTTCATTGTGTGGCTTTGCATGGAGTTCTTCCAGAGAGTTGAAACAGAGCAGAACCAAGAAGAGGAGAACCTGTTTGCTTTGTTCATAGGGTTCCAGAGACCTCCAAAGAAGGTGAGGAAGCTTGCCTCCATTGGCAGGACTGGACAACCCGGCCAACAAAAAAGCTCTGGTACCCTCGAGAAGAGGAAAGCCCAGGTGGAGTCTGATGAGACCAGCTTTGTTCCTGACGCCTACATCGACCGGATGCCAATGGTTCGCTCTCATCCTATATGGAGTATTTCAACAAAGCCAGCTGAAATTGCTGTTAGTTATTTTCTGCCCTGTGATTTTATGCAAAAATAGGAAAAATGGCTTAAAAGTAGATTTAGTTTGCAAACTTTTGCTATGCTGTTAAAAGTTTGGGATCAAGGTTGAGAAAATTTGTGTTTTACACCAGTTGAACCATTTTAAGATTTTTTTTTTCCTGTGATTTTTACATATCTGCTGTCTTGTTTTGGCTAATGCCTCCAGATGTCTTTTTTTTTTTTTTTTTTTTTTTGGCTTGAACTGATGAACTATTTTTCTTGGAGTAAAGGACTTTTGCTTTCCACAATGGACAAATACCTGGAGAGACTGGTTTTCTTTCACACTGGAACCTGAAAAAATGTTGATCTGAGACTGCATCCCAACCTCATATATTCGATCTTCATCACCATGGAAATGGTGGCAAAAAGTGAAAGGGGGGAATTGTCCCAAAGCTATTTCCATATAGGCTTTGTAGACTCCATCCCCACCCCAGGTCAAAGCCAAAGACACTGGGAACTCCAAATCCCATCACCACCAAAGGGAAGGTGGCTGGGACCTGAGGGTGGGGTTAAGCAGCCAGGTGGATAGAAAAGGCAGACACGTGGGCTTTGGGGGACCCACGTTGGGCTCTCCACCAGCTCGCAGCCAGGTCGGCGGATCGGGTAGGACGCATTAAAGACTTTATTTCCCTATTTTCTCCCTGAGTTGTCCATTTTCCTTATTTCCTTTCCTCTTGTAAATAAACCTTTTATTAACCTTTTTGTGTGTGTCTGTAGTGGAGTATTCACAAGTCCCTTTAAAGCGTGCGGGTGAGGACCCACAGCCAGGAACCCGTTTAATATCGGGGTTGCTCTATAACAGCTGGGACCTGAGGGTGGGGTTCAGCAGCCAGGTTGGTATAAAGCCAGACACGTGGGCTTTGGAGGGGTCCCACATTTTGGCTCTCCGCCAGCTCGCAGCGTCCGGCCAGCTCTGAGAGTGCCTTTGGGTTTCCAGGTCGGCAGATCAGGTAGGACGCATTAAAGACTTTATTTCCCTATTTTCTCCCTTGCAAATAAACCTTTTATTTAAGTCCCTTTTAAGCGGGGGTGAGGACCCACAGCCAGGAACCCGTTCAATATCGGGGCTGTCCTATAACACATGGTTGCAGGCGGGGGCCTTGAGGAGAGCCGCCTCTGCTGAGGGAAGTCAGTGCAGAGAAGCCCCGGCTTGGTCACATGTGGGTGGGTCATGGGCAGTCAGGAGGCTGCTGTCATGAGGAGGGAGAAAGTTGGCGGCGAGGAGCTCCTGAGTAGGCCCGGTAGAAGGGCCGCTGCCCCTTGCCAGCGCAGAGATTGCCCTGAAACAGTCTTCTTCAATTTGGGATGGGGGGGATGGGGAGGAGTGAAGTGGTTCTTTCTTCTTATTCTAGATAGAATTTGAAAAGGACCTGGGATTTATTTATTTATTTATTTATTTATTTATACAAGCACTGGGTACAGTCAGAAGCACGGGAGGGTCAGAGGGACCGAAGTACACTGCTGAGGGGAGCAGCGGGTGGCAGGAGAGGTCTGCGTGCCATGTGGGACCCTCCTCCGGTGGCCGGGGAGCAGCTGGGGATCGAACCGGTGCTGCAGAGGCTGCGGGCAGCTGCGCAACCGCTGCGCCACCGGGGAAGCCCCTTTTCAGGGTTTTATTGGGAGTTTACCAGCTGCATGGCAGGCAGGGGTGCGGGGGGAGGAGGAGCAGGAGGCTGGCAGGCCTCCTAGCCAGGGCGTAGCCTCACTCTTTCTGGGCTCTCCGGCGTCCTCTCGTGGCCTCTGCTTCTCTACTGGTTCTTCTACTGTGATGCCGCCTTTATAAGCCCAGTCTTAGCCCAGGTGTACCTACTTACTTATGCCCACACCGTACTCCAGGGCCCGCCATCAGGCATGCATTCAGGACCACAGGGTTCTGTAACAGGGTGGTCCCCAGGGGGATGTCCCAGTTATTTTCCCCTTGTCTTTAAGATTCTCTCTCCACCTTTATCTTTTGATATTTAAATTATAATGCCTGGGGCTTCCTGGTGGCGCAGGGGTCTCAGCACTACCAAGCTCTTGCCAGCCACTGCAGCCTGAGTTCAATCCTGGCCAGGGAACTGACTCACGTGGCACAGCAGACCTCTCCTGTCCCCCTGCTGCTCCCCTTGTAACAGGGTGGTCCCCAGGAAAGGGGAGGTTCCAGGTTCCCTGCCCCTCCCAAGGGAGGGTGGAGCTGAGCAGGAAGAGAAGCTGCAGAGGAGACTGAGGAAGAAAAGAAGCAGGATGGGGAGCCAGGAGGAGACCTGGAGGAGGCACATGGAATGGAGAGACATGTGAAAAAACTGCGCTTGCCATTTGGTCGTGGACAGGGTAACACAGATGTGGGTGAGACCCGTGGGGAGGTGACCATGGCAGCTTTTATCTTGATGTTGATTTTGCTCTTTTCCTTCCGGGCTTGTCTTGTTGTTTCTGGCCCTTTTCTGTGGGTCCCCACTGGAAGATGCTTTAGACTTGTGGCAGGCTTTGGGGCCTTGCTCTCGGCCAATCCCATTTGGATGGAGTTTTACCCTGAGGGGATGGGTCACTTTGGGTGCTTGATTTAGAAACTAGATTCTTTGCCTTTCCTGTATTGTTTCCTAGTTTTATTAAAGTTCCTTCCCATTAAAGTCTCATGTTTTGTGTTGATGCGGCAGATGGCAGAACCCATTTAGAATAGGCAGGTTTGCAGAGTTTGGGCTGCTCCTCTCCCTGCCCTGTAACACCCTCAGCAGTGTATTTCAGTAGATCCACCTGTTCTGCTCTCCACTCTGTCTCTGGTGAATCCTCACCCCTCCCTCCCAAACCCCCAACCCCCACACCTCTGGCCCACCCCAGTTCTTGTATGCATAAATACAAAAAAAAAAATCTTAAAAAAAAAAAAACTGTCTCTCCAATTATTTCCAGTCCATGGACCCCAAAACTCAATCCCCTTGGCCACTAGAGCCAGGCCCCCCAAGGGCCCCTCATGTGGGCTGTGTGCACCTGCTGACCCTGTGTGACATGGAGCCAGGCCACTCACCTGGCAGCGCTGGCATGGTTTCTGAAGCAGCACGTGGCCAGGGCTAGTGGGGTGAAGGCTGTGTGCCAAAAGGGTACCTGCCAGTGATGTGAGCACACACAGGCCCCTTGTAAAACCCACACAACCAGGAGCCAGAGAACCTGAAATAAGCTGAATCAGAGATAAATCTGACAGCAGTAAACAATTCCAGCACACCTGCCCCCAGCAGTAAATAACTCCAACAGACCCGCTCTCCGGCAGACGAGATCCCCTCACGTACACCAAAAATTCCAGTAGTCTCCTAACCCTATAAAGACCTGCTGTAGGGTAAGTGAAAAATTATCAGGTTTTTCCGCCCCACCACCACCCCCATCACCATTAGCATTAATCATGGATTCCTGCGGTCCTACATGCACGACTGATGGCGTGCACCTGGAGTGGGGTTGGGCATGCACAGGTGGGCACACCTGGGCTGAGACTGGGCTTATAAGGGCAGTGTCATGGGGATGCCAGCAGAACGAGAAAGAGCAACAGAAGAAGGAGAGCAACAGAACCAGCAGAGTGGAGGAGGAGAGAAGCAGAGACCACAACCTGACAGCCTCCTGGTCCCCCGCCCACCACCACCTTGTAAAAAGCTCAATAAAAGCCTGAAAAGCCACCGAGGGCTCCAGGACTCTCCTTTACCCGTCTGCATGGATCTGCCTGGATCGTAGAGAAACTGCTCTGTGCCTTGCTGGCCCTACCCCCTCTCCTCATTTCGGGATGCGACTCTCAGCCTGCAGGAGTCGTCCCTCATGGACTTTCAATAAAGCCCACTTCAGTCTGATACTCTTGGCTCCTTTCTTTTCTAACATTCAGCACCTCCATCCTAGAGCCACCCAACAGGTCCCTGCCCCTCTGCTGAGGCCCTAGGGAATACAAATGAGTCTCCTTGACATATGGTCTTGGGCTTCTCAAACTGTTGCTTTTGTGCTGGATCCCAGGGTGAGTGAGTCTGTGTCTGAGCCCTTGAATCCTGGACATAAGCCCTGATGGTTTTCATACCTGGTGTTTTGGGGGTGCATCTCTCCACGGCAGGTCTGAGGGTCAGTGTAGGGTAAATAAAACGTAACAGGCTTTTCTGCCCTCCCGCCATGAGGATGGATGATGAATCCCTGCGGTCCTGAATGCATGCCTGATGGTGGGCACCTGGAGTGGGGTGTGGGCATGCGTAAGTAGGTACACCTGGGCTGAGACTGCGCTTATAAGGGTGGTGTCATGGGGATGCCAGCAGAACCACAAGGAGAGCAGAGAAGTAGAGAGAACCAGAGAATGTGAGAGAGCCCAGAGTGAAGACTTGCTGGGGGTTGGGGGCTGACAGGCCTCCCAGCCCCCCCGGCACCCCTGCCTGCTGTGTACCTGGTAAATCCCAATAAAATCCTGCAAAACCACTGAGGGCTCCAGGATTCCTCCTTTACTCCGTCTGCTCGGGTCATAGAGATCCTGCACTGTCCCTTCCTGCCCATTACAGTCGGGATGCCTGATGTGGGGCAGAATCACACTGTACTGGTGATAGCCCTCTGACTATAGGCCATGTGTTGGGTGGACTTTGGCAAGACTCAGTTTCTGCTTTTACCACCCTTCTCTATGTGACTCCTTTTTCCTCTGTTGTGGAGAAGCTGTTCAGCTAGATCTCAGGTCTGTTTCAGAGTTACTTTTTCCATATGCAGCTGAGAATTTGTTATGTCCCTGTGGAACAAGGGAGTGGGGGCCAAAAAGTTAAAGATCCTGAAGCCCTCATCACTCACTGCAGGTGTTCGTGTTCTCTGTGATCCGGAAACTTGGTACAAAGGTGGCCACCTGCAGCCAAAGGGCGCCAGCTCCCCGGATCCTCCCTGACTCTCAAACCTTCATCAGCAAACTAACATCCCACCTGAGCAGGAGTCTGGTTGCCATTTTGTTTTTATTTATTTACTTATTTATTTTATTTTTAAAGATGTTTTTATTTATTTGTTTGTTTATTTATTTATACAAGCACTGGGGTACAGTCAGAAGCCCCGGAGGGTGAGAGAATTCACCGGAGCCAGAGCGGGGAGCAGAGCAGGCAGAAGGACCGAAGTACACTGCTGAGGGGAGCAGCGGGCGGCAGGAGAGGTCTGCGCGCCATGTGGGACCCTCCTCCAGTGGCCAGGGAGCAGCCGGGGAGCGAACCAGTGCCACAGAGGCTGCGGGCAGCTTCGCAACCCAGCGCTCAACCACTGCGCCACCAGGGGAGGCCCTGTTTGTTTGTTTTTAAAGATTTATTTATTCACTTATTTATACAAGAACCAGGGTACAGGCCAGATTCCTGGGAGCGTGAGAGGATTCACCAGAGACAGAGCAGGGAACAGAACAGGCAGACTGACGAAATAAACTGCTGAGGGGAGCAGGGAGTGCGACAGGCGAGGTCTGCCACACCATATGGGACCCTTGCCAGCTGGCCAGCCGGGATCAAACCAGAGCTGCAGAGGTTGTGGAGAGCTTCACAGTGCTGTGCTCATGACGGCATGATGGGGCCACGCACAGGCCCACCAGGCCCCTCCTGATCACGTTCAGATAATAAGAGGCCACAAATCACAGAAGAGGAGCCTCCCCGGTGGCCTAGGGGTTAAGTCTCAGTGCTATCAAGCTATCTCCAGCCGCTGTGACAGGGAGTTCGATCCCAGGCCAGGGAGCTACCTACATGGCACAGCAGACCTCTCCTGTCTCACTACTGCTCCCCTCAGTGGTGGATTTCAGTCAGTCTGTCTGTTCTGCTCCCTACTCTGTCTCTGGTGAATTCTCTCACCCCCAACAACCCCCTGCACCTCTGGCCTACACCCCAGTTCTATGCAAAAAATAAATAAAATCTTTTTAAAAATCACAGAAGAATGGATTTAAAGTTGCTGAATGTAAAAATCAAGTCACCGTAGCTTGAGTAGTTGTTATTATATTAGTTTAGATGCCAGCACCGTCTGGGGTGGGACAGATTCTGATTTTATTCAAATAAAAAGCAGAACTGCAAAGCAAACAAACAAAAAAAGGCAAACCAAACAAACAAAACTCAGAAGCGTGCTTGTGTAGCTGTGCGGGAATGATTTCTAAGCGTTTGGAAAGTCTGCCTTGACCCCACACACAGCCCCTCTCTCTCACAGGCTCAGGGAGGCACAGGTGCCCGGAGGCCTGGAGGCCTAGGGGACACTCAGATCCCTGACTGGGGGCAGCCCGGGCTGGGGGGCCCTGGCTGAAGGGCAGGAATGGGGTAGTTCAGGCATTCCAATTCCAGACGCACCTCCAGGTGGGTGTGGGCTGTCGGGCCCTTCTGGAGCACCCCTACCCCACGAAACAGGCTTATCCCAGGTCTTGCAGTGGGCAGTGGCTCTTCCTGGGTCTGGCCTGCCCTTTGGAGTGAGCCTCGGAAGAGGAGGTTCGGCCCCCTTTCGCTCCCATGCTTAGTGCAGGGACTTTGCCTGGGAGTGAGGCTGACACCAATTGGACTGCGGGGGCGGGGGGGGGGGTGCAGGGAGATCAGGACTCAAAAAATGGGGGAGGAGAGTGTCAGAGGGTGGAACTCAGCTCAGTTTGGAGCTCCCACCACCTGGTTCCTAGGGCCCACAGACACGCAGGGGCGCCGAGGCTTCACGGCAGAAAAATTTATTGCTGGAACTTGGAGAGGAGCTGCTGGAGTGTCTTCCTGGGTCTGGCCTCCAGCCTGGCTGGGGCTGATAGTTCATGAGGGAAGCATCAGGAGCTGGGAAGCGCCAGTGAGCTGCGCTGGGTCGATGTTCCTTTTACCACTCAGGGACAGTGCTGCCTCCTGGGCAGCCCGGGCTCTAGCCTGGGTGGCCAAGATTCCCTCGTGATGTGCCTGGGCTCCCTCCTAGGCTGCCCTTGCTTCCTCC
>NW_023601754.1:53589077-53606077 GCF_014898055.3 Talpa occidentalis | reverse complement strand
CTGCTGCCTCCAGCAGCTCCGCTCCCCAGGCGCCGGGGGGGGGGGGGGGGGTGGGGTGGGGGGGCCCTCCCCAAGCCTCCTCCCAGGCCACCCTCAAAGGGAGCTGGCGGCCTGGTGGGCGGTGGGCGGGGTGGCGGGCGGTGCGGGGAGGAGGCCCGGCGGCTCTGGTGTGGGGGCTCCGCTGCCCAGAGGTCCTGGAGCTGCCGTGGGTGCCGCCCGGTCTGCGCTGCCCCGAGTTCGCCGCCAGCACCGCCAGCAGCCCCAGTGCAGCCCCGGGCAGGCCCGCCCCGTGGCAGGTCCGTCCCTGCGGCCCCCGCGGTCTGGGAGCGGCTGTTACCTAACAGCCGGCAGCTGCGGAAGGAGCCCAGCAGCCCAGCCGCAGGGAGAGCCTGACAGGGCACCCCGCCCCCTCCAGCCTCCCAGGACTCTGCCAGGGAGGGGGCAGAGCCTGGGGCCGGGGCACAGCCGGGTCCCACCGCAAGGCTGGGGAGCAGCATTCAGGCTGCGTCCTGTGTCTCCCGAATCCCCATCCTCGGGGTGCCCCTCCCTGCACGCCCACCCCCAGCCCGCCCCTGCTCCCCTCTCCTTCCCTCCCGGCCTCCCCCCCTCCCCTGGCCCCTCTTCCCTGCCCTACCCCTCCTGTGCTCCCCTCCCCTGCCCTGCTCCCCCTCGTCCCCCTGGCCGCCCCTGCCCTTCCTGGCCTGAACCCCTCTTCACTCTGCTCTCCTCACACCTCGCTGTGCCCCATCAGGTAGGTCTGCAGCATCTCAAGAGATGACATCTTCTGGGGAGGCTGGGGAGCTGCAGGTCCCCAACAGGCAGGTGACTCCTTGGGGGGCGGTGGCATGGGACTGTCCTGACCTGGGGCCCGCCCCTCGGCAGCAGCACCCCTGCCTCCGCTCAGGTCTGCCCTGACCGGCTCCTGAACCCTCCCGCTGCCGCGGGCCTCGCCAGAGCTCCCGGACGCTGGCGGGGGCCCGCCCCGAGGCAGCCTGGGCGATTGGCTGCCCGCCCCTCCGCCCCACGGACCCTCCTTCGTGCCCACTGGCCGACTGGAGACGGCGGCCGAGGACGCGGGCCTTGCACAGCCTCGCCGCCTGCCGGGCGGGCCCCTGGCCGCTCCCGTCCGCCTCAGCTCACCCGGCCCCCGGGCCATGGGGCGGCGAGTGTGGACGGTGGACGTGGGCTGCAGGAAGCGCGGGTGGCTGTGGTGTGGGGTGAGGGACTGTGTGTGCGTGTGTAAGAGGCCATGTGAGTGTGCAAACGCCTGAGGAGGTTGTGCGTGTGTGAGCGTGTGTGAGCGTGTGTGAGCGAGTGAGCATGTTTGTGAGTGTGTGTGGGCATGTGTGTGAGCATGTGTGAGCATGTGTGAGCGTGTGTGAGCGTGTGTGAGCAAGTGAGCATGTGTGAGCCTGTGTGAGCATGTGTGAGCGAGTGAGTGTGTGTGTAAGCGTGTGTGAGAGCATGTGATAGGCGTGTGCGAGCATGTGTGAGCATGTGAGAGTGTGTGCGTGTGTGTGAGCATGTGTGAGCAAGTGAGCGTGTGCGTGAGCATGTGTGAGAGCATGTGAGCATTTGTGAGCGTGTGTGAATGTGTGTGAGCGAGTGAGCATTTGAGTGAGTGTGTGTGAGCATGTGAGCGTGTGTGAGCATGTGTGAGCATGTGTGAGCGAGTGAGCATGTGTGAGAGCGTGTGAGTGTGTGTGAGCTGTGTGAGCGTGTGTGAGCATGTGTGTGAGTGTGTGTGAGCGAGTGAGCGTGTGTGTGAGTGTGAGGCAGGGGACTGGGCAGGAGCTGCAGCCTGGGTGGGGTCGGGGGCACCTCCTGTTTGCTGAGACTGAGCCACCCCCTGGGGCCCCAGGGAGCAGGGCTGAGGGGGCTGGAGCCCCAGCGCCCCGGCCCCGCCCAGGGGCCCCAGTGCGGGAGGGCCCCAGGGAGCCCTGCCTGGCACCCCGGCCTGCAGCCATGAGCCCGACCCCTGCGGGTGGCCGCCAGGGGCCCTGTGGCTCGGGGCTGCCAAGTGGCTGCTGCAACCCAGGGCAGCTGAGGTGATGGTGGGGTGATGGAGTGATGGGGGTTTTGGGGTGATGGTGGGGGTGATGGGGGTTTTGGGGGTGGTGATGGGGATGATGGGGGTGATGGTGGGGGTGATGAGGGTGAGGGGGGTGATGGTGGGGCGGGGTGGTGGGGGGCCCGGGCTGGGGGGCCACGGTGACGCGTGCACATGAGCCACGGGAGGTGACGCCGGCTCCGTCCCTGGCCACGTCGCAGGCCCTGTCCATACACGATTGGCGGAGTCACATTTTCTGGGGCGCGTCTGGAGGAAGACGAGACCCCGGGAGGTGGAGGTGGCCACCAGGACCGTCGCACGCCAGCCCCAGAGGCGGGAGCTGCCCGACGGCCCTGGGGCCTGGACGTCAGCCCGACGCCGACGTGGGCCGGGGGCCGTGGCCTTTGCAAGCGCGTTGCCAGAGGACCGGGCTCCTGTCTGGAAGAGCACGCCAAGCCCGCCGAGGCCGGCCCACCCTCTCACCCACCCGCGTTCAGGTCGCGAGGAGCCGCAGGCCAGGCAGACCCTGGGCCACCCGCGTCTCCGGTCCCTTGGCCCCTGGGGTCCCCTATCCCGACGCACCCCACCTGTTTCCTTCCAGGCTCTGCTGCGGTCTCTGGGGCGGGGGCGTCATCTCTCAGCAGGTGCCTGTTCTTCCTCTTCCCCACGGACGGCAGCCCTCCCCTCCCCACCCCACACTACCCTGGAAACTCTGGCACACACCCCTCCTCCAGGGAGGCCGCCTGCTTTCTGTGTGGGGATGCAGGACCCTCTTTCATGCTGCCCGGGGACAGGTGGGCCAGCAGATGACCTGTCATCCACACATCGGAGTAAGGGTGGACCTGGCGCAGGGCGGCGGCGTGAGCCCACCCGTCGGGCAGATCAGGGGCAGCGCCCCCCTTGGCCTTCTGCACCTCTCATGCTGTTTGCTCAGGATCTGTCCCTTCTCCAGGCTCCCAGCTTGGGCCAGGGACCCCACAGAGTGTCCCCGCCCAGCACTGAGCTGCTCTGGGGTGTCTATGGGCTGGAAGGGGTGGCTGGGGACCCCAAGACCCTGGGGGACTGGGTTCCACAGAGAGCAAAGTCCTTCTTTACTGGACATCCTGCTCAGGTCAGTGGTCAGGACTAGGGCCGGCTGGAAGGTTTCAGAGACCGGGACCAGCCTGGCCTGGTTCCAACCTGTTGAAGACATTTCTGCCCAGTGGTTCAGCCACCGCCCCTCCCCCTTCCCCTGCCCACTGCCAGCATCACTGCCCAGGGACCCTCCTGCTCTGTCCTGGTTCAGTCGGGCACAGGTCCAGCACAGGGGACACAGCGATGGCCTCCCGCCCTCGAGGGGTGCACCTTCTGGTAAGGGACACAGAGGCTGACAGGTGGGCCAATGACTAGGTCTCCTTGGGGCTCAGCTAGGCCAGGTGCCACCTGAGTTGCTGAGAACATGCCCGCTGCCTGGAGGCCCCAGGGCACAGGCCAGGCAGACAGGCCAGACAGAGCCGGGCGGTGGGCGGGACGTGCTGGGGACAGGTGTGCTGGGGACAGGTGGCACAGAGGGCGTTGCAATGTCAGGGCGGCCAGGGACACCTGCAGCCCTGCCGGTAGGGGTGGGCGGGCTGGCGGGCACCTTGCTCCATCTCCATCAGGCAAGGGCGACGCTCCCTCCTCTCGGCGGCTGGCTCAGCGCTGCCGGCCTCCCACAGACAGGCACGGGCGGCGTGGGGTCCGGCCTGGTGGCCGCCCTGCGCTGTGGCTGACCGGGCGCCTCTCCAGGAGCGAGCACACGCGCCTGCCCGTGTGGGCTCGGGCGGTGCCCGTACGCCAGCAGCGGCCCTGGGGCCAGAGGGCCCCCCCATCGGTCCCGCAGGGCTGTGTATCCTGAGCCGCTGGCACACAGGGGCAGGCCCCCACGGGGCCCCAAAGCTGCTTCTTGGATCTGGAAGGTGGGGGCTGACCCGGGGCACCCCAGCTCAGCGAGGCGCAACCTGCAACTGCTCCTCCCTTCATTCTATTTCCAGCCTCCCAGGAGAGAAGCCCCCCCTCCCCTCGATGTGGGGAAACTCCCCCCAAAGTCAAGTCCCCCTCCCCTCCTCCCATGGTCCCTGAACCCGGGGGACTGAGCGCTCACTCCCCCCGGGGCCTCACCCGGCCTTAGGGGCTGGCCTGGGGAGACCTGGCCTGAGCCTCCGTCGTCCAGGGAGGACGGAAAACCTGCAGAGGGGGTGGCTTGGGTTGGGGTGCCAGGTCAGCTTCCTCGGCCGGACTCTGACACTCCAAGGCCCCGAGAACGCAGCGCCATCTGGCGGCCACGGCGGAGGCCGCAGGGAAGGTGGGGTTCTGCGGGGAGTCCTTAGCCAGCTCCCCTTCGCGAACGCCCCTTAGGGAGCACCCCAAGGACAGCTGGGCGCCGCAGCACCCACCCCCAGTCTGTCCTCAGGGCTTCCCTGCTGCAGCTCTCACTTGGCCTCCGTCCAGGGTCCCCAGGCCAGGAGCTGAGGGCGGGCGGGGCTACAGCGGTGCAGCCCCGGGGTGGGTGAGGGGGGAGGGCGAGAGCCCCACAGCCTCAGGGCCTCCCTGCGGGGGCGGGGGGTGGGGTGTGTGTGTGGTCAGGTCAGGGCTGGGGGAGACTCTGGGGACCACTCAAACCTCAGGGGCAGAAAGGAGGTGCAGCCACATGAGGTCAGGGCAAGGAGGCAGACTGGGGTTGCTGCCCACGGGAGGCTGGAACCCCACTGCTAGTCAAGGGGGGATGAGGCCGACAGTGAGCAGGACTGGGGCTCAGACCGTGCCCACCTCTGCCCTGGGCCCAGGAGTCACGGTGCTGCCGGAGATACCCTCCTCCTGGGGGCGCCCACGGACGCCCCCGTGTGCAGGACCCGGTGTCCAGGAGGGGTGGGGACCCTGTGTCCCCTCCGTGCGGAGGTGCCCCTCGCTGAGCTGCGTCACCGACTGAGCGTCAGACCCCGCAGGGCACAGGACAGAGGCGGCACCAGCTGCCGGTGGGCAGGGAGGGGGTGTCGGAACCTCAGGGGAAGTGAGGACACCGTGGCCGAGGGCCGGGCTGGGGACCCGGCGGCCTGATAAGGGGCCAAGAAAAGGGAACTGGCAGCTGCAGGCCGGTCCAGACTCGTCAGGGTTCAGGGAGAAACTAGAGCGTCCCCCACGAGTATCAGTGCGGGGGGCACTAGCTCAAGTCCAGCATCTGTTCTGGGCACTTGTCCTGGAAATGACCCCTGTGTCACCCCTGGGGGTCCTCTCTGGGGTCCTCTGACCTGTGTTTCCTCAACCCCAGTCCCCTTCACAGTTCCTTGCCCCGAGCTGGGGTCTCTGCTCCTGCCACCCCTGCCCTTGGGTCCTCGTCTGAGGCGGGGACGGTGTTCTGTCCCCTCTGGGGGCCGTGGGGTCTCAGTGAGGAGCAGCTTGGGACATTGGGACTTGGGGATCCCGTGCAGGCCCCAGGTGTCACCTGTTTCATGCCCACGGTCCTTCCACACCTGGACTCTGAGACCAGAGGCGCCCAGGGGCCTAGGACGGGGTGGAGGACTCCCCGCTCCGGCAGGGGATCCCAGCACCCCAGCCCTGGCCCATGTGGGGCAGCCCGGGGGTCATGCAGGCCTGTGTCCAGCACAGGGGACGGTCCCTGAGCAGAGTCACTCGCGGTTCTCAGGGGACGCCAGGCCAGGGGGCCCGCAGGGCGGCCCCAGCAGGTGTGGGGTGCAGAGCGGGGGTGGGGCTGCGGCTCTTCAGGCTCCGCGGGCTGAGGCTGTCCAGTCTTGAGCAATCTCAGAGTGCAGGGCAGGGGCGCTGCCCCCGGTGTCACCCGATGGGGACGGAGATTGTGGCTGACTGGGGCCCAGTGGGGGCTGTGGGCTCCCGGGGGCTGCTCTGGCCTCAGGCCTTGCTGGCTGCACAGCCCCCCGCGGGAATGGCCACCGGGCAGGCGTCCCTGGGAGCCAGCAGGGTCTAGGTCAGAGCCCCAGACACGCGGAGGGCAGGGACCCTCGGGGCGGGGGAGGCTGGGCAGGGCCTGGGTCTGAGGCTGAGCCCCCCTCACGTCCTCCCTGGAGCACTTGGGGGCGGCTCAGCTGCAGGGCAGTGGACGTAGTCGGCCTGGCCCTGCGTCCACCCCAGGTGGCCTCTGTCTGCAGCTGGGGGTGAGGCCGCCCTGCTCCACCATCGCGTCCCTCCAGACCCCGCAGCCCTCCGCGGCATCTGGCCCTGGTCTCCCTCCCTGACCCCGGCTCTTTCTGGAGGCCCCTTGTCCTGTTGGATCACACGGGGGACAGCCTCTTTCTCATGACCAGAGCCTCTGGCCTCCCCTGCTTCCTGCGGGTCCCGGGCTGGGCCGGGCCGCCCCGACTCTGCCCTTGGCCGGGAGAGCCTGCTCTGCCTCCTTTCTCATCACGCTGTGGCCACCCCTGCCGCCCGCGCTGACCCCGGCCATGCCTGTCACCCCCCAGCCTCAAGGCACCTTGAGACTGAGATTTTGCTTCCGTGCAATATTTTGAGACCACCCGGTGTGGCTCCCCGGAGACACCCTCCTCCTGGGGGCGCCCACGGACGCCCCCGTGTGCAGGACCCAGTGTCCAGGAGGGGTGGGGACCCTGTGTCCCCTCCGTGCGGAGGTGCCCCTCGCTGAACTGCGTCACCCACTGAGCGTCAGACCCCGCAGGGCACAGGACAGAGGCGGGCCCGCGGCACCAGCTGCCGGTGGGCAGGGAGGGGTGTCAGAACCTCAGGGGAAGTGAGGACACCGTGGCCGAGGGCCGGGCTGGGGGCCCGGCGGCCTGATAAGGGGCCAAGAAAAGGGAACTGGCAGCTGCAGTCTGGTCCAGACTCATCAGGGTTCAGGGAGAAACTAGAGCGTCCCCCACAACCAGCCGCCCCACCCCCGCTCTCCACATCAACAGGACGGGAGCCGCCCCAGGCCACAGTCCGGCCCCTGGGGTCCTCCACAGTGTCCAGGGCAGGGCAGACTGCGGGCCAGGGGCCCACGGCTGGGCGGAAGGAGGGGTGAAAACACTGTGGGCCTACCTGGCAGGTCCATATTTGGAAGGCTAGAGCACCCCACTTTCCTGTCCTCTTTAGGAGACACTGATATTAACTCCCCCCAGAGTGGGTGGGCATCTTCTGCCCCTGCCCCTGCAAAAGGTGCCGCCTGTGCAGACACAGACCCTCCGTGCTGGGCGGGGCACTAGGAGTGGGCGGGAGTCTCTGGGGTACAGGGACCTCCGAGCGGCAGGGGTGAGCCTGAACACGCGTCTGTGGGTCCCGGGGAGCAGGGAGGAGGCTGCAGGGAGCGGGGACTCCGCCGGGGGTCTCAGGAGGAGGAGGAGAGCGGGCTCTGCGGGGGTCGCGCACGTGGCGTCAGGGCTTGGACAGGGACACACAGGGCCCCAGACAGACGGACCGAGGACGGGGGCTCAGGCCTGCGCCAGGCGCCGAGAGACCTACAGAGCAGGTCCAGGACCCGCTCCGGGAACAGGGGGCCGCACCCCTGCCCTGGAGGGGGCTCTGCAGGGGCAGCCCCTGAGGGAGCGCAGAGCCCAGACTGCGGGTCCAGAGGGAAAGGCCGGGGCACCCTGTGTGAGGACATCCCTGCCCGCGGGCCTGGACGCCTCCCCTGGGGCCGAGGGCGAGGAGGTCAGACGACACCCCGGGGAGGAAGCTTCCCGTGGAAGATGCAGGGATGGAAAAGAACACGGCTCGAAGGCCAGCGGGCTTTGGAAAATCAATGAAATGTTTTAATATCTGCGACCATCTACCAGCTTCGTTCTCGTGAGGAATTGCTGAAGAGCTCCAGCGGGAGCGCAGATCTTTATGAATGACAACTCCTGCCACAGGTCAGGCCCTGGGGCCCCACAGAGGACCCCCTCCCCGGGGCTCAGGTGGACACCGTGGTTTCCCCGAAGATGGGGGAGCCCCTCAGTTCAGCCCCCTCCTCATCCCTCAGCGCCCGAGGAGCACGTCTCGGAGGCGGGCCCTGCCCGGCCGCTGCCCGTGCCTCCCGACAAGAAGTAAATGATGGGGTTCACCAGGCTGTTCAGGACTGAGAGGATGCGCAAGATGGGCAACAGCGTGCCCTGATAGGGCAGCGCCGGGGCGAGGACATACACGGTGGCGGCCACAGTGTAGGGCAGCGCCAGCAGCAGGAAGGCCAGCACCTTGAGCAGGACGGTCACGTAGAGCCGGGTGGGCGGTCTGCGCAAGGAGATGCAGCGGGCCCGGAGGAGCAGCGTCAGGCCCGACGCACACAGCAGCAGGAAGGTGGTGGCCACCGCCACGTAGTAGATGAAATGCAAGCTATGCCGTGGCAACCCCACAAAGTGCACACACAAAAGCCATGTTATCACCCCACACAGGGACAGCGCCCAGATGAGGCCGCACACCACGGAGGAGAGGCGGGCGGGCCGGCGGCACCGGTGCCAGAGGGGCCAGAGCACGGAGACGCAGCGCTCGGCGCCGATGGCCACGAGCAGGCCCAGCCCCGCCAGGTACGAGGAGAGGGCGAGCGGGTCGACGAGCCAGCAGAGCACGTGTCCGTGGAGACGCAGGAGCAGCAGCGTGAGCAGGACGCTCCTGCTCAGGAGGAAGGCGGCGTCGGCGCAGGCCAGGTGGAGGACGTAGACGGAGAAGGGGGTCCTCTTCCCGCGGAAGCCCAGCAGCCAGATGACGGCCCCGTTCCCCGCCGCGCCGCACGCGCTGACCAGCACCGTCACCAGGGAGAGGATGTTGTAGAAGTGGACGAAAGGCAGGTCCTCGCCGCCACAGGACGAGCTGCTGGTCGACGTGTTTGTGGCTGTGTTTGGTGTTGATGGGGTCACCCATCTTCTTGGGATTATGATGGGGAAGTGGAATATTTGTTTTGAGGGTTCAGCTGCCATCGCTGGCCCTGGGCAGGCTCACCCTGTGGACGGAGAGGGGGGAGGGGCCAGTGCCTCTGAGGTCAGGGGGCGTCTCTGCCCCGACTCCAGCTGCAGACCCCCCACGACACTCGGGCCAGGACCAGGGGAGCGCATGGGGGGACCCCAGACCTGCCGTCCACCGAGACGCAGCCCCGGGAGCTGGGCCGGCCTGACCAAGGTCCAGTCTCTCCTGAGCCCCGAGAGGTCCTGCCCCGTCTCTCCAGGGCCCGGACAGAGCCTGGGCCGGCGCCTCTCACCGGCTGCACCAGGCTGGGTCCCGCGGTCCCGGGGTCAGGTCTCCCTCGGCTCGGCTCCTCCACACGCCTCTTCTCTTGAGTGAACTGCAGATTTTTTATTCTATTGTGGACACCAGAAAAGGGCAGGTTTTCAAATAAACGTGGGCTCCACCACAGTTGTGTGAGCAGGACACGTCACAACGCAATCACGACTTTCGCCTTCAGTTGCTCTCATGCTCGGGCACAGCGTGGTGAGGCCACCCTCAGCGCTGCTTCCAGCCCAGTGGCCCACACACTCCCACACAACCCGTGCACATGCACACACACCCTCCATAATACACGCTCATGCACACACATGCGCCCATGCACACGCATCCCCACACCGCAGCACACCCCCATGCACCACCAGGAACACACACTTGCACTTGTGTGCACACCCGTGCACACCCATAGACACACCCATCTGCACACCCGGGCACACATGCCCGTGCATACCCATGCACACACCCACGCTCACCGCCCTGCACACGCAGGCACATGCCATGAAGACTGCATAAAGGGCACTGCCATAAAAGACCGCAGGGCAGCAGGCTCTGCCCTAGCCCGTGGGGAGAGGAGCCGGGGCGTCTCCTGTTGCCTGTGCCTGGCCCGTGTGGGGCGGCCGGGGAGTCGCACAGACCCGTGTCCAGCACAGGGGACGGTCCCTGAGCAGAGTCACTCGCGGTTCTCAGGGGACGTCGGGTCACAGGGCCTGCAGGGCGGCACTAGCTGGTGTGGGGCGTAGGGCAAATGTTGGGGCTGCAGCTTCTTCGGGGCTCCGCAGGCTGAGGGTTGGGGTCTGAGAAATCTCAGGGAGCAGGACGGGGACCCGCCCGTGTGTCACCCGATGGGGGTGGAGACAGTGGCTGACTGGGGCCCAGTGGGAGGCTGTGGGCTCCGGGGAGCTGCTCTGGCCTCAGGCCTTGCTGGCTGCGCAGCTCCCCTGCAGGAATGGCCACCGGGCGGGCGTCCCTGGGGGCCAGCGGGGCCTGGGTGAGAGCCCCAGACACCCGGAGGGCAGGGACCCTCGGGGGCGGGTGTGTCGGGGCAGGGCCCGGGTCTGAGGCTGAGCCCCCTGCCCTCCCTCATCCCTCCTGGCTCCTGGATTGGGGTGTCCATGGCAGGGAGGGGTTCCTGGGGGCCGCCTGCCTCCTCCCGCCCATCCAGGCAGAGAACAGGGGTCGGGAGGCTGAGCAGCCAGGACCCTTCACCCCCCACGGCCCCCGGGACCAGCCTGGGTTGGGGTCGCCGGCTCCTGCCCTCCGTCCCCACACGTACCCGCGAGGTGGCTTCCAGGGCGATGGGGCTGTGGGGCAGGCGAGTCCTGAAGAGGCGGGAGCCTCTCCCTAATCACACCGCGTCCTGAAGCAGCCGCCTCAGAAAAAAAAAAAATGACACAACGGAAACCAGTGGATCCTGGAGGAAAGAACCAACCCTTTGAGGAGCAGAGGCCTGGCCGTGCGCTGCCCCCGAGCCCCCAGCCGCCGGGCCCGCCTGCCGCCGTTGTCTCGGGGCCGCTGCCCCCGTGCGTCTGGGCCGCACCCCACGCGAGGCCCGGCCAGGGGAGGTGGTCACTCTGCTCTCGGCCCCGCCCTCGGACCTCGCCCCGGGCAGCCGCGCGAGCCCAGCCGAGCTGCAGACCCGCGGGCAGGGCCCCTGAGCCCGAGGGCGGCAGCCGCTTCCTGTGCCCGGGGCTTCCTGTTCTGTCTGCGCGAGAAGGGGGGTCTCGGAGGAGGCGCCGAGCAGGGGTTCCCTCAAGTCCCGCCGGCCCTGTCCCCCGGCACCAGGCCCTGCCCTGGCCCTGGCCTCGGTGTCCCGGCTACACCGTCGTGGTTTCCTGGCCCTGGTCCCTGTGTCCTGAGCCCTTCCCACAGGACCCAGCCAGAGGTCACCCCGGATCAGGCCCCCCGGGACCTCCTTTCACCTCTGAAGACCATGTCCCAGGTGCAGGCGCGGAGCTGAGTCAGGGCTGGAGCAATGACTGGGGGACACAGTTCAGCCCCTCACCCCCCGCGAGGATGCTGGGAGGTGACTGGGGTGGGGAAGCCGTGGGGGCCCCTGTGCTCCCTGGGGGTGGCCGCCCGGGGTGCCCCGCAGGGCGCGGGCAGGGACAGACCTGCGGCCGGGAAGGGGGTCGGAGCTTCGGGGAAGTGAGACGCCGTGGCTGTGGTCGGGGCCGGGGAACCAGCGGCCTGATAAGGGGCCAAGAAAAGGGAACGGGCAGCTGCAGGCCTGTCCACACGTCAGGATTCAGAAAGAAACTCGAGTGTCCCCCACGACCCGTCCCCCACCCCGACATCGACAGGGCAGGAGCCTCCCCAGGCACAGCAGGCCCCCGGGGTCCTGCATGGGGTCCAGGGCAGGGCAGACGGCGGGCCAGGGGCCCAGGGCCGGGCGGAAGGAGGGGTGCAGACCCAGGGAGAGGAGATGCCCTCGTGGCAGCGTGGGGGGCAGGGCCGAGCCGCAGTTTCAGGGAGACAAGGGAGGGCGCTGGCATTACTCAGTGGACGGACAGCAAAGCAAAGTGTTTGTAAGAGCTGACCCCCTAAGAGGAGGTGAGGCTCCTGACCACGGCGGGGGCGGGGATGGCTCGGCAGGAAGAGGACCGTGAACAGGACGCGCGCGGGGCGGTCACCCGCCAGTTCGTGGCTCCACCGGGAAAGAGGAAAAGATTGTCGTGAGTTTGGAAAGGACTGTCCGCGGCGGCACAGCGGGGCGCCGGCGGGACAGCAGGCCCCGCGCAGGCGGGAGACCAGCCACGGCCGGGCTGCCCTGGGCACATGGTACCACGCACGCCCGCCAGCCCTTCTTGACTCCGGAGCTGAGTTTTCCCGCCACCGCGGCTGCCGCTCAAGTCGCTTCCGCCTGTGGCCGATCCTGATGGACTCCTGCAGGGACCCGTGACCGCGGCTTCGGCAGCACCGCCCGACAGAGACCCGGTGCCGGGCCGGCGGCCCAGGGCGGACCTGCCGAACGCGCACTCTGACCTTATAGATGCATGATCGCGCGGCGTCGGGGGGGCGGGCCGGCCCAGGAGAAAGATGGGGGGATCCGCAACTGTGCTCTCGGCAGCAGGGCTGCGGGGGACACGAGACCGCGGACCGGCTGTTCCTCATCTGCCCGACGGCCGGTGGTGGGATGGGACCCAGGCCCGACTCCCGGCCACGGTCCCGTCTTATCCCCACAGCGTCCGCCGGTCCGTGTCTGGGGCGTGAGGCCACATCAGGCAACGGCCCCCAGGGGGTCCCGGCCCTGCCTGGTGACGGGGCCCAATGTCCGGGGCCATCCGGCATCCTGCTCCTGCCGAATTTGAAAGCAGCCTTGTAGGGCCTGGGGTCGTGCGTTCTTCTCGGTCGGTGACTGATCGGGCTGTGTGGACCTTGACGGGGGGCCGGGCTGCCGGAACCAAGCTGGGCCGGGCAGGCCGTCGACGTCTGGCGACCCACACTTCAGTAACGCCTCTGTGGAGGGAGAGCCGGCAGAGCAAGGTGGGGTGGGCGGGCCACGGTGAGGACTGCAGGTGCCGGGGGGCGGTCACCCTCCTGAAGTGGGCGCCTTCATACAAGTGTCTGAGGAAAGAAGTCTCTGGACCCAAGGAGAATGGGGGATCTCAGAGGCCCCCTGAGTGTCTCCTCAGAGTCAGTCTCTGTCCTCAAGAAAGAGCCGTGAAGCGAAGCCGGCTCCTCGCACGGGCGAGACCTTGTTGGCCATGATCTTGAAACGCTGCAACCAAATTCCCTGTCAACCCCCTTGAATGAGCCCCAGTCAGACCCTCAGTCACAAACAACGAAGCACGTGGACCTTCGGGCAACGCGCTTGCTTCTGCTTGTTCTGGAAAGGTGGCCTCCCCCTCAGAGCAGTTCATGGAGAGACATTTCGCAGGGACGCTTCGATCATGGCTCTGAGCTGGATGACGAGCCTGAGACGAGAGGGGTGACGTGGATTCTGTTTAATGGGGAAACTGGGTTCAAGCCAGACAAGCATCCATCGGGGGCCTGGGTGGACCTGGGGCGGGGGGCGGGGGGTCACCGTCCTGCATGCTCAGGTGACTGTGGCTGCATTTTCCTCTGCGGTGGAGGCGTCCTCCCTCGGGGCAGCAGTCATTTGGGAGAAACCCACTCTGTGGGCCACCAGTGGGCGCTCGCCTTTCTTCCTGCCGGTGCCCGCAGAAGCAGAACTCACACCCGCCGGGCGCCTTCTCTCCTGCCGCTTCCTGGCGTGAGTTCAGGAAGACGCCCGCCCCACAGCGCGGGCTCTGCCCCACGGGCCGACGCCAAAGCCCACGGCCCCCACGGCCGAGCGGCAACGCCTGGGCGCCGGACCATCCCCTTGACGGCTGGGGTGCTGCACCCCACCAGAAAGGCAGGAGGGCGCTTCCCGCCAGGTCCACGAACCTCGGGTCACCGGGGGTCCTCGAGGAGACGAAATTGACCCAAACCCGCAGGGGTGGGGACTTTTGGGGGGACAACGAGGGCAACCAGAGCTGAAACTGTGGCTCTGGATGAGGCCAAGCGGATCGGAAGGCCGTGGCCGCCGCCGCGGGACGCAGCCGGGGTCCGAGAGGGTGCGTGCCGGGACACGGGTGTGGTCTGCGCAGGAGACGGAGGGCGAGTTCCAGCCGCCTCCTCGCCTGGGGTCTGGCGTCCCTTCTCCACCTGTCACTGGCCCATCTGACCCGTGGGCCCCACGGGGACGGCTCAGAGGCGGCTCTTGTCTTCTCTCGGGACAGCAGAACCCCGGCTTTTCCGGACCAGCGTGCGTGCTCGGCTGTGCCTGCGGCTCTCCGGCCCTCAGGGCCCCAGGGACATCAGCGGGATTTATTTATTTATTTATTTATTTATTTATTTAATTTTTTAAAGATTTATTTATTTATTTATCCAAACACTGGGTACAGTCAGAAGCGTGGGAGGGTGAGAGAATTCACCAGAGCCAGAGCGAGGAGCAGAACAGGCAGAAGGACCAAAGCACACCGCCATCAGCGGGATTTAAACTGCCGACGGGGGACCCATCAGACTTCCCCTGTGCCCCCCACTCCGCGGCACGGATCCTGCGATTCCCTGCCCCGCCGGTCTCAGCCGGTCTCTGGTGTCTCCTCAGACCTGCCCTTATCGGCACCCGCTTGGGCCTCCGCGCCACGGGAGGGGCAGCAGGGCTGCGTGGGGACCTTCCCCTCTGTGGCCAGGGCCCTTCACCTTTGGGGCCCCGGCACCCACTCCCGAGAGCGCTCCTTCTGCCAGCCCGCCTGTGCCCGGACGAGAGCCGCCAGCCCCGGCCGGCCTGCCAACACCTGCAGCAGGTGCTCCTCGCTGGGCTCTCCCTCCTCCCGCCCCCTGCTCTCCCTCCCCCTTCATTCCACCACCTTAAATTCACCCTCTTGGGTTTGAAATTCACCAATAAACAGTGAGCCCACAAAGCTCCATCCTACCCCCAAAAAGAGGAACCCCATGCCTGGGCCTGCCCCTCTCTACCAGCTCCCTGGGGAAATTCTAGGTCTCGCAGGTAGCAAAGCCCTTGCCGTGGGTGTTGGGGTCTTGCCTGAGGGCAGGCTGGGTCCTGGGAGGGGGGCGCCCAGCACGGTTCTGGGGCCGAGCCTGCTCGATTGAAGGCCTGTGGGGCCCGGGCAGAGCCGCCAGAGCAGCTGCCGCTGCTGGAGATGCTCACGGACACGCGTCTTAACACTGACAGTGCCGCGGAGTTGGGGTCACACAGATGACGGGGCTGCAGGGGCCGGGGGAACAGCCGTCGGCAGAATCCAGTCCCTGCATGGGGCTGGCTTGGCACCGGCCTCTGGACAGTGATGCAGGCCCGGTGCTGTGCACACCCAGGCACACCCGCCGTGCACACCCACACACACCTCCACACCCCCACACACACCTGCACACACCCGCTCACACGCGCACTCCAGGAGCAGAGACGTTTTACCCCGGGAGCTAAGGAAACACTTTGCTTGCTGGAAAGGAGCAGACGCCCGCGAAGCAGGCCCACGTCCGCTCGCTGAGCACCAAGCCCGGCCCCCGAGGAGCGGTGACGCCAGAGCAGGCGCAGGCGGGCACAGAGCGAGATCCAGGTCCCTGAGTCCACTCACCAGGGCCCAGTGGACACAGCAGACAGACGGACAGACAGAGGACGCGGGGCTGAGGCCCGTGCCAGGCGCCGAGAGACCCGTCTGAGCAGACCAGGACCTGCGAGAGAGTCAGATAACAGCCGGGAGGAAGCTTCTAGAAGGAAGATCGATGGGGGTTAAAGAAATGACCCTGGGAACAGTCTGCTTCAGAGACAAATGAGATTTTTACTCATTTTTTAAAAAAGATTTATTTATTTATACAAGCACTGGGTACAGTCAGAAGCGCGGGAGGGTGAGAGAATTCACCAGAGCCAGAGCGGGGAGCAGAGCAGGCAGAAGGACCGAAGGACACTGCTGAGGGGAGCAGCGGGCGGCAGGAGAGGTCTGCGCGCCATGCGGGACCCTCGCCAGCTGCCGGGGATCGAACCGGCCCTGCAGAGTCTGCCGGCAGCTTCACAGCCCAGCGCTCAACTGCTGCGCCACTGGGGAGGCCCAGTTTTACTCATTTTTACACCGAAGTTTTTTTTTTTTAAGATTTATTTATGCATCCAAGAGCTGGGGACAGGCCAGAGGCAGGGGAGGCTGAGAGGACTCACCAGAGACAGAGGAGGGAGCAGAACGGGCGGACGGACTGAAACACACTGCTGAGGGGAGCCGCGGGGAGACAGGAGAGTCTGCTGCACCCTGTGGTTTCTCTGGCCGGCCTGGGGTCAAACTCCTGCTGCAGAGGCCACAGACTGTTTCACAGTGTTGTGCTTAACCCCTTGCGTCACCAGGGAGGCCCATACACCCGAGTTTCATTCTCCCCAAGAATTTTTGCAAAATGCCCCAGAGGACAGATCTCTAAACACTGTAAGTCCACAGACAAGATCTTGGGACTCAGGGGGACACCTCGGTTTCTCTGGAGACGGAGGTGCTGCTCTGCTCAGGCCCCTCCTCCTCATCCCTCAGCGCCCTCTGGAGCACGTCTCAGAGGGGGGCCAGGCCCTTGCGCCGCCCATGGCTCCCCACGAAGAAGTAAATGAGGGGGTTCACCAGGCAGTTCAGGATTGAGAGGAGGTGGCAGACGGGCAGCAGGATGTAATCGTAGGGCATGGATGGGGAGAGGGCGTGGAACATGTGGCCCACTCCGTACGGCAGCCCGAGCAGCAGGAAGGCCAGGGCGCTGAGCAGGAGGGTCACGTAGAGCCGGCTGGGCCGGCGCCTCCAGGGGCCGCACTGGACGCGGACGAGCAGCGTCAGGCCCGACGCGCACAGCCCCAGGAAGGTGATGGCCGACGCCCCGTAATAGATGAGCGAGATCTCCCTACATGAGAACCCAACGTAGTCGTCACACAGGACCCCCAGGACCCCCAGGCCTAGGGACAGCGCCCAGATGAGGCCGCACACCACGGAGGAGAGGCGGGCGGGCCGGCGGCACCGGTGCCAGAGGGGCCAGAGCACGGAGACGCAGCGCTCGGCGCTGACGGCCACCAGCAGGCTCAGCCCCGCCAGGTACGAAGGGACGAGCACCACCCTCAGTAGGTTATGCAGCAGGCGCTCGTGGCAACCCGCCAGGAAAAGCGAGAGCTTCACGCATACACCCGCGAGGAAGGCGGCGTCGGCGCAGGCCAGGTGGAGGACGTAGACGGAGAAGGGGGTCCTCTTCCCGCGGAAGCCCAGCAGCCAGATGACGGCCCCGTCCCCCGCCAGGCCGCACGCGCTGACCAGCA
>NW_023601754.1:53555685-53588977 GCF_014898055.3 Talpa occidentalis | reverse complement strand
TTTTGCAGAGCGCTCTGCTCGTGTTTATGTGTCATAATGGAACGGCCTTAGGGAGGTCATTCTTCAACAAAAGCCATGGTTCAGTCAGGGGAGCTGCATCTGAATAACCGGTCACCTTTGGGGGTAACAGAGGGAGCCCTTAGCCTCAGCAGCTGTGCACCCCTCCGCCCAGCGGGAACAGAGTCGACTGCGGTCAGCACCGTCTGGACCCTGCTGGGGAGCCAGTCCCCCAGGACCTCACAGTGTCCGTTTGCAATGCCCGGCCACACCTGCGCCGCTCACCTGGGCTCTGGGGCCAGTCCCAAGGTGATGTCATGAATGCACACCTGGATGCAGGAATGTTGCCCTTTCTAGAATGTTCTGTGAGTCAGGCCAGTGTCCAGAGTTCTCCCCAAGCCCTCCCAACGGAGACGAAAGAGGTCAATGCTGGGGCCCACCAGGGGCTTCGTTACCACTGGGACCCGCGCAGAGGAGGTCTTCAGGGATCCTGCAGCCTGGCGCAGAGCAAGTCCTCCAGGCTGTGTGAGGTGTGGAGTCCAGCCCACACGCTGCCCCCCACCCCCGCCCCACACTCGCGCCCGCCGCCACCCCTCCCGTGCTCTCTCTCTCCCACCTACTCAGCAGAGTGGATGGAAGCGCCGACCCGTGACCCTCGGCCCTTGGGGCTGCGCCTGTCCTGATTCCTTACCTCTGTGGCTGTGGGCATGTCATGTAAGGCTCCTTTCCTAAAAAGGTGAGGACCGGCGCCCGCTGTGGGCTGTAGGAGTCTGTGCCCCTGAGCTGCAGCAGCAGGTATCTGGGGCACACCTGAGCCAGCCCACCTGGCCTCTCCCTCCTCCAGCGAGTGGCTCCATCCCGCACTGAGCGCTGGCCCTGGAGGCCCAGGCAGCTGCTAAAGAGGAGGAAATCTGAGGTCGCTGCATCCTGCCCCAGAACCAGCTGGCCTTGCGGATTCCAGAACTTTCCGCGGCGGCCGGCTGGCCACGGGGCCAGGAAGCGGAAGGTGCAGAAATAGCAACGTGTGGCCAGGCCGAGGCTGCTGTGCCCCATGTGGGGGAGGGGCGCCAAGGTGGAGGGAGGAAGCTGGGGTGCAGAGGAGAGGGTGGGAGGGCCAGCTCAGCCCCCAGGCCACTCCTGCACCACAGTCACTCCCAGGGACACCCCCTTTTTCTGGCAAAAATTGAGAACCAGGAGCTACAACACGCTAGGAGTGTGACCCTCAGCGACAGCCCAAGACACGAATCCTTGGGTGGAGTCAAGGGCTTCACAGTCGCCACACGCCAGCTGCCCGGCAGGCGGCAGCTGAGGGAAACTGAGTCCCGGAGGTGCGGAGTGGACAGGCCCAGGACAGGCCTCTCCCAATTCTGAGCTCTGGCTGGACAGCAGGAAGGGAAACCTCGGCTGTGAGCCTGGGGGGCTGGCCGATGGGCCCAGGCGCCCTGTAGAGTGCACCTTCCGGGCGGTGGCAGACAGGACCCCAGCCCCGTCGCCGCACATGTGAATGGCCGCTGGTCTTCCTGCCGGGCGGCTGTGGGCTGGGTGGGCAGCCGGCTGGCGTGTGCAGGCTGGGCCGGGCCGTGAGCTCCTGCAGCCAACAAGCCCCGGTTTCCTGTCCCCCGCCTGAGAGGATGGCTGTCCAGGACACGGCCCTCCAAGCCCCCTCTCCGCCAGCCGGGCCCCAGAGCAGGCAAGGGACAGAAGGGGCCTCAGGGCCTCCCGCTGCCCAGGAGGCTGGGGCCTCCTTCGACCGGATTCTGAGAAAACCCCCAGAGACGGCGACATCGGAAGCAGGCCCTGCTCGTCTTGCTAAACAATTTCTCCAGGTCTCTCAGCAAGAGCCCAGCCTTCCCAGTCAGGGCCGAGCCGATAGGCCCAGAGCCCTTTGTTGTTGTTTTCGCTCAGAAATATTAAAAGAATAAAAATAAAAATAAAAGGTGAAGTGATGTGTCTTAGCTGACACCCGTTTCCGCTCCTCAGGAAGCCCGGCCTGAGCAGGGCCGGAGCGACGTTTGCCACAGATTGTGCAAAGGAATTCCAGGCGCCTGCGGCCTCCGGGGCAGGAAGGGTGGGAGAAAGGTCCAGAATTAGCATTTCCCCAGGACCTTTCAGATTCAAGGGCTGAACACCGACCTCAGACCTTGGGGTGTCACAGCACATGCTCCGTTTCCACGGCCTTGTTTTCCCGTGAGGCCCACACGTTGGGAGAGCAGGGTCTGCTCTGCGCAGAGGGCCCGTGTCCGAGGACTGGCCTGGACAGTGCCCTCTGGCCTCCTCTGGGCCCCCTCCCCTTGGCCACCAGCCTCTGGCTGCCCTGCCCTGATCCGCGTTCCCTCGAGGACAGTGGGCTGAGCCTCCGGGGCTCGTGGCTCATCGCGTCCCCTGGCCACCAGGCACAGGCGCCTCCTGGCCGGTGAGCGGCCCTTGGGGGCATGCTGCGTGCAGATGGCACCAGCAGCGTGTGCTCGCCCTTGCAGACGCCGGGAGCCTCCCTGCCTCTCTCAGCTCCGGGCTCCAGGCGCTCGGGCGCCGCGGCCCTCGCTCCTTGGCCTCTGTGACCACTGGGCCTTTCCCCTGTGGTCACACCTGTGCCAAATTGCTTTCCTCCTTCTCCTGCAGAGGCATTGTTTCGGATTTAGGCCCCACCTGAATAATCCTGGATGTGCTCCGAATCTAAACGTACTTAGACCCTTCTCGCGAATAAGCCCACAGTCACAGGTTCCGAAGGACAGGCCTGTGAGGGTCTCGCTACCGCCGGGGAGGGGAGGGATATGGGGTCAGATTTACAAAAGGCTAAAGCTCCAAAAACAGCTCTCAGTCTGCGGAGGCTGTAGAATCCAGTAGCGTGGCCGGCGGCTTCTAAACCGCGGTTCGGAGCCGGAAGTCAGCAGCCAGGGTGTGGGCATAGTCGGCTCCGGCGAGGCCGGCCTCTGGGTTACAGATGTGCCCCACCCTGGTGTGCTCGCCCTTGGCAGGGAGGAAACTCTGGGGTCTCTTTCATACAGGCACCTGCCCCGTTCTTGAAGCTGCACCCTCAGGACCTACTCAGCAACCAAAGGCCCAGCTCCAAGTGCCATCACACTAGGAGTCAAGCTTCGACAGACGGACTTTGGGGGACACAAACATCCAAGACAGGCCTATGGAATGGGGCTTCCCCCAGGGGTGCCAGCATCTGGGCCCAGTGGACTCACTGCAGTCTATCCCCACTGAGCGGGGGTCTGTCTCAGCCTCTCTGGGTTGCGCTGTCTGTTTGGGACACTTCCCAGGACAGAATTGGCTTAAAAGTGAGGTTTGGAAGCCCCAAAGAGCACTGAAGACCTCAAGCTGTAAGGATGGCAGAAAGGCAGGCAGAGGAACGTGATTTGCTACTTAAAACGTGTCATCATTAAGGTTTCCTTTCTTATCATGTCATCTTCAAAATTCCAGTTAACAGAAGCAGCAGCTGCCAGGGGTTATCACAGACTTTCAAATGTACAAACCATGTTTTAAAATGAGAAAACTGGATGCTGGCAAGATCGTGATGAAGCTGGGGTTCTCGTGTCTTAACTTGACGTGTGCAGAGCACACGGTTGCAAGACTCAGGGGTCGCCGGCACTGCGGCCACGTCGTGTCCGTGGCTACTGCACGCTGGGCCTGCCTCCCAGAAACCAACACAGAAATACATGCCGGTGCCCCGACTCCACCCTTAAATATCTATGGCAAGGAAACATGACCACCCGCCCCCCACCCAGTCCCCTGCCATGCTTGGCACCCCACTGGCATGTCATCATCCTTGTCCTGTGTTTGCAGCTCCATCAGCGCTCATCCCGCCCAGCCCTCCTGCCCAACCTATTTGAGGGAATAACTTACAGACACGCAAGCACCTATAATGGCAAGTGCGTAGTGGCTCTCTTCACACCCCCCAAACTGGTAACAATCCGAATGTCTTTTGGCTGGGAGTGGATGAATAGAGTGGTGCATCCATTCAATGGAAAACTACTCAGCCATGAAAAAGCTCCAGCTAGTGATGCAGGTGACAGCAGGGACAATCCTCACATACATCCTGCACCATGAAAAACCAGACTCCCAGCCTGCATCCTGTGTGGTTTCCTTGCATGACATTCTGGAAAATGCAAAATCACAGAACTAGGAGGAACAAGCTTTGTCAGGAGGTTTCACTCTAAAAGGAGATCTTTGTGGCCCTGGAACTGCCCTGCACCTTGATTATGGTGTTGATTACACAACTCGTATAACTGTGTGCTTTGAAAGGCTGAAGCGGAGGTCCCTTGGATGGCGGTGAAAGGCCCTGGAACTTTGGTGGACGGTCCTGTGTGGTGTGACGTGCTCCAGAAACTTAGATACGATAAACCAAGAAAACTTCCTTTAAAATAATAAAAAGGGGGCCTCCCTGGTAGCACAATGGGTTGAGCGAAGCACTGTGAAGCTGTCCACAGCCTCTGCAGCGCGGGTTCGATTCCCAGCCAGCCAGGGAGAAACCCACATGGTGGGATAGACCTCTCCTGTCTCGCCCGCTGCTCCCCTCAGCCGGGTTTTCGGTCCATCTGCCTGTTCTGTTCCCCGCTCTGTCTCTGGTGAATCCTCTCACATGCCCTCTTCTCTGGCCTGTACCCCAGCTCTTGTATAAATAAATAAATCTTAAAAAAAAATGAAAAGGCTGAATTACATCGCAGGTCAATTCAACCCTTATAAAAATGTTTTAAAGGGCTCATATATTTTTAAAAGATGGGTACAAAGTTGACATGGGTACACATTTGTTGGCATAGAGAAGTTTCTTTGTCTTGGGATAAATAAACTAGGACCCATTCAGACAATGGAATTTTATTCAGCACTAAAAGGAGATGAGAGCTCTTGCCATGAGGAGACATGGCAGAAACGTATGTGAGCCCAGCACATTTAAGTGAGGGCCTCCCTGGTGGCGCAAGGGGTTAAGATGCAACCATGAAGCTGTCTGCAGCCTCTGCAGCACGGGTTCGATCCCCAGCCAAGGAGCTACCCACATGGCGCAGCTGCTCCCCTCAGCAGTGTATTTCAGTCAGTCTGCCTGTTCTGCTTCCCACTCTGTTTCTGGTGGATCCTCTCACCCCCGCATCGCTGGCCTGTACCCCAGCTCTTGTATGCATAAATACATAAATCTTTAAAAAAACCCCACAAACCTATGTTAAAAAAATAAAAATAAATAAATGCACAGTGAGTGCCGCGACGCTCCAGTGCCAAGTGACGGAAGCCCCCGGAAGACCAGCTGTTGCCAGGTGCTTGGGGGGTGCAGGGCAGCTGTTGCCAGGTGCAGGGCAGCGAGACTGATCTGCATGGGGGCGGCACAGTGGTGGACACAGGACATTTCGCCTCGGCGGACACTGGCAGAATGTCTGAGAGTCCACCCTGCCGGGAGGGACCCTTTGGGCAGTCATGACGGTCGCACGTCGCCCGCGGCGATAAACCACGTGCCGGCCCCGCAGAAGGTGTCACCAGTGGGGAGGGTTGGTCAGTAGGTGAATGGAAACTACGTGTTCAATTTTTCTGTAAACTTAAAATGACTCCAAAAAAACGAAGTTGATTATTCAAAAGAGACTTGTGAAGACAAAGACCCAAGGTTCACGACAAGCGCCTGGTGAACAAACAGCAAGCTCCAGACAGAATCTACAGGGTGACCACACTGACGTGAACATCCAAAGAGATGAGCTCCCAGAGATGGCGCGGGAGCTCCTGCCCCGGGGCCGGGACCGTGGCGCGTCCCCCCGAAAGGCCAGGCTGCGTGGCCGCCGGTGCCGCCTCCCGCGCCACTGCCCTGGGTGCCAGCGGTCAGCCCGCAGCCCAGGGCGGCCCCAGAGGCGGAGGCCGGACTCCGGAGGCCCCAAGTCAGGGGACCTGTTATTCTGTAGGAAGCCGGAACGCCGCCGCCGGTGCTCCCCTCTGCTGCAGCCAGCGGCGGGCGCGGGCCGGGCCGGGCAGAGAGGAGACGGCGCGGATGCTGAGAAGGAACTTTCTTTTCCCCTTTCCAGAGGAAGGAATGTCCCGGGTTCTGCTTTCAAGTAAACCCTCTCCGAGGCCGGCTGCCCCAAGAGAGAAGAGCAGAGGCTTCGCCCCGCCCCTCCGCTGGGCGCCTCTCCAGGTGCCCCGCACACGGCCCCCCACAGCCACAGGTGCACCTGGGACACCCGCTGGAACCGGCCCTTCCCTGCCTGTCACCCTGGGACGAGGAGTCGATGCAGGAAACCGCTGCAGAGGGAGGCTGGCAGGTGCCCCCGGCCCTCGGGCCATGGGGGCAGGCCCCCCCAGGACCAGCGCAGAGCCCAGGGTTGGGGGCCAGTGGGGGCAGAATGCAAACGAGCCCATTCAATGGTGTTGCTGTGGCCGAATTGTGCCCCCCAAGTCCAGCACCTCCGCGTGGGATGTATCTGGGGAGAGGGTCCTTGCAGAGGTGAGCAAGTGAAAGTGTGGTCCCGGGGGGGTGGCCTGGCCCCCATGACGGTGACTTCTAGGGCGGGGACCCAGACGAGCGCCCGGGGACGGGGCGGGGACAGGTGCCTGCTGACCCCCCTGCGGGCACCGCGGTCTCCGTTTCCCGCTCCAGGACGGGAACGACAAACGTCTGTTGCTCAGCTCTCCGGTCTGTGGGGCTTTGTTCCAGCTGCCCAGGCAAACGCACCCCGTGGCCGACACAGAGCGGGCGCAGCCTGGGGTCCCCCAGCAGCGTGGACGCCGGGGGGCTGCCTCCTAGCTTGGGGCCTCTCATGGATGGGAAGTCACACGGCCCAGGTCAGCCTCCGACCTGGCACCGTCACCCGCCTCTCTGCCTCCGTCCCCCACGCGACAACACGCGCATAAGGACGCCCCCGCGGGGGGGGGGGGTTCTCACAGGAGGTCACGTGCTGGCCGGGTCCCGCCCACCCTCCCGCCAGCCCCGCACCGTGGACCCGGCAGGAGCCTCGTCCATGGTCGGACCACCGGAGCCCTGACCCAGCGTCCTCTGGGACCAGCGCGCCCTGGGGTGCTGCCGGGGGGCAGTGGAGACATGGAAGGTGGGGGGGGGTTCAAGTTGCTCATCAGCCCCCATGGTGGAGCCCCAGGGCTCAGAAGGGCACACGGGGTCATGGCGCCGTGGGAGATGCCGGCCTCTGCCCTCCCTCCTTCCCTCACCGCCCCAAACCTGACGGCACCCCCCGGGGCAGAGTCAGGGCAGAGCCAGGGACAGGCCTGGAAGCCCTGGGGCCGCGGGTACCCCCACCCCGGGTGGGCGGGCTGTGCGGAGGGGCTGCTGTCCTGCTCAGGTCACAGGGCATGGCCAGGGGGAGGGCTTTGGGCAAACATGAGTTGGGGGGATCCACAGGGGGGTGATTGTGGGGGGGCCTCTGCTCCCTCCCCTCCTCCTGCTCCTCCCCCTACTTCTTCCCTCCCCCCCCTCGGCTCCTCCTTCCCTCCTCTCCTCCTTCCTTCCGTCCCTCCTTCCCACGGACCCTGCGCTGGCCATGGGGACAGCGGGACGGCCCTGGGGCGGCCTGGCCCGAGGGCCGAGCAGGCGGCAGCACAGGGACCCGCAGGGAGGCCGACGCCGGTGCGAGGCGGCTGTGGCGTGTGCTCTGCAGAAACCCCCGGTGCGGCCCCTGTGGCAGCGGGGATTGGGCGGGCGCTCAGAGCTGGCCACCAGGGTAGGGTCCCGGGGGAGCCGAGCCCGGCTGGCCGCTCCAGCCCCGGTGCCCAGCATCACGCTCCTCCCAGGACCCAGCTCCAGGCCTCAGGCTCCCCCCAACCACCCAGCTCCTGCCCTGCCCAGAGGTCAGTTCTGCTTCTTTGTCCTCTCAAACCGTCCCGGCGTGACTGGTCAGGTGAGTGACCAGGGCCTTGTTATTCTGCCCCCAAACCATGCAAGGGGCCGCCCGCCCACGCCATTTGGACAGCCGTGCGGCTGGGGGCACCGCCTGGGCTCCCCGGCGTGTAAACATGACCCCTGACCTGGCCTGTGGCTCCCAACAGCGGGGCCTGCGGGGACGGCCGCTGCCTCCTTGACTCCCCGCCCTTCAGGCCGGGCTCAGGGGGCCCCTGAGACAGAGCCGGCCAAGGCCGCCCCAGCCTCCCCTAGCGGGGGACCGGGGTGCCGAGGCCCTGGCCTCCTCTCTGGGACTCTCGTGGTGCTGTGGCCTCTCTCTGGACCCAGGCGGTGGCCAGGCCGAGTGCAGGGCCTGGGGCCCTGGGGGTGTGGACGGGGTGGTGGGTGGCACAGATTGTGGGGCTTCTGGGCCGAGCGATGGAGGACCCAGGTGGGCTTTGCAGAGGCAGGAAGACAGGGTGGGGGGGCTGGGAAAGGGTTGGGGAGAACAATCCCCAAGTTCGGCTTGGCCATGATGGGCCCGACAAATCGGGGAGACCCCAAAGGGAGAGGTCAAGTGGCGGGCCGGATGTTCAGGTCAAAGTTCACAGGAGAGGTCGCAGCTAGAGACAAGCTGGGTTGTTTCAATCCATGGGAACCGATGAGCTCACCCAGAAAGAAGGGGGCGGGAGCCCGACACCTCCCCCGAAGGGCCCCAGGCACCCCCTCAGGGCGCTTCCAGTGGGGGCTGGGGGGCGGGCTGGGCTGGGTGCAGTGAGCAAAGAAGGGGGGGACGCCCGGGCCTGGGGAGGGCTTCAGGTGCTGGAGGGAGGGCGGGTGGTGGGCCGGGGGGACGGGGGGGCCTCCCCCACCCCACTCACAAGCGGGACCCGGCGTGGGAACGGGGCCGCCCGCACAGGGCCGGGGAGGGGAGAGGGGCCGCCCGGGGCAGCCGCGTAGCCCCAGCAGCCGACCTCGGGCCTCGAGGGGCCCCCGCAGATCAGCGAGATTTCCACAGGGGCCTCTTCTCCACGTTCTCATTTTCCCACAAGAAAAGCCGCCGGCCGCTGGAGTCGGGTCGAGGAATGAAACCTCGGATCAGCCACGCCGCCTGCGGAGGGTCCAGTCCCGGCAGGACATCCTCCGCGGCCCTGTGCTGGGGCCTCCGGGCTCCGGGCCTGGCCCTTCCACAAGTCCGGGTCCTCGGGGGAGGCCTGGCCTGAATTCCTGGGGCCCCATCCTGGGGGTGGGGGCGCTCCTGGGAGGTCAGTGGAAGGATCCTCCCAGGAGAGGAGAAACCTGAGACCTGGGAGAAAACCCGGGGCTGCCTGTGGAAACCCGAGGCCAGACAAAGGGGCTGCGGGAGGCCCGGGCTTGGCTGGGTGGGCAGGCCAGACCCGGGAGGGGAGGGGGCTCCGGGGGCCCAAATGCATCCTGCACAAGAGAAAAGGGGCAGGCAGGAGGGCTCAGACCCCCACCCCAAAACCACAACGGGACAGCCCGGAGGCCATGACCCAGAGAGTGGGGCGCGGGGGAGATGGGAGCAGGAGGCAGACCGGAGACCTTCCCAGGTGGGAACTCCATCCTGAGGCGCCCAGGGCTGGGGTCCACTCAGAGCGCCCCTGGGGACGGCTGTGTGGTCCCGGCCCCTGCCCCCTCTGACTCTGGGCGTCCGGTCTGCAAACCCAGGGTCCCAGAAGGTCCCAGCGGGGGCTGCTCCCCGAGGGCCGCCATCTCCTTGGGCAGGCACTGGGGGTTGCGAGCCCAGGCCCGCCCGCACCCCTGGCAGCATGGCGCTCGGTGGGCAGCAGAGCCTGTGGCGGGGCAGGTTTGTCCAGGGTGATTGGGCTCACGGAGGACGTTTGCCATCTGCCCTCTTGTCCATCCCCTTCCGATGCTCCCCGCCCTCCCGTCGGCTACACGTGGCCGATGCCATCAGGTCCTCGCCCAGGCAGCGGGGTCCGGCGGGTGCCCCAGCCCCACCACGCTCACGAGCCTGTAGACAACCCAGTTCTCTGGCCCCTCCCGATGACCCACTGCAGCCTGCCGGACAAAGGCCACTTGGGAACCAGGCAGCCTGGGAGAGAAGGCTGGCCCTGGGGGCCGGGGGCCACCGCGGACCTTCTCAGGCACCTGAGTGTCCCTTCAGCCAAGCAGAGCGGGGCCTGGGCTCGGAGCCGACAGGAGCTGGACCGGGGTGGGCCCGGGGTGGGGTGGTGGGGCCTTCGTCGAGTCAGAGTGGGCCGACCCTGAGCGAGGTCCGACCCAGGGGACGGCGGGCAGGGGTCTGCCCGGAAGGGGCCAGCAGGCAGCTGTGATCAGCCACTGCCCAGGCCACCGAGCGAGCTAGGGCTCTGGCCACCCCTGCGGGGGACACACATGGTCTCGCAAAGCGTCCCATCTTGCCAGTCATCCCTCCCGCTGCTGGACGTCGAGGTCCGGCCAACACCATGGAGCCCCGGGGGCCGAGAAGGGCAGGCTCACCGCAGGCCGTGCCTGAACACAGGACAAGGGAGGGCACTGCGGGCTGAACTGTGCCCCCCAATTCACACTGCAATCCTCACCCTTGTACCCCAGAGGGGACCATGTTGGAGAGGGGTCTTCACAGAGGGGGCTGAAGCGAAGTGAGGTCGTGGGGGTCTCACCCCAGGACCATGTACCCCTAAGGGCAGGGGTCAGGGCACAGACATGCCAGAGGGATGGCCCGTGAGGACACGGGGAAGAGACGCGTCCGCATGGCTGGGAGAGGCCTGGGGAGACCCCGGACACCCTGATCTGGATCCAGCCCCCAGATGGGGACAAGAAATTTCCCTCCTTGAACCTCTTGTCTGTTCTTTGCTCTGGTGGCCCAAGCGGGAGGCAGGAGAGGGTGGTGGGGGCCCTCTGGTGAGGCCTACGGTGGAGAGCTCCCCCCAACCCCAGTCTCCAGTCCTCCATCTTGCTCCCGTAACCCCAGCCGCGGGGCCCCCGTGTCCTGCACCTCAGGCACTGTCGTTGGTCTCCACTCTGCGGGGACAGGACTTGCCGCTTCGCTTAGTTTGGGGCTAGAGACCAGACACCCGCACCAGCCCAGCAGTGTCCACGCTCTCCGCCTGTCCCAGCTTCCACCACCAAGGGCACCCCGGGGCTCCTGGCCGCTCCCAGCAGGATCCTCCTGGGTCATGGCCCTGCTTTCCAGAAGTGTCCAGAGCCCGGCCTGTGCGCTCTGGAGATGGTGTCCATCCTTTCCCGGGTGAGACGCCAGCTCTGAGCGGGGACAGTGCCACCAGGGGACACAGTATGGCCTCAGAGCTGCCCAGTCCCCGTCAGTCCTCACAGCCCAGAGAGGCCCACAGAGGGCCGCACAGCCCTCAGGCTGGCACCCCTGTGACAAGCCGCCTGCCCCACCCAGCACCTCAGGGGAGCAGCCGTAGCCCTAGTGACCCCTGGCACTCTCTGCCAAGGTCACCCTTGGCACTCACCTGGTCCTCCCGGTCCTCAAGCCTCTCCACTCCTCACCCACCTGCCCCTTCCTTACCTGGGAGGCCAGAGCCTGCCCTCGGTGCTCTGCACGCTGTAGTTGGTGTCTGTCCTCAGACACTCGCACACCAGTAGGCATCCAGCAGCGGCCCTTAAGAGCACCTGTCAGCACGCTCAGTGCCCATAAGGGTGCTGGCATGGGGGGCTCAGCACTCCCAGAACCCCAGAGCCCTCACAGGCTGCGCAAGGCCCGGCGGGCTGGGGGCTGCAGTTTGTCTCTCACGGGTGACCTGTCCCCCAGGCTCCTGCCATCTCCTCTGCCCCCGGGGAGAGATCCATCGCCCTCCGAGGTCACGGCAGCCTTCCTGGGCCGGCCCTGGGCAAAGGCCGCCGGCTCGGCTGCTGGACTCACTCCTGCAAGCCTTCCCGCCGCATCCTCAGCGAACCCCTCGAGGAGGGAGGTGGCGGACGGTGGGCACTGGCCGGCTCCCGGCCCGGCCTCCCAGCCAGCTTGATGCTGCGGACCTGCCGGCCCCAGCCCCACCGGCAGCCGAGGCGCGGCCTCCCCCGGGCCTGCCCTCCACGGCCCGAGAGCCCATCCACTTTCGTGCCAACACAACGGAAGCAGGAAGCCAAAGACGCGGCCCGGAGCGTGTGCACGACTCAGGCCAGACCCCGCAGCCCCGACCGCAGCTGGCCCCGCTCTCCGTGGCGGCCCAGGAGGGGCTCCAGGACCCCAGGAGGCTGGTGGCGCTGGTGAGCCAGGCCCGCCCCGCAGAGGGTGGCCCCGGCCTGCAGGGCCCAGCCGCCTCACGTCTTCATCCACCTGGCGTGCAAGGGAAAGGGGGAGCCCACGTTTTCCTTCCAGGGACGGGAGGGCACCCCGCTCGCAGGGCTGACTCCTACACCCGCGTGCGGACAGATCGCCGCCCCCGTGGCCAGAGGCAGCCGCAGAGCGGGCTGGACCGGGAGCTCCGGCCAGCCTCAGCCTCCCTCCGGACGCGGCAGCCTCCTCACAGCGGCTGCGGGCGCGGGCCTCGCGCCAAGAACACGCCTTGCCCTCCCCCTCCCGCGGCTCCATGACGGAGGGGCCACCCCGGGGTGTTCTGTGCGCTGCAGACGGCCCGAGACCGGGGGAGCACTGCCGGCCGGGAAGAGCCCACAGCTACAGTCCGCAGGAGGTGGGGGGAGCTCCAGGGGCCCCTGCTGCCCCCACCCACTCCTCCCACAGCCCCCAGGACGTCGCCTGGCTCTCAGGACTTGGAGACCAGGTGTCACCAGTTACCACCGCAGCGGCGGGGCTGGCAGGCCTGCGTGTGTCCTTAGCGCTCGAGGCCGTGTGCCCCCCTGGAAGGCGCGCCTCTGCAGTGTGTGGGCCTGCAGCCTCCAAGTAGTGGGGTCCCTTGCAAATTGAGCCGAACCTCAATTTTCTCACCTTAAAAAGGAGGGTGATTCCCCCTGGGGCTTGTCATGAGGAGTAGTTGGGAGCCCCAGGAAAGAAGTTCACCCTGATGGTGATGCTCTTGCAAAGCTGGGCCCCATGAGGCGCAGATAGGTGGGGGGGAGCCCCAGGGGGTGATAGCACTGAGGCTCAGGCCTTGGAGGTCGCTCCAGCATTCAGGGCCTCCCCGCCCTCGCAGGCGCGCATTCGCTACCCCTTTGGAATTCCGCGGAGTGTGATTCCTCCTGCACAAGGGGGTCTTCCCCGGAGATCGGTGCCGTCAGCCACGTCACTGCGTCCCGGGAGCCCGCCGAAGCAGGCCCATGACCACGCGCTCCCCCAGCCTCCGCAAGCTCCTGCCTCCTTCAGAACATCCGCGAACAGAGGGTGTTTTCCAACTTAACAGGAAACGCAGCCCAGTGGCTGGTTCCCCAAGGCGCACAGGCACGCACAGGCCACCAGGACGCCCAGGGTGACAGCCCCTCTGGCTTAGCCTGCAGCGGGAGGGTCCCCCTCTGCCGGGCCCTGCTTTGCCCCTGGCAGCCGCTGCTCGGCCCAGGGCCTGTGGGAGTCCCCGGCTGTGTCAGACCCAGCCAAGATCTCCCATGTCCAGGACTACTGTCAGGGCCACGGCCAGCCTCGGAGTGGCACGGTTGGACTAGAACCCTGCACGGTTTTAAAAAACAGCCCCTTCTCCGCCCGGGGAGGGGGCTCGCGAGGCGGGCGGCCCGGCTGGGAGCGAGGCCCCCCACGCCCGGCCAATTGCCGCCTGGAAGCCGGGCCGGGCCGGGCCGTTCATGGAGGCGCCGGCGAGGGGGAAGCGGGGAGGCGCGGGTTATCACGGCCCGGCCTGGGTCGCGCGGCCCCTCGCCGGGAAGGTCCTGCTGGAGGCTGAGGGACAGGCCAGGCTTCCTGGAAGCGCCCCCCAGGCAGGGCCTGGCAGCCCAGCGCGGGCCCTGTCGCTGTGTCTGGAGTCCGTCTTTCCCGCTGATGGAAATCATCTGTTTCCAGCTCCCCGGCAGACTCGTTGAGCTGCAGCCGGGCTTGGCGCTGCGGCCCAGACCGCCCGGGGCCCTCTTCTAAGTTTACCTCCTGTGGCTGCTGGAGGGGGGCGGGCAGCTGCCGGCTGCAGCCCGGGTGCCCTAAGAGGACTGTTTGCCAACGCCGCAGCCCCCTGCCTTGGCGCTCCCCCGCTGGGAATGGCCGCACCCCACCCCGCACCCCACCCCGCACACCTGTTCTCCTGGAAAGGAAATGGCGGAGGGAGCGCTGGCCGCAGCTTCCTCCAGGACGCCTCTCCTGCCCCAGCCTGCAGCCTGGGCGGGGGTTAGAGCGTGGGGGGGCTGCCCGCAGGTGCGGGTCAGGGATGGGGGGGCTTTTCCACTTAACCCAAGGAACCTGCTGTCTGGGGCCTCGCTCCTCCCCAAGCCTCATGTCCGCCCCGTGACTGGAGCGGACGGCTGTCCCCGCTCCCCTCGACCATCCAGCGAGTGACGCTCAGGGCCTGGCGCTTGGTGAGACCCCCACACACTGCTTGGTGGGTGTTGGGGTGTCAGGCAAAGTGCAGGCGCCGGAGTGTTCCTGCACCAGAATCTCACACATGGCTCTGGGGCCCTCTCAAGTCACAGCCCCCCCAGTGACAGGCCGGAGCCAGGGTGAGCACCGGGCCTCGCTCTCAATGGAAAGATTTCCTCACCACAAGTGTTTTGCAAGCCCACCCCCGCCCCCGCCCCGGGCCGTCCATAGTGAATCTTGGCTCCTTGACTTCCAAGGGCGTTACGTAAGCCTCGAGGCTGGTCAAAATAAATAAATAAATAAAAATAAGTAGCTGGAGATGGCGGGCGGGCAGGTTCTGCAGCTGTTCAAACTCTCGGCCCCTTCCCAAGCGGGGGGCGCCCCGCTCCTGGGCCTGTCAGAACCGCGCCGGGAATGTGAGGCATGAGGCCCGGCGGGGTTGCCAGGCTGCCCGGGTTTGCGGGGAGAAGGGCGGCCCCTCGCAGGCCTCCCCGAGTGGCCGGAACCCTCCTCTACGCGGGACCCCCGACGCACCCTGCGTTTGGGGGCGTGGGGGGCTGCAGAACTGAGACGGGGCCAGTGCAACGGCTGCTCCCCACACTGGTCGCTCCGGCGGCCACGTGAGCCGGGGTGGGGGGCCCCAGAGCAAATAGAGGAAGCAGAAGGGGAGCCGGGCTGAGCGGCCAGATTTCCCCACTTCCCCTTTCCGCTCTGGCCAAGCGGCTTCTCTGTTCATGAGTTTTCTTGAACTGCAGGTGCAGGGAGGGAGGCCCCGGGGTTCTGGCCCGGCTGTGACCGGCTCTGCTGAGAGACAGAGCAGAGACCCCGCGGCGTGGTGTTGTTCTCAGAGGCGTGTTTCAATGCCGGTCACTCACGTCCCTCCGCCTCCCTGGCCTCGTGGGCGCGATGGCGGCACTGAGGGACACTGAGCAGCCGGCCAGTGGACACAGGCGGCCAGGTTCGAAATGCCAACCACTGTCAGGGTGCGCGGGTGCCAGGCCCACCGCTCGGGGCAGCTGCAGTGCAGTGAGAAGGTGGGGGGCCAGGGGCGGTGCTGTCAGCGGGGCCCCGGTCCCCCGCACGCGGGTCAGCGAGCTTTGGGGATGGGCCGGTCAGTCAGGGTTACAGGCTTCTGGCCCAAGTGGCCTCCCAGCCCGTCCACCGCTGCCGTATCGCAGAAGCAGGGCTGGACGGACATGAATGAGGGCGTGTCCCCGGAGGCCTGATGGACACAGGGGCCACCAGTTCACTCGGGCCCGTGGACAGAAGGCCGCTGGCCCCTGCAGGAAAATGACCGTGATTGATGCCCCATGCATCGGAGTGGGAGCGAGGGGGTGGGGGGCTGGGGGGTGCTCAGGAGCCCAGGTAAGGGGGCTCTGTCTCCAGCAGACGTCCACCGTCACGGACACCAGGCTGGTCTTGGAGCTGCTGCCTGGGCCTGGGCAGCTGGGAGGGACGCTGGAAGGACGGTGAAGGATGAGGCTGGCAGGAGAACGTGGACCTGGGTTTGGGCCATGGAGGCTGGCTGCTCTGGCCCAGCCCCCCCCACCAGCCCGGGCCACCGGGAGGGACAGTGGCTTCCGGGGAGCGGGCTCCAGACCTCCACGGGGCCGCGGCCCCCACCTTTCTAAGTCACAGCCTTGCCCCGCCCCACGGCTCTCCCTTTTCAGAATTTTCTGATTTGTTTCCGCACTGCGTCTCCACTCCAGAACACGACCCCACCGTCAGGGCCGGGCTTGGGGTCACTGGTTTGCTCTCTGCACCGCCCTCCTCTCCCTGCCCCCACGCCCTCGCCAGTGGCACGCTAGGTGCCCAGTAGGTGTTTGGCAGATGAACGAGTTCATGTCACCAGAGCGAGGCCCCCGCAGCCTACCTGTGCGGCTGCCAAAGGTAGGGCCGAGAAGCCCCCGGCCCCCACGCCTGCGCCTGCGCGCGAAGCCTCATGGCCGCTGGGGGCGCCAGCGTCGGCGGGCTGCAGCCAGAGCTCCCTGCACGCCAGGGCCACGTCCCCGCCACCACCTGGCTTTGGAGCCCGGCTCCCCTTCAGGAGCCCCTGGCCCGGGAGCACCGCTCTCCTGCGGGAGCATCGAGCCCTCCCGCCAGTCTGGAGAACCCCCCAGTTCCGCAGAACTGCAAACCCTCCGAGGTGGCCGTGCCCTGGCGGAACCCCAAACAGCTTCTCAGCCCCCCGCCCCCATCCCTTAGACGGAGTCATGGAAAACTGACCTGGAATTCCAGACAGAAAATCCACAAGGAATGTGCCTTTTGGGGTTTGACAAGATTGACCTTTTGCGGGTGGGATTTGGGTTTGGGGCGGGGGTGGGAAGCTGCCCTGGTCGGTACCCAGGGGGGCCTGCGGAGACCCTTCCGTCTCACGTCGGTTATGAAGGGGGTCTGGGGAGGAAGTGGAGGTTCTAAGCAGCACCAGCGGGGTGGGGGGGGGGAGTGAAAATCTTTCCTCATCTGATCTGGGCTCGCGGTTTTCACCCCCATCCAGCCCGGTCTCTTTTGCCCCGGACTTTTGGGGGTCAGGGGCTGGGGGAACATGGGCAGAAGACGGAAGAGAGACAGGATCACAGAAGGCACATCTTTGGGGGTGAGTGCATCAGAAACACAGCCTGATGCAGGTGGCCAGCCAGCACCGGTGCCCTGAGGCCAGGCTGAGTGACCGCTGTCCTGGAAGGATCCACACCTGCCCCGTGGCTCTGAGGCCCGGCAGCCTCTGCTACCCTTCTGTTGGCCTTGCAAGGTCTGGGCCACACTCCCTGGGCCCTAGGCTGCCCCATGCCCATGGGCCCAAGCCCCTCCGGACATGGGGAGGTAGGCGTCCCCAGTCTAAACCTGGCGCGGCCGTTGGGGGCAGTGGGGCTGCACAACCTGAGCTCCTCGGAGCTAAGTCGACGCCCTGAGGTGGGATCTGGGCTCGTGCCCCTGTGGCCATGTCTCCTGGCCCCCAAGCCCGCTGGTGTGGGGGCCGCCTCTGCCTCTCCGCTCAGCCCCGCCGGCCAAGGCCCTGAGTCAGGCCTTTCCAACAGCCCTTCCTGCTGGGTCGGAGGGCAGGATGGGATGGGGTCCCAGAGCCCTGGCTCCAGAAATAGGCCTTTCTTCCTCATCCAGAGTTCCGCCACGGCCCTGCAGGAAAACGAGCCTTTCCAAGGCGGACGGAGCCTCTGGAAGCTCTGCTGGCCAGGCTGGGTGGGTGGGGTGGGTGCTGGGGCCCGCGGTGCCACCTGGCCGCTTCCACGCCTGTCCCCTCCCGGCCCAGGGCACACGGATCTGTAGGCTGAGTCAGGGCATGCTCTGGGCATGTCGGGACAGGCAGGTGTGCGTCCGGCTCCCCGGACATGACCTGGCCGACCCAGCAGAGCTTTCTCTTCCCCTGCTCCGGGAGCCTGTGGCCACCCAGCCCGGCGGTGGGGTGCGGGCCCAGTCCTGGGAAGCCTGTCCCCACAGCCCAGGCATGAGTCATGGGGCTCACAGGGCCTGCGGATTCCAAGCCCAGCGGTTTCCTGCAGATAAGTGCTAAGTGGAGGGAGCCTGGCAAGAGGAGGCGGAGACAGCGCTTCCTTCAAAGCCCGAGCGCTAATTAGCAATTCCAAGCATACTTTCAACAGTATTTAGGGATTTCCTCATCAAAATAAACTTCCTCCCGTGTTATCTGCACGTTTGGCATGGGGCGGGATCCTTTTTTTGGTCTCATCTATTTATTTTCTTCGAGCTCTAAGACTCCGAGCACATGCACACTGGGCCCCCGGGCAGCGCGGGCTGGGCAGGTGAGGACGAGGGCGCTGGAAACCTCCCTTCCGCACCTGCTCTGCAGGGCCTCCTGCACTCTCCCGCCTCCGCCTCTGGGCCCATCTGCTCTGGGGCTGGCCCTGCTTAGTGGGGCGAGGGGCACCCTGCAGTGTCCTGCCTCACCTCTTCTTAACACCTGACAGGGCCAGGCTGACCCCACAAGGCCTACAAGCAGCCCCGGGGCTGAGGACCGGCTGGATCTGGCCTGTGGGGGCATCTCGGCCACCCAGTGCAGTGAGGGGGCCCTAGTGGGATCCCTGGGCAGGACAGTCCCGCTGGAAAGACTGCCCACCAAAGCTCCTCCTGGAAACAGCCCTGAAGGTGCTGTGGGTGTGCCAGCCGGCCGGGCAGGGAGGGCCACCCTGGGTGCCAGCGTCCCTTGGGTGCTTCCTGGACTGGGCCAGGCCCCGCGGGCTAGTCTTGGCCACAGTAGGTGACTCCCCCAGGATCTGCTGATGCTGGCTAATGGGCCCATCCCCGGCCTGCGATGAAACCAGATGAGATACGTTTTGCTTGAGGCCGGACGATTTGTCAGGAAATGAGGTAGAGGCTGATAACGGAACTGGGGTCTCTGCGGGCTATTTTTGGGAAACAGTGTCCCTGAAAGGCCCCCATCAGCCCTTCTGGGGACAGCAAGTGAGCAGCAGGGCAGGCCCCGGAGGTGGGGGGGCAGAGGCACTGGGCCTTCTCCCCAACACGGGTGTCCGGGTGTCCGTGCTCTCGGCCAGGCACACTTCCGCCACTGCCCACCATGTGGCCTCAGCCCAGCGCTGTGTGGGAGGGGCCAGAGCGCAGTCCCCATGTCCCCGCCAGCGGGACAGATACAGGAGGAAAGACGGGGCAGATGGGCCGAGCCTGAGACACAGATGGCTCCATGGAGGAAGCTGGGGGGGTGGTGGGGAGAATGTACAGGAAAGCAGAAAGAGCTAAAAAGGGCAAACAACGCCCACCTCGACGCCCCAGCAGCCAGCGACCCCCAACCCCAGGGCTGGCAGCCGAGCCCTGAGTTCCCATCGCGGCCTTCATGTCTGAGTGCTGCCTCCACTGCTGGCCAGGGGTAGCCATGAGCCTGGGGGTCACAAAGCAGCCCCCTGGCGTTGGGGCCAACAAGAAGCATCCCATGACAGAGCCTGGGCCCCCAGCAAAGGTGGAGACAAGTGGGCTTCTGCTCAGGGGAACCCTGCAGCCCCTGCCCAGGCCTCCAGGCCTCCCGGGAGTGGCTTCCCGCCCCGTCCTCAGAACTCTGCAGAGTCATCTGATGGGGACACTGCCCTAGTCACTGCCTGCTCTTGTCCCCAGGGCCAGCCACACACCTCAGGTCCCTTCTTGCGCCGGGAGGACACAGAGTCCCCACAGTCCCTGCCCTCTGGGGCGGGAGCCATCACCCAGGTCCCTGTGGCCACTGCCCTCAGCGAGCAGGGCCCCTCCTCACCGCAGAGCCCAGCAGACGGGGGCAGTCCTGGGAGCCGATGTGAGAAAAGCTACCTCTGCGGGCAGGTCACCTCACCTGGGCAAACCGGTGTTTGCCCGAACCACTTGGCACAAACACGACCACCCCCCACCATCTCCCTCATGCTGCAGGGTCTCCCCAGCCACTCCAGGCCACATGCCTGGATCTTCTCTTGCTTTGCTGTCGTCCCCAGTGACCACCAGACTCGGCCTCCTTGGCTGGCCACAGGCCAGGTCTGGGACCACCCTCCCAACCCCAGTCCACCTGCCCATTTGGTCCTCGGCCCCAGCCAGCCTGAAGCCCAGGAGCCAGGGGCCCACAGCAGACTGGGAGGCCCTCCAGGGGCCCCCCAGGCTGTGTCTGCTCCCAAGAGATCTGCTTATTTCACTGATATCACAGAATTGGGTTCAAGTTTTGCCTGACCGCACAAATGCCCAGCCTGGACACCCAGAATCTGGTGGGTGGGGGGTCGCGGCTGTGCTTCCCAAGTTTCCCAGCAACCTGCAGAAGCCACACACATGTGTGTGCACAGCACACCCACACACACTCACACTGACTCAGGCGACTCCGTCCCCGTGGGACCCAGGTCCCAGGTCTGGTGACTGGACCAGCGCCTCCTCTGTGATGGGCCGGATCAAGCCCGGGAGAACATGCCCCGCTGGCATCACGGCTGATTCCCGGGCACAGTTGTGCTCACAGAGCAAAGGGGAGGTCAGTCCTCTGGCCAGCGGGTCCTCAGTCTTTCGGGAGTGGGGCCCAAGGGGGGCTGACCTCTGACTGGCCCGTTTACCCGCCTGGTACCAGACACTAGAGGGGGACCCTGGCGCCCGCCTGGACTGGGCCTGCTGAGGCTGGGCAGGCGCTGGGCCAGCGGGCTCCGGGGACCCGGTCTCCATGGGGGCTGGAGAGGCACGTTGCACCCCATGCCCCTCAGTGGGGCCCAGTGTAACAAGGGGGTGCCAGCCCTCAGGCCACACATGCTTGAACATGGGCTCCGGTCTCCCATCTCTCAGCGAGATCTCCGGGACCTCTTCAGACTTCGCCTCCCGCAGCCTCCACACCCTCAGCCACAAAACAGGAAGACACTTTTCAGTGAGAGGCTGCAGTGCCACGGACCCAAGGGCAGTGCCGCAGGAATGGGTCGGCTGGGGAAACAGGGAGAGCCTGAGGACCCCGCACATCCAGGCCCCCGCCATGCCCAGGGGTGCAGAGGACGTGCAGCTCCCTCCCGGCCCCTCATCTGCACAAGGCCAGTAGGGGGTAGGGGGAGCACCATCTCCCCCAGGGCTATTCTGTTAAGAAACAGGAGGCATCCCCCCAGACACCGCCAGGAACCAGCCTTTGGAATCTCTCCAAACAGCACCGAGCTGGGGTCAGTGGGTGAGCTGAGACCTGGGCTCCTGCACCAGTCCCTGGCCAGGGGGCAGGCTCATGCTGCTCCCCCATGAGGATGGGGATGGGGTCGTCTGCATGATCTCACATAGACTAAAATCAGACAGACTATGGGAGGGGGCTGGGGAGAACATCTGGTATTCACGGCCGAGGGCCCTGCCCGGGGGTGGCAGCCCAGCTGCCCAGGTGCCTGAAAAAGCAGTCTGTGCTGACTGGATTGTTAAAGGTCCAGCTGGTGGGATTGTCCCAATGTGGCCACAGCAGTGTCTCTGGGCCTGTGTCCATCACCTCACCATCAGAGATGGAGGCTTTTCTCCCTTCCTTGAAGCTGGGTGGGAATTTGTGAGCTCTTGACAGTCAGAACACAACAAAGGGGCTGGCAACCCCTACCTGTTTCTCTCCCTGGGGGACCCAGCACCCTGGGGACGCAGCACCCTTTTATGACGAAGCATAGGCTGCAGAGAGAAGCTGCAGGCGGGGGCTGCTCCTTCAACTTAAACCCAACCAGAGTCCATTTCAGCTCCCAGACAGGAGTCCCTTTCAGCTCCGCCATTGCTCTTCTGGCCTTGCTCTCAGCTCTCGGGGCCTGGAGGTGAACCGCCCACCAAGCCCTGTCAGGATTCCTGACCTACAGAATCAACAGTATAAAAATTTGTTTCATGTTGTCATGGTGGGAAGATTAATGATTTTTCTTCCCTGCCAAAGTCCCCATCCTAATCCTCACACCCTGTGACTTGTGACTTTAGGTGGCAAAGGAGACTTCCCCTTTGTAAAGGATAATTTGTTTCAGCAGAAATGAACACAGGAGGTTTGGATAATACTTTCAACTTTTGATGTAGGGCTCTTTAGATGTTCTGCTGCTTCTTGTAACAGTTTTGGGAAGTTATATTTTTAAAGGAATTTTTCAGTTCCATCAGAGTCATGAATTTTTTCTTGCACAAAGTCGTTCAAAATATTCTTAGGATTTTTTTTACTGTCTGTAGGGTCTGTAGTGCTAGCCCCTCTTCACTTTCGACATGTACAATTAATGTTCTTTCTTTCTTTTGATTATTTTTATTGGTTTTCTCAAAGAACTAGCTTTTCATTTGATCAGTTTCTGCCACTGTCTCTGTTTTGTGTGTCACTCACTTCTGCTTTTTATCATCTCATGGTGTTCACTTTGGGTTTACTCTGTTCTTCCTCCAACTTTGGCATGGAAAAAACTTAGGTTATTGATTTTAGACCTCATAAGCATTTAAGGGCATAAATTTCCCTTTTATCACTGACTTAGCTGCACCTCACACATCTTGATGTGTTTAGTATCATTCAGCACTTGATATTTTTAAGTTGATTGTGACTTACTTACAGTCCAGCTTGGTGAATGTACCATGTGCACTTGAAGGGAATTTATCCTTTAATCATTTAAAGTAATTTCTATAAATATCAATGTATAAGACTGTGAGGTGGAGGTGCCAGAGCATACAGCCTGCCCACTGGAGCAGGTGCTAGCACAGTACCAGGGGCTGGGTGCTGTTTGCTATACAGGGGCTGATGGTCTGTTCATGCAGTACCCAGCATGGGTGCAAGTGGTCCACCTATGTGCAGACCAGGCACTGGCTGAGGATGACTGGGAAGGAGGTCTGGGCTTGAGAGATGGGGCACTGAGATCCATGGACACCCAGCTGTGGTGCTATGGATCTCCTCATCAGGACATGCACTACTTCACTTGACATTTAAAAATGTGCCTCCCTCCCTCCATCCCTCCCTGCTAGCGGGTCTTCTAAAAAGCATTCTGGCTCCTAAGCCCCCTCTACACCTGCCAGTGTACACCTGCCAAGTACACTGTTTTCATGTGGATATTCGACTCTGGGTGCCTGGCTTCCCCACTGGCCGCTCCAGTGGCTCAGGGGTCCCCAGTGGCTCAGGGTGTTTTCCAAGCCAGCCATGGGCCTCCCACATCAGACCCTCTGGCTGGCTCTTTCCCAACAGCCAGGGCCTTTGCAGACCTTGCTTAAAAGCTTGTGGAGCAAGGGGCCCAGGTCTTCCTAAGTCAGGTTCTAGATACTTTCTGAGATAAAAAGCAAAACAGAGCCGCATGTCTGGGATGTGAGGACACTGCCGATTCCCCTTACCCCAACATACACGGTCGCCTCAGAGAGCCCCTAGCCCCTCGGAAGGGGCAGCTGGCCTGGACCCCCTCGCTCAGACCTGTGGATCTGACCCTAAACCAGGCATGGAATGCTGGCTCCATTTTACAGACACACAAACTGAGGCTCCCACCAGCTAGGTTGCTGGGGATCCCTCACACAGTCCATCAGAGCGGGCCCCTCCCTGGGCTCTGGGGGGCAGCAGCAAACCTCCCTGCTCCTCCAGTGGAGGCCATCGGCCCGGCCCTCCCACGGAAGCACTTTTGGAAGCAAATCTGATGACCTCAGCACATTTTTTCCACACACACCCTTCCTCCCTCTCCCAAAATTTCAGTGTCTTTGGATCATTTCCCTGAGGAAAGGCCAAGGCAGGCCTGAGGGGCTCCCTCCCAGAGGCTGCTCCTCACCCCCTACCCTCCCCACCCTGTCCTGGCCTGTGAGGCTGTGGCAGAAAAACCACAAATAATGGAATTGTTTAAGAGAACATCAGTGGGTTTCCACAGCAACTGCCTCTGGGGCCCATCGTCCCAGCAGCTGACATCAGTGGGCCAGGCCGGCCCTCACCTTGGGCAAGCAAAGGAAATGGGTCCTTTCTGGCTCCGGAGATTCCAGAATCTCCGGGAGGGGACCCCAGGTGGCCCTGGAGCAGAGGCCAGGCGGGGGGATCCTGGAGGTGCACTGACCTCAGGGTGAGGAGGATGCGGGCCTGGGCGAAGTCAGGAACCCCAGAACCAACCCCCACCCCAATCACCTCCCATCGCCTCGAGCCATGACTGGCCCCGTCCATCCTGCCTCAGCGCACTGGACCCCCTTGGGCAGGTGGGGAGTCGAGGCCCAGCGGGAATTCTCGCCTGGCCCTGGCATATCCAGGTGCCTGTGAGGCACAGGGAGGGGCTGTGGCCCCAGGGTTTCCTGAAGCTCTGAGAGGCCTGTTCTCCCCAGGAGTGGGGCGCGGACCCTAAGCAGGTCTCTGCACCCCCTGCAGGCAGTATGACCACTGGTCAGCATGTCCTTCCCCCAGGGCACACACGGGTCCCCCAGCCCTCCAGCTAGGAGCCCCGGATCAAGTGTCTCCCAGCTCACAGAGCTGCCTCTTACAGCTGCGCACGCAGAAAACCCGCCATCATCGTCCCTGCCAAAACAGTTATTTTTTAAAAAATCATTTATTAGAGAAATCTGAGATCAGAAAGCAGACGGCATCCAGCTTTGAGCCCCGAAACCTCCTGCGAACCCTGCAAGGAAGAGCTGTGAGGCAGCACCCACAGGTAACCGAGGGCCTTGGAGGGACCTGCCAGCACCCAGTGGGGCAGTAAGGATCGTAGAGGCAGGGTGATGAGGGCGGCTGGGATGGGGGTGGCGTGGTCAGCTCTTGGACATCCCTGGGGCCCTCACCGGGGAGGGAACACCTGAGAATGACTCCACCCCATAGATGAGGAAACAGGGCGCACAGCCAAGATGATACCCCCAGGGTCACATGCCCACCAGGGAGACTGGGGGTCTGCACCCACACTCCCGTGGAAGCTCGGCCCTGAGACCTGGCGGGGAAATCCACTGAAGGAGGCCCCCGAGAGGTTCCGGGCCAGGTCCAGGCAGGGCCACACTTGGCCAGAGGGGTGTGTTGGGGAAGGAAGGGGGATATGCCTGAGGGGGTGGCCCTGAGAAGGAGCTTTCCCTCGAAAGGAGAGGTACTGGACACCCTGATGGAAGCTAGAGGAGTTGGGGTTCAGGGCTGGGGCTTGTTTTAAGGTGATGGGGTGTGACCGATCACTGTCTGGCTGCCCGGCGAGTGTGCCGGGGTGGGGGAGCAGGCTCAGCCCCAGGGGCTGCATAGGCCTCACTCACGGGACACACACACCCGCCCAGCGAGCGGCCAGGCTGGGCGCCCACCAGCGCCACATGGAGGGGTGAGGCCCAGCAGGGCCCGCCCGCCAGACACCAGGACCAGCCCAGGAAATGGCGACGGCCACCCCGAGTGCAGGGAAGTCGAGGGGCGGGGACCCAGACTAGCCTCGGCCATGAACAGCTGCGGACACAGCAACCCCAGCTCATCCAGGTTCCCAAACCCAAGAAGCTGAATGCCAGAATCTTCTCCTGACTCACTGGCATCAGACCTGTCCTGATCAGAAGTTTGGGCCCCAGCACCTTACCTGGGGTCAGGTCTCTGTGGACTCGAGAGGGGGGTGCCCCCAGGCCCTGCCGGCGCGCGGACTACTACGTGGTGCCCACAGCCTTACCTTGCAAAATTCCCAAGGGCTTGTTTGTCTTTTAGCAAAAGAGTCTTCAGGGCCTATGAGACTGTCCGCAGCCTCTGCAGCAGGTCGATCCCCGGCCAGGGAAGTACCCACACGGCGCGGCAGACCTCTCCTGTCTCCCCGCGGCGCCCCTCAGCAGTGTGTTTCAGTGGATCTGCCTGTTCTGTTCCCCACTCTGTCTCTGGGGAATATAGTCTCCACCCCCCGCACCTCCAGCCTGCACCCCAGTTCTTGCATGCATAAATAAATAAATCTTTAAAAAAAAAGTGGTCTTCAGCCCCGCTGGGGAAGCCCGACTGCCATGGTCTCAGGGGTGAGGAGTGTCCTGGCAGCGATGGGAGCAGGAGTGTGTGGCCCTGCTCCCCAGGTGCTGGGAGGCACCAGGACAACCCCCACCCCCACCACAGGAGAAGCTGAGGGGCCCCTGGGGACTCTGAGCCCGAGACAATGTTTTCTCAGCTCCCCCCAGACCCCTGGGATCTGTGTCCCCACCTTTAAATGAAGGGTGGACAGGCTTGCCGCTCATCGCCAAGGCTGGTGCCTCCTTCGGGGTGCCCCCGACATTGTTCCGCTGGCAGAGGGAGGGAAGCACTGACTCTCCTCTCATCATCGGGGGCCACGAGCCGCGCCCTGCCCTGCCCCGCCGGGACAAAGTGCTCCACTGTCAGGGTTCCACTCTCCAAATCCTGTGGCCGTGTGGGCCAGCGCCGAGGCCCGCGCCGCCTTCTTTAGTCTGCGCCGAGGGACATGGCGGTGCGGGGTCAGCGATGCCCTTCGACGCTGTGTAGGCCACAGGGCCCCCGCCCCATAAAGACGCCCCCAGCTTGCTAACGCCCTGGGGTGGCCCGGCCGGGCGGGGGCGGGGTGTGCGGGGGGCAAGCGGCCTGGACAGGCGGCAGGGGTGGCGTCGCCCCAGCCGGGCGGGTGACCCGAAGTCTCCCGCCAGGCGTGCAGGCGGCCGGCACCCACCCTCCGTTCCCATCACCCCTCTCCTGCCCCCCACTCCAGCTATGTCCAGCGCTTTAGTGATTGGGGACGGGACAGTGCTCGTCTGAGCTCCCCCAGTTGCCGGAAGGGGTGTCAGAGCAAAATGAAGGGGGACCCAGAGCAAAATGAAGGTGCAGGACCCGTCAGAATCCACGAGGCCTTCCGCCCCCACAGCAGGGCGTGAGGTGGGGCGGGTGGGTGTGACGCGCAGGGGAGGCGGCAGGACAGGACAGCCCAGGACAAAGGAGGGCCTGGAGAGGCCCAGGCCAGCCCAACCCCGCTGCCCTCCGCAGCTGGCAGGGTCACGTCCCAAGAAAAGTGCCATCTTCGCCAGTTCGGCGGGCTGTACCCGAAGACCAAGACCGGGGGGCTTAAACGGAAGCACTGCCGGCTCCCAGTCCTGGAGGCCAGAAGCCTAAGATCAAGCAGCTGCAGATCAAGTGTCTGGTGAGACCAGGCGGCCGCCATCTCACTGGCCCCCGCCCCGGGGAGAGGAGGGGAGCTCCCCCAGCCCACCCTCACCGCCTGCTCACCTGCCAGGGACCCCATCGCTAGGACCGCCCCCAGGAGTGCTCCCGCGGCTGGATTCGGGGAGGACGCGCCCGTCTGCAGAGCTCTTAGGCTCAAGCCCTTGTCTCAGGCTTAGGGACACTCTAGGGTCACAGCGGCCCCAAGGCCAACTCCAGCGAGGCTGGCGGAGGTGGGCGCTGGCCGCCAGGACTGGTCCCTCTGGGCCCTGCCTGCTCCCGGCCCTGTGGCCTCAGGCAGGACCCTCCCCATGCACTGGGGGCAGTGGCCTGCCTCCTCCTCAGGGTGAGGGCAGGATGAGAGGAGAGGCGTTAGGACAGCACCCGAGAGGCACAGCCACACCTGCTGGCGCTGGCCTCGGGCTCTCAGGCCAGAGCTGCGGCCTCTCTCCTCTCCCCAGAGCGCCATCTGCACCAGCCCCTGCCGGGCCCTCAGAGCCCAGCCTGGCCGGGCGGCACTGCACTCACTGGAGCCGGGGCAGGAGCGTGCCCCTCCCCACACCCGCACCTGAACCGTGGCACCCTGCACCCCAGCTGCAAGGCCTCCCTGCCCGGCGGGGGGGGGTCCCGGCCACAGCCCCTTCATCGGGGTGCCCAGGCCGCCTCCCTTCGCCCACCCCAGGCCCTCCCAGGGCTGGGCCTTCCCCAGAGCAGCCCACCCCACACCCAGGGCCCCAGCCTGTCAGGACGGCCTCCGACTGGAGGCTGACGGTAAAGACTGCCTCTCCAAACTAGGCCAGAGCCCGGAGCCCCGCTGAGCACAGCAGCCCCCACTCTGGCAGGACACTGAGCCCTGGGGCCATTAATATGGATTGAGGCCATTGTCTCCTCAAATTAGGCCACGGAGCTCCAGGGGAAGCTCACTGCACCCCGGGGCTCCTGGGTGAGACTGGGCTGACCTGAAGAGGCCCAGCACGTCCAGCCACGGCTGCCAGCTCCCTTCGCAGCGGGAGGCCTGGAGGAGCTGCCTGTCCAAGCCCTAGAACTCTAACGAGCAGGAGCGGTGGGGCAGAAGGAGACGCGGTTTCTAGGTGACAAAGATGGCGGCCATGGCAGTTGCTCTAACGAAACCCTTTCTCCTTCCAAAGTCCACGGTGTGCAGGTGGCATCTGAAACCACACGGCCTCTGCGGTTGACACCCCAGTTTGGGGATTCTGGGTTTGACTCCATGGAAAGAATTTGGGTTTGATTTTAGCTTTCTTTCTTTTTTTTCCCCCAATTTTTTTGAAGTTTTTTGTTTGTTATGGGGTGCGTATGCGTGTGTGTGTGTGTGTGTGTGTGTGTGTTTATGGCCTTGTCTGATTTTTCCCTTTGGTCTCTTTGCAGATTCTTTTTGCAGGTTTATGTCAGTTCAGGTGAATGAGCAACCTGGCTACTTCAGTTTGAGCAAATCCGCCTTCCACCCAGCAGTGGTGACAAGAATCCAGCCTCAGAAAACTAAGATTTGTCCAGAAAATGAAGGTAGCAAAGAGAAAGTTCTGGGTTACATAAGGCACTTACATAAGACAGCCCATCCACATGAGTTCAGCAAAACAGCACACGAGTTAAATAAAATAAATAAATAAGAGCACATCTGCGTCCACATGTTGTGAGTCTGAGTGTCTTCCTCTTGCGTCTCATTACTCTGGCCTCCAGCGGGTATAGAAATTAGTATAGATGGTGCCACTAGAAATTAGGAGCTCAAATTATAATGGAAACTGGTACAAGGGCTTCAGGAAGGGTGGGGTGGGATGTCTTGGTGGAATTTACTTTGGTTAATGAAAACTAATTTGGAATTTATGGTTTGGTTTAAAACACATACATCTTGAAGTCGGGCGACCACCTGTAATTCTTTTTTCCTTTTTACTGATGTCATTTGTGCTGGGGGCAAGCTGCACAGCAGAGGCAGCCTGAGAAACACTGAAGTCTTTAGACGTTGGATAAACTGGGAGTTGGGAAATTAAAGGTTTTTGAAGGTTAGGAATCCAATTGCGGAACTGAAATAAGAAGTTACGGTCTCGTGGGGAAAGAAGTTTCCCTGCGGAGTGAGCTGGAAGATGGCGCGCAGCTCATTCCTTTGGCTGTGTGCTGATAGAGTCTGGTCAGGGCTTTGAGATCGTCGAGTGTCACTATTGGTTAATGAAATGGTGTTTTCTCTAATTCCCAGAAATTTAAAGTAGGAAAAATTGGCAGCATCATGTTATATTGATCAGAGGAAATGTTATGGCAGCTGAGTAGAGTTCCTGAGCCACTTCATAAAATTTCTCTTTCCTGATAGGAAAGACATTAGACAACTTTGACCTATTTGATGTTCATCTGGTAAATTGGAAGTTAATAAGGAGCATCGTTGCTTGACGGAAATGTTTCGCCTTCGCATGTATATGAATGCGAATTTGGTGTTTAAAAATTATGTGAATGGGCCTCCCTGGTGGCACAAGGTTTTAAGTGTCAGACTATGAAGCTATCCCAGCCCCTGCAGCGCGAGTTCGATCCCCGGCCAGGGAGCTACCCACATGGCGCAGCAGACCTCTCCTGTCTCCCCGCTGCTCCCCTCAGCAGTGGATTTCAGTGGATTCGCCTGTTCTGCTCCCTACACTGTCTCTTGTGAATATTCTCACCCCCCCCCGCACCTCTTTCCTGCACCCCAGCTCTTGTATACACAAATAAAATAAATCTTTAATATAAATTAATTTATTTATTTAATGAAATTAAAATTATATGTGACCTCTTGTAGGTCTAATACGATCTGATATAATACTGCTTGTGGATTCTGGTTGCTGTTCCGGAATGTCGTAAGTTATAATGTTGAACAAATTACCTGTCAATGATGTTGTGATTGGATCTTTAATTTAGGTTATTTCAGAGTTCGAACATTTGCAGAAATGTTTTGTGGAGAAATTAACAGAGAAAGACTTCAGCAAGCATGAAAGAACCATGCTAATTGATAGAACTCAAGAAGGACTGGGGGAGCTTTAGTCTGCAATGTTATTGTTTTCATTTGTTTGCTTTCATTCAAGGAATTTTCTTTTTCTTTCCTGATCTGCAGCAAAATTAAATTGCATTTTGCGAGCAGGACTAAACCGTGTTTGCCTTTTCTCCTTGCTACCATTGTAACACGGGGAAATGATAGTGTCTTTATTACTATGGCGATGTGTCTATCTTGCATAATTTCAGTAAGAAATTTTATTTTTCCTTAGAAAGAGAATTAGAAACATGGTCACATTACCAAAGCTTTGGTTGGAATGTCACAGTTAAGACCTTCTGGGAGCTGAGCTTGAGCAGAGAGGGGGGAGCCTGCCACCTTGCCCCCAAGGCCTGGACAAGCTCTCCCCCATGGGCAGGTTTGGAGACCCCAGAGAAAAAGGCCTTGGGAACCTCAAAAAGAGAAAATGATGTAAAAGGAGTCTAAGGAGATGGTCCTGTGGGTGGCTCCTGGGCCCAGAGAGGCCAAATGTTGAGAGCTAAAGACACTTCCAGAAAGTCCCAACAAACCAACAGAAATTCTACTTGGTTATTCTGGCCTATGAATTTATGCAAAAGTGGAGTGAATAAGTCAAAACTATATTTAGTCTAGAAAGGTAGAATTGGAATTAAGGAAGAGAGAAAATGATTTTAATAGCAGCCACTCAAACATTTTCAAGACTTTTTTTCTCTTTTGGCTTGGACTGAGTGACTGTTTTCTGGAGATGAGGACTTTGCCACACTGGCTATCCATGGACACTAAGTACCTCTATGCTGGCTTCAATTTCCTTTCAATACACTGTAACCCCAGAAAAAAGCTCTTTACTGGCCACACCCCAGCATCCAGACGCTTTTGATACTGTAGAAATGATGACAGAAATCAAAAGTGAGGAGACTTTGTAAGAGAAGCATCGAGGAGCAGCCTCCGAGCCAATGGGTGGCACTCACAACCAATGATGGTGGGAGGTAGAGACTTGCACATCCCCCCCAGTGGGGGCTGATGAGAAATAGGGGAAGAGTTGGGACTTTACCAGTTAAGCTATTGGGCCTTTTGGAAAGTAGGATGCTGGTGAGAAGGGGTGGCTGGAAGGTGCCATCACGCCATGTGTGGCTTCAGCTTGGACCTCAGTCTCTGCTCAGCAGATGCTACCTGGGGCAGGGGAGACAGCATCTGGCCGTGCACCAGCCTGTAAATTCTCTCCCTCCCTTCCCCTCTCGTCCCCTCCCCTCCTCGGCTCTCATTCCAGTTCCCCTGAGTTTCCTCTGTTGCAGAAGGCAGGCAGGCTGTTTGATTAATGGATGAATGGTGAATGGGTGGATGGAAGGAAGGTAGACAGATTATTGATTGACTTATACGGCTTACGTTCTCAGCACTGTCAAATGAAGCAAATTAGTCGGTGTGCTCAATAAACTGTAGTTGAATAAATCACCATCAAGCGTTGCTTAATGATAAGGATACATTTTGGGAAATACAAGGTAAAGTGACTTTGTCATCGTGTAAACCTGTTCTAGCGTGAATCCACATGCCCACACAGTGGAGCCCACTATACACCCAGGCTGTATGGCACAGCCTGATGGCGGCATTGCCTACCCATCACTGGTCAAAATGCCACCGGGAGAAGTGTGGCTGTAAATCCGCATGTCTGCCAAGTGATCATCGCAACACAAAACACATGAACACGTTTGATCTGAGTTCCTTTGACAGACGCCCCCAGACCATGAACCTGTCTTCCCCCTGCCCCCACAACCACTGCATCTGGACAGACCTGAAGACAAGCCCCACCCCAGGGAACTCCAGATGGTCCCCATCCTCGCTCACCTGCTCCGGAGCTTCATCCCTTAAGCCGACGTGTCTGGGTGTCCAAATGTCCCCTTATTATAAGGACCCCAGTCCTACAGGATTTGACCCACCTTCATGGCCATGCTTGTGCGTGGCTGTCTCCACTGAGGTCTGACTCCAAACAAAGACATGTTTGGAGGTTCTCAGGGGTAGGATGCCAACATATGAAATTTAGGGGGACCCGTTCAGCCCATCACATCAGACTATCACAAATCCTGTGAGGTCCATGGGAGCAGAGAGCCTCGGATTTGGCTGCCTCTAAGTCCAGGCAAACCTGCCCATGGTCAGGTTGGCGTGAGGAAGGGGGTGCGTTTGCTTAGCCACGGTTTGCAGTGTCTTCATTCCTCCCTCGGTGCTCGGGCCATCCGCCTCATCACCCCACTTCCCAGCCACCCCTCCGGCAAGGACCACATTCTGGCGCTCACAGGCCGGGTGCACCCAAGACCCTCCGTGCACTGGCTGGGTGTCCCTGCTGCTCAACCTCCCTGAGCCTGTTTCCTTCTCTGTAAGATGGAGTAATGACGCTCCCTATGTAGGTTTTCATGAGGAGGGGAAGGTGGACATTCGCCAAGGACATGGTAGGCACTAGATCTGTGTCCCTTGGGGCCCCGGGTCTCTTGGGAGGCTTAGAGCCAGGGCCTGTGGGCCGCCTGGCCATGCCCATCTCCACTGGGTGCTTTCGCCTGGTGGGGCTGCTGGGCTGGGCCGCCCCTTTGCTGGCTCTCAGCAGGCAGCCCCAGCCACACCCCGTTTTACGCATATAAGAAAAGTCCAAGCGTGAGGGCCTGCGATTGTTCCATTTGTTTACAGCATTTGCTCGAGCATATTTCTGGCAAGGAAGTTGACAATAAACCAAGGCCCGGGCAGCGGGGCTGGTGGGGCAGCAAATGAAGCCAGCTGCTGTGCGGGTGCCCGGTGGGCTGGGCCGGAAACCGGGCCTCTGTGCTGGCGCGTCAGAGGAGGGCCCTGCCTGGGGTGGCCAGCCCGAGCCCGGCCTGGGGGACAGGCGGCTGGGGCTCCGGTGCTCCCCGAGGAACTTGGTGACCCCATACCCACAGCTGCATGTCCCTTGGCCTCAGTTCCCAAGCTCGAGGGGTCACTAGGGATCCAGGTGCATCTTGTGACCCAGACCGTACTTTGGCTCAGGAAGTGGGGGTCTTCTCAGGGTACAGCCTGGTTCCTCAAGTCCTGTGTTGTGTAGCTTCTGAGGTGGAGAACGAAGGCTAACCATGGGCCAGGCAGGCCCCAGGGCACAGCACCCCTGGGTCAAGAACCCCCTCCAATGCCTGGTGTTGGGCACCCAAGTCCAGCGGAGGGAGGGAATCAGCCCAGGTCCCAGCACGTGAGGCAGGGCCAGCAGGAAAACCGGATGCCCCTGGGTCATCCCCTCCCTTGCGACCATTGCTCTTGCACAGCAAGAAGGGTTTTGTCTCTGCACATGCTCATTAAAGAGCGAGTGAGCGAGTGAATGCATGAGTGAATGAATGAATGAGGGGTGACTGAACGAACCGAATAATGTGGTAACAAGTCAAGATGGAAGACGTCTGGCCACCGTCCAGCTGTCTGAGAGCCCGCTGCCTGAAGGGCCGCGGCTCTCCCAGGGTATTCACCAGAGGCCCTCTCCTAGGCCCCTTGGCGGGAAAGGTCTGCAGGGAACAGGCAAGGCCTGGCGGCTTCTGGAAGGATGGCGGGTGCTCGGGCCTGACAGGTGGGGGCCCTGGGCCCCGGCCCAGCTGCTGGAGCCCCCAGCAGGGCGGGTTGGCAGCG
>NW_023601754.1:53097677-53555585 GCF_014898055.3 Talpa occidentalis | reverse complement strand
ACACCCCAGGAGTCTGGCTTTGGATGGGGGTGCAGGTTTGCCTTCCAGTCTCCACTGTTCCTGTGCTCGTGGCTGTGTCCCCTGACTCCTGCTTGTCCCTGCAGGCCCTTCTTGTTCATACCCGAGGGGGCAGAAGGCCCTACTAGCAGACAAACAGCGGCGGCGAGGTCCCCCCAGGGCGAAAGGACTTTTTAAAGTGATTAATAGAAGATGTATTTGAACAGCAGCGCATATAACCGTCATTGGACCTAATATTTGCCATCCCAGATAAGTCTTTCTTTCCTGTTTGTTGGTTTTGACTTTTTTAAAAAAGATTTATTTATTTATGCATAGAAGCACTGGGGTGTAGGCCAGAGGTGTGGAGGGTGAGAGGCTTCCCTAGAGACAGAGTGGGGAGCAGAGGCAGATCTACTGAAATCGGAGCAGTGGGGGGACAGGAGAGGTCTGCTGCGCCCTGTGGGTCAGCTCCCGGGCTGGGCATCGAGCTTGGCTGCAGACAGCGTCACAGTGCTGAGACGTAACCCCTTGCGCCACAAGGGAGACCCTGTTTGATGGTTTTGAAAACATAATATGGGGAGACGCGGGGCGCGATTCCAGACAGCTCCGAGAGCCACGTCTCGGTGCGGCTCTGAAGTCAGTCACTGTCCCAGGTTTCAAGCAAACAAGCCGGCGCCTGGGGGCTGGGCAGGCCCTCAGGGAGGCTGGGACCTGTGTCCAGCCTCCGGCCGGCACCTGTAGGTTTTCTTGAGATGTGTCAAATCTGGCAGGGTCAAGGACAGCGCCAGGGTGGCTGGGAGGGACCATGTGTACTTGGGGAACTGCGTCTTGACAGGTGGCCTGCAGGTGCCTGAAAAAACTCTTAAGCCTGTGTTGCGCTCGTGCTGCATAGCGGCCGCCGCGGGGCTCCTCTGGGTCGGCACTGGCCCTTCGAAGCTCACCAACAAGCAGGGCACCTGCCAGTCCCCAGCCCCATCCTTGGGGATTTCACTGCTGCCCCAGCCCCCTCCCGGGAACCCTCTCCTCATGTGACCTGGGAGTCACCTGTGCAGGTTCTCCTCGCTCCTGGGAGCTGCTCTTACATGACCCCCCATCCCTTCTGCCCACTCCCCGCTATGACTCCAAGCCTCTGGCCGCTGTCCCCTGCCTGGCTCCCCTGTGAGCCCCCACCTGCCATGCTGGCACCCCCAATATGCTCCCCAAATCCTCATCAGAGGCCCCCTTCCTGAGAAAGGCCTTGGCTTACGTGCTTCCCTGTGCTGCTCTGCCGGCGAGTCTCCCACCCAGAGGAGGAGTCAAGTTTGGGGAGCCTGCAAATTGGGGCCACAAAGAAAAGAAAAATGGGGGTGGGGGTTCTATTTGTTTGTCAAAAAAAGCAGTAAATCGCCGTTGAGGGGAAATGAGAACTTTGATGGGTCCCCTGATGCTCATGGCTGCTGAGCGTGTCCGTGAGGGCCGCCACCATTCTCGCAGCAAGCGGGCTGCGGGGTGTGAGCCCAGCCTGGCCCGACCTTTGTTCCCTCGCTTGGCAGACAGAGCTGAGCCCCTCGAGGTGCCGGCTGCAGCCCCGCCCGCCGGTGAGAAGGTGCTGGGCCTCACCCTCTGGGGAGTGTCACCGTCCTGAAGCTCTGGATAACTTTTTAACACCGTCTCTGTTTTTCCCTCTGGCCGGGCCCGGCAGGTCTCCCGGCCCAGCTGCCCGGGGCAGGTGGCCCAGCCCGGGCCTGCCAGCGACACCTGCGCGGCCGCCACCTGCCACCCGCCGCCCACCCCACGGGCCGGACAGAGGCCGCCCGCCCGGGCCGCCGGCCTCCGCTCTGGCTCCTCCGCCTGCTCCTCGCCCGCTCCGCCTCTGGGCATCTGCTCCGTGGTTCTGGCTGCCAGGTCGGCCCTCCCGCTGCCCGGCTCGCCCGTCCCTGCCCAGCTGCGGGCTGAGTGCCAGGAGGGCCGCCGGGTCAGCGCCCCGGGCCCCGGGGCCGGGCCACGCAGCGGCGCCTGCCGGGGTGGGGGCGCGGGGTCGGGCGCGGGCCCCTGGCCTGGCGCGGCGCCCCGAGTCCCGTTGGCCCCGAGTCCCGCTTCCAGCCCGGCCCGGAGGCGTCGCTCCGCACTCGGCGGTGCCGCCCGGCCCGGTTCCAGGACGTTTCCGGGACATTCCCCGGCGACGAGGCCGAACCCGCGCGCCGGCCCCTCCTCCGCGCCTGGCACCCGCCGCCGCCCGCCCGTCCGCGGCTCCCCTTTCCGGGCGCGCCCCGCGGGCCCCGCTCCAGGAGCCGGCGGGTGCGGCCCCCCAGCCCCCCGCACAGGCGCCCCCCGGTCCCCACAGCCCCGGCGCCCCCGGGCGGGAGCGGGGCCCTCGCGCCCAGCCCCCCCGCTGGAGCGCCCCGGCCTCCTCCTGGGGCCCCGGGCGCCCCGACAGGGCCCGCCCCCCAGGCCCTCCCGCCGGGGGTCCGACGCCCGCGCCGCCCCCAGGGCCCGCGCCCCGCGCCCCGCGCCCGCCGCCGGGAACGAGGGGGGCTGGCGGGGACGCGCGGGGCGCCCGAAGCTCCCGAGGCCGCTGGGCCTCGGCCTGGGGAGGGCGCGGGGAGCCGGGCCGGGGGGCGGCGGGGCGGCGGGGGCGCGGGGCTCGCCGCGGCCGGGACGCGCCTCTCCGGAAGGACGCGGCGGCCGGCCGGGCCCGGCGGGGGCGGGCGCGGGGGGCGCGCGGGGGGCGCGCGGGAGGCGGGGGCGGGGGCTCTCGCCCTCCCCCGGGCTTCCGGCCCCCCCCCCGCCGGCCCAGGCGCCTCCCCGGGCCGGGTGAGTCGGGGCCCGCGCGCGGCGGCGGGCGGGGGGCGCGCGGGGGGCGCGGGGCGGCGGGGGTGGGGCGCTCGGAGCCGGAGCCGCCCCCGGGCCGCCCTCCCCACCCCGGGAAAGCGGCGGCCGCGGGCGGGGGGGGGGGCCTCGGCCCAGGGGGGGCCGGCGGGCCGCGGGGAGACCGTCGGGCCAGCGGCGCCCAGACCCGGGGCTCCGAGCGCGCGCCCCTCCCGCGCGCCCCCCGGGCCTGCAGCGCCCGGCGCCTGAGTGGACTCGGGGCCGCGGCTCGGGGCCCCCAAGTGTTCACAGTGACGCAGTCCGCGGGGGTGGCCGCCGAGCCCCCCCCCCCGCGCACCCCCGCGCGGGCCTGCGCCCCGGCTCCATCCAGGAGTTGCGCCCCTTCAGCTTTTCTTGAGTTGAAGTTCATTGCGGGTCACCAAGGGGCCTCTTGGGAGTGAGCGGAAAGTGCGTGCAGGACCCGGTCCCGTCACCTCCCGTCCAGCCCCCGCTGCAAGGACCGGTGAGGGAGCTGCTGGCGCTGCCCCGGCCTGTCTCTCCTGCCTCAGCCCTTATGTAGACCCAGAAAGGCTTAGTAGTGTGTTAGGGATCCCTTGCAAACAGCAGGGGGGTCGTTCTGGAATACCCCCCCCCAGTGTGTTTTGGGAATCTGTCAGTCTAGACCGTCCTTTTTAACGGCTGTATGGTATTCCACCGCCTGAACAAGCTGTTCCTGATGGCACGCATTCCCTGCTGTTTTACTTTCTTCATGGTTTTTCTCAAGTCGTTCACCCCAAATGTGTTCCTGGAGCACCTGCTCCGGGCCAGACCTCTCCTAGGGCAGGAAGCACCATCAGAGCAAAATAGATTCCCCCTGGGTGGCCCAGCAGCTACGAGCTGGGGAACAAGCAGTTGCAGGTGGGTGAGTCAGGGTATTGGATCTTCTGAGCAGAGGCTATGTTGAAATTCTATGGTTCAAGTATCAAAGCGATGTAAAAACGTTAGGAGAAAGTCTTTTAATTGATTTTTTATAATACTGCTATTTTTAAATTTATTTTGAGAAAAGTCTTACTCCCGCCTCTGCCCCATTTGACCTCCATTCTTACTAGTTCCTTCAGCTACCCCTGCAGCGCTTTCCTCAGAAAATACAAACAAAACCAACACGAATGCGCCTTTTCCTTCTTTCCTGTGTAAAGGGAAGCCTGGATACAGATCTCTGCTCTGTTTGTTTTCTTTAAAGCTGACGTGTGCATCTTGGGGTGATTCTCCTCGGCACAATCAAGAGCTTCCTTGTTTAACATTCCCCACAGAGGACACAGTTTCCCATCCTATGGCTTGTTTTACTGCAGTTTATTTGTTCCCCTCGACACCTGGGGTGTTTCTTGTCTTGGCTCTATAAACACTGTTGCGGTGAATAACTGCGTAAAGGTCACTTTCCAGCCTGCCAGTCTTCACATAGCGAGGGCTGTCGGACCGGTCGTTGCCAGGGGCCAAGGCCATGTGCAGACTGTGTGGCTGTGTTAACTGAAGGGCCTCTGCTAGGGAGGGCTCTTCAGAGAAACAAACAGCAGGTATCCCAGCTACCTAGTGGAGAGCTGGAGGTGTCCGTTCACTGGGGAGAGTCTTGAAAAACGCATTTTTAGACAATTGCACTATTGTGCAAATGAAACAGCAGTATGGTTTGTGCACTTAGGGGCCATGATGCGCAAAACAAGACAGACTAAATCAGGCATGGGGCTCCCATGGGGCAAGGGGTTAAGCGTCAGCACCGTGAAGCTGTCCGCAGCCTCCATCCCCTGCCCGGGAGCTACCCACATGGCGCTGCAGACCTCTCTTGTCCCCTGCTGCTCCCCTCAGCAGTGGATTTCAGTAGATCCGCCTGTTCTGTTCCCCGCTCTGTCTCTGGTGGATCCTCTCACCCCCCTGAGGTCTATACCTCAGCTCTTGTATGCATAAATAAATAAGTAAATAAATAAATAAAATCTTTTTTTTTTTTTAAAAAAAGAATAAATCAGGCATAGGGTGCTACCATGAGACATGGCAGAGAGCTGTGCCAGGCTGCAGGCTACGGTGGCTGGGATGCCACCGGGCAGCAGGGACTACAGAATGTTGTTGCGGCTCACGCTGTATACATATGTATCTTGTAACAGTGAAGTATAATGTAATGCAATATAAGGTAGACTGAGTATAAGATGTTGGCTCAGATAGTTACAGAGACAGAGATGGACAGGTCCCAAAGTTTGTAAGAGGCAAGTTGAAAACCTGGGACCTGCAGGGGTACTTCCATTTCAAAGACCATCGGACTCGATCCCCCCAAATAGCCGATGTTTGTCTTTGACTCCCAAGGCAGGAGAGCAACGGATGTCCCAGTGCCAAAGGAGTGGGGCAGCAGGAGTTCCTCTTCTTCAAGGGAGGTCCGCCCTTTTGTTTTCCTGAGGCCTTCAACGGATTGGGTGAGGCCCACCTGCGTTAGGGAGGACAATCGGCTTTCTTAGTGTGTGGAGTCAGGTGTTCCCTCAGCTGGCAACTCCCTCACCCACACAGCTGGGTCAGTGTTTCACCACATACCTGCCCCTCCACGGCCCCGTGGACACCTGGAATTGGCCCGCATTCCCTCCATGGCCCCATTTGCTCTCGGCCCGTGTGAGGGTGTGCTGGCACAGGGTCTCACCAGAAGTGTGGGACAGAGTGTGGGTTTCCCCAGCCTGACAATGAAACATGACATCTTAGTGTGCTTTTAATGTGCGTGTCTGTCATTCTCTGTAAGGCTTTGCATAAATCCAAGGACTGCTGCGTCTCCTCTCCAGTGTGCTGCTCGGACACTTCGCCTTCTCAGTTGTGATCTTTTCATAGTTTACGTCAAAAGACACAGTTCTTTTTTTTTTTTTTTTCCTTAAAGATTCATTTCTTCATTACAAGAACCGAGGTACAGGCCAGAGATGCGGGGGGTGAGAGGATTCACCAGAGACAGAATGAGGAACAGAACAGGCAGACAGACTGAAACACACTGCTGAGGGGAGCAGCGGGGAGACAGGAGAGGTCTGCTGCGCCATGTGGGTTGCTCCCTGGCCGGCCAGGGATCGAACTGGTGCTGCAGAGGCTGTGGATTGCTTCATAGTGTGGTGTTTAACCCCTTGCACCACGAGGGAGGCCTCTAAAGATTTATTTTTATTTATTTATGCATATAGGAGTTGGGTGTAGGCCAGAGCTATGGGGCTGGGGGGAGGGGCGTTCAGAGGATTCACCAGAAACAGAGTGGGGAGCAGAACAGAACAGGTGGCTCTCCTGAAATGCACTGCTGAGGGGAGCAGCGGGCGAGTCAGGAGAGGTCTGCTGCGCCATGTGGTCAGCTCCGTGGCCGGGGGTCGAGCTCAGGCCGTGGTGGCTGGTGATAGCACTGAGACTTTAACCCCTGCGCCACCAGGGACCCGCCCCCCGCCCCGCTTCCTTCCATTTTTTGGCTACTGACCATCATAGGCTCCCTCCGGCAGAAAGGTGTCCACATCCTCAGAGCACCTCTTATCACCTGCAGTTCTCATATAGCCAGTCGAGGTTGGGAGGACTGTGCACGGTTTGGGGGTGCATGTCCCCGCTGGCCGAGCCGTTTGTCTGTTTACTTGTTTTTTTACGAAGGTTTTTTTTTTTATATCGTCAGATTTATTCTTTGATGGCTTCTGAATTTGACTCAGAGAAAATTGTCCCCCCTCTAGTGTTTCATTCATTCATTCATTCATTTATTTATACAAGCACTGGGTAGTCAGAAGCGCGGGAGGGTGAGAGAATTCACCAGAGCCAGAGCGGGGAGCAGAGCAGGCAGAAGGACCGAAGGACACTGCTGAGGGGAGCAGCGGGCGGCAGGAGAGGTCTGCGCGCCATGTGGGACCCTCCTCCGGGGGCCGGGGAGCGAACCGGCACTGCAGAGGCTGCGGGCAGCTTCGCAACCCAGCGCTCAACCACTGCGCCACCGGGGACACCCCCCCCCCCCCGCCCGCCCCACTCTAGTGTTCTAAAGACGCGCTCCTGTGTCCTGTGTCTCCTCCTGGAACTTCTGTGCTCCCAGGCCTTCCATTTACTGCCAGGCCTCTGCTGGATTTTATCCTGGCATGTGAGCTCAGACACACCCCCACTTCCTCCCAGGAAGATGCTTGGTGGGTGGAGACTGGCAAAACCAGAGATCGGGGTGGGGGTGCGCCTGGGTTTGGGGCCTTCGGGTTTGGGCTGGATTCACACTTTCCTGGGTCTCCGGCACGTGCGGGTCATGGGCCTGTTTCGATTATCAGGTGAGCTGGTTCCACACAACAAATCTCCTTGTGCATGGGCGTGCGTCCCCTAACAGCCGTCTGGGTCAATGATGATGCACGGGGGACCGCAGCCCCTGTAAGGTCCCCTGTAGCCCAGGTGCAGGTGTGGTGCACGCCCCGCCACACAGGCGTGGGGCTCTGCTCTGTCACGTTTTGATTTTGTCTCACTTCTTCCCTCTTTCCCACTCTGAGGTCACCGGATCACAAAACGAAATTTTGTTCCGTTCTCAGCAAAGTGTAGCGTCTGTCTTCTCTTGAAAGCACACACCTTATTTCCTCACATACAGAAATAATTCTCTTATCAGTGCCATTCGTTTTAATTACACACGTCACCCAGAATTCTTCATCTTCAAAACATCAACTTTTAATGAAAACGACAGCCTGGAGGGTCCCTCTTCTTTTGCTTTGACCTTGTGGCCCCACCTTCTCTCCGACTAAAATCCTTCCGTTGTACAGTTGTGTGTAGCATCGAGTTGCCGATCCAAGAATCCTTTAACACAGCTAATTAAACCTTCAAAATGAAGTTGGTTGCATTTTTGTTATTTAACGTGTCTCTTGGAGGCTTGTAAATATCAATTAAATGTGTCTGTCCCCTTTAATTTGTTTGATTTCTAAGTCTACGGTTTACGAGATCAGTGCACAAGAAGACAATTTTTGCACATTTAGTGGGGCCCAAAGGGGCCACTGTAATTCTGAATCATCTTGCATAGGATCTGCCCATCAGGATAAAAAATTACGGGGCGGGGGCTGTCATCTCTGAACATAAGTCCAGCTGCAGTTCCCGAGGAAGGGATGTCTTGGAAAGATCTAGAAAGAGAAAAGTGCCACAATGGAGAAGCAGGAACTAGAGAAAGACACTCAGGGAATGAACCCCTTAACTTAGGGTCCTTAGGAACCCCCCAGCGCCCACCTGAATGTGTGATGAGCGGGAGGAACTTTCTACCAGCGGTCCAGGGACTGACTGCCCAGCACTGGCGGCTGTCCCCTGCTCAGCAGGCAGATGGCCCGTCCCAGGAGCTCCTGCTGCAAGTTCCAGGGATCACTGAGTAGGGAAACCCCCCACCTCAGGGGAACATGACGTCCAGGATGGACCCCTGCTCTGGCAGACGGGAGAGCCAAGCCCGCACCTCTGCCGGCAGCTTTTTAGAAAAGAAGCCGCCAAGGCCATCACCGCCCTCCTCTGGGCCTGGCTACAGCGCCCACATGTCCTCAGGTCAAGACAACTTTGGGGCAGATGGTCCCGGGACCTCTGTCCGGGAGGGGGAAGTGAGACAGGAAGGAGGGAAAGCAAGACCAAGGGTGTGAGGAACAGGTCCCCAGCCGGGGCTCCCAAGGCCCAGTCCCAGGGGACTCCCCGGGTGACATCCCAGCACGTGCCCCAGTGCCCCAGTGCCCAGCCTCCCGCCTGAGAGCTCATGAGTTGACCGTGCAGCACAGCCAGCCTGCCCGGCCTGTGGGACGGGAGAATGCCCACAGGCCCTTAGACCTGCAGAGGGCGTGGTGGCCCTGTCCTGGGATGGCGAGTGCCCGGGCACCGATAGCATTGCCTGTCGTTACCTAATTCCTTTTACCGGCTGTGTAATACTCCACTCTGTGGCTGTGCTGTGAGTTACTTAACGAGTCTAGTTCAAAGAGGAGATGACAGGCCTGGAATGGAGTCATCTGTGCTTAGTCCCATATCCCCAAGCCAAGACTTAATTACGGTTTCAACTCTCCCAGGAATGGAATCTTAAACCAGTCCATCTGGAATGACCTGGCCAGCATCGGCCAGGTCACCTGATACGTCCCCACCGTCCGTAGGGGAGAGCAGCCCGGCCAGCACAAGGCTCTCCCATCTTCCCGTGACTGGTCCTTCTGCCTAGAAAAGCCCATTTTGTGGGCTCCTTGGGGCCCTGAGATTGAACGCTGCTCGATGTATGAATCATTGAACAAAGTCAAGATTTTGGACATTTCACTCACTGGGATTTTTTTCAATAGCTCTGCTCCTGGCTGCGCCCAGCTGGGTTTTGTTTGACTTGGGGCTTAGGAGTTGTACTCAGATGCTTCTGGAAGCTGAGAGGGCATCCCTGGCCAAAAACCCCTGCCGTTATTTTCTCTTACTACAAAGAGCTTGGGTTCCAGGAGCGGCCGTTGTCGGCCATCTCTGGCAACCTTTTTCCTCTTCTCTGAGGTGACCACCCTATGGATGGTTTCTAGAAAATGCCAGCTCTTTCCTGCCTCTGTAGATGTGGGAACTCTGTGCCTTTATACCCTCTGGGTGGGCTCTGCCGTTGGCCCTGCTGTTGTGACACTGGGCCGGGGCCCAGCTCGCCGCCTGCTCTGAGCGAGTCGGCCACTTGTCCCTTTGCAGATGCCCAGTGTCCAGTGACTGCTGACTGCCTGGCACCACCGGGTCTCACAGAGGACTTGTGAGTGGGTCGGACCTAATAGGGTGCTAAGTGTGAGTCTGTGGGCACCTGTGGGTATGGGGGCAGGGAGTGAGCACGGTGTGCAGGCGGCCCTGGCTCGCACTCACCGGCAAGGGAAGTATTTCATCTGTTTTGTGCCTGAGGACACAAGGGCCCCTGTGGAGCGGGGCAGGGCCCAGCTGGTCCAGGCTGCCTCCCAGCACCCTCAGCTGCCCAGGGGTGTCCACCTTCCATGTCCTACAGACCCTCGGGGGCTTGCTGACCCACGGCATCGCCTCTTCCAGGGTCAGCCGATTCCTGCTCAGCCCATCCCCATGGCCTCCTTCTGGGGCTCTGGCTTTCGGGCCTGGCTTCTGCCTTAGTCCCCTTAGGGTGCAGCCCTGGCAGCCAGGGACAGTCCCTGGTCACTGTCCGAGCCTGTTACCTGCTCACCTTCACTTGGAAAGCACAACAGAGCCCCCCGTGATCCCCCCCCCACCTCTGTCCCCCCCCCCGTGGTAGGGCGTCTCCCTCCCCCCCAGGGGAAGCGAGTGGTGAAGGAACAGCCGACTGAGTGCATGTGAGGGTGTCATGGGCAGCCAGGAGCTCAGGAGACACACAGGTGGGGGTTCTTCCCAGATGGGGGAATGATTGTGGACCCCCGTCTATCCTGGGTGCACCCCGTGCAGTGCCAGGGGAGCTCCATGCTGCGGGGTTAAAGGTCAGCAGGGCAGGTCGAGGTAGGTACTGAGTTTGGATGATGTGATTTGTCGGGGGCCTGTTGTCCTGTTGCCGCGGGGTTCTGTCAGGGAACCAGGCAGCGCAGAGAGAAGGTTAAGTTCTTTATTCACGCTGGCAGCCCCGGAGGTCTCTCCGAAGTCTGAGCCCCGAGCAATTAGGCAACAGAGTGTTTATTGTCCACAGCAAGGGGTACAGCCAGCTGGGAATGCATGAATCAGGGTGCCTGTGGCCTTGAGGGCGCTTATCAGCTGTTCCCTGAAACTTCCAGTCTACGGGCTCTGTCCTGACTTCAGCTCATCCACAGATCAGCCTGACGTTTTCCACTCCAGCCTCTCCCTTCACCTGGGAGTAAGAGTAAAACCTGCACTTTGAAGAGACACAGCTCCCCGCGGAGCCAGGAGAGTGTGTCAGTGACCACCTGGCTCCGACATCCAGGTGCTGCCAGGACCAGGTGCCTAGGGAAGGGGCGCCGCCCTGTGGGGTGTGGAGGCGCCGTGGTCCAGGCCCCGCGTGGGACAGGCACCTGTGGCGGAGACGGGCTGAGGGGTGGGTGGGCAGGGCGGGGACTGCACCAGGGCCAGAGAACGCCGGCCTTGGACCAGCGCAGTGGCTGCTGGAGGGGCCCCAGGGACCAGAGGTGCTGCCTGCCACGTCTTCTCTGTGCAGGTGGCAGGGGGCCAGCCTGAGCGTTCACTGGTGCTCGGAAGGGCAGGACCCTGTCCAGAGGAGGGGTCTCAAGGGATGCCATGGCAAAGGTGGACAAAGCACCCATGGGTGCTGGTAGCAGAGGATTGTGGACGTGCTAGGGAGGCAAGAAGGGCCCATTTGCCCGCTAGTGCTCTGTCTGGTGCACCCGTTCTCAGAATCCCTTCCCAGGCTGCAGCGCGCGAACCCGGGTCCATCCAAGGCGGACAGGATGGTTCCCGAGGGAGCAGCTAGCAGGAGGCAGGGAAGCCAGACGTCAGCCTGGTCCCTGCCTCAGGTCTGGCCCGGCTGCAGAAAGTGGGCCAAAGGGCACCTAGCCTCCCCTGCGGCCTTATCTCCCTTGCAGGCTGGTCTGTGGGCCTTCCGGAAGTGATCTATGGCCCCAGGAGTCTGAGGCCCTGGGGCAGGGCGACACCCACTTGCCTGCAGGAGCCACCTGCTGGGGGGCGGAGACCATGGCAGGCCCCTTGGGGGTCCACTGTGGAGCTGCCTGCCCCAGGGCACTTCACCTGCAGGGCGCTTCCGGGACAACTCCCATCAACCCCTAGGCCATGGCCTCAGCCTACATAAAGAGGCAGTTTCCTGATGCCCAATGGTGCTGCGGTGCGTGAAGCAGATGGACGTGCCCTCTCCAGGGCGGGGACAGAGGACAAGCGGGGTCGCAGACACAGTGACACCAGGGAGAAGGCAGAAAGTTGAGACAGGGAAGGGGGGGCCTCCAGAGGGGGGACAGGACACCCCAATAGCAGCCGCCACTCTGGAGAGTACGCAGTCTCAGAGCCCTGGGCTGACCCCGTCCTGGTCCCCACGGGCCACCCTGGCTCGAGGGTGAGCCTGCTCTGCGTTCCAGGGAACAGGCTCGGGCGGCGGGGGTTGGGGGGGAAGCCAGAGCCTGGGGAGGCCACAGGGCCGGGCGGGCGGCTCCTCATGGGAGGTGAGGCCTGCAGGCGCCCTGGCCCCGGGTGAGCAGCACTCCCTCGGGAAGGGGAAGGGAAACCGGTCTGGGCAACCCGGTGGGCGCCGGGGTGCCAGGTGTCCGGCTGGCAGGAACACAGCCCTGCAAGCCCACCCCCCGCTGGCCGTGGACAGGGCGGCCCAGTTGTCTGCCCCCCTCCCCCGCGGCGGGGAAAGCACACCAAGATCCACCATCCGAGCCAGTTTTAAGGGCTCATCCGGTGGCACTGACGGTGCTCCGAAGGCTGGGAGCCCACCCGCGCCCCCTTCCCCTCTGACCCGCTCAGCCGCACCCCGACGGCACCCCGGGCCGTCTTCTCCAGACGCTAAGCAGGCTCTGCCCGCCCGCCCCCGAGTGTGGCTGACCCCAGGACCCTGCCGCCCGCTCTGATGAGGTGGGCGCCCGGGCGCGTCTGTCCTCGGCTGCTTGGTGCAGCATCCGGCCCTCGCTGGCCCCGAGGACAGTGACCACCACTGGGACCTGCCCAGTGGAGCCCCCCAGCGGCCCCCGGCACGAGGCCCCGCCTCTCGAGGACCCCCTCTGGTGGACACCCCAGCTGCTGACCCGCACGTGTCCACAGTCCAGAGAGAGACACATGCACGCAGGGCGGAGAGCGAGGTAGAGTCTGCAGGCCTCGCCCAGGGGCAGACCCACACCCTGGAGACCGTCTCTCTTTGGGGCCTGCAGCGTGTACTCGTCTATCGGAACGCCCCACCAGGCAGTCAGAGGGGAGCCCCCGTCCAGAGGCTGGGCCCCTCCACCCCTCCCGGCCTCGGCAGTGCCCCAGCCCCCAACCCCATGGTAACCCTGCACAAGGGCTGGGCTCCAGGGCTGCTCACGGAGGGCACTGCAGGGGCCCTGGCGAAGGTGGGGGAGGGGATAGAGCAGGCGAATGGGGTTGGCAGGCCTCCCCGTCGCAGGCGGTCTTCCTTCGCCCATTTCCACAGATGCCGTGGGGCTCTGGAGGAATCCGGCCATCTGCCCCCTGACAGAGCTGGGGCCCAAGCCAGGCCGTCAGCCCCGAGTCACCCGGAGGGGCCGAAGCTGAAGTGAGAACAGCCGTGGCAGGCGCAGGACACAGACACCGGGTCTCCCGCGAGTTTATTCCCACAGCCCGCAGGCACCACCGTCAGCACAGGCGCGGGGCAAGCTCGATGGAGTTTATCCGGAGCACGGTCTGGGGGCTCACAATGACTGAAAGAGACAGCACAGGCCACAGCTGACCACGGGAGCCGCCCCTGCTGCAAGCTGCCCCGGGCCTCCCTGGGGTGTCGTCCCACAGGGCCCGGCCCGAGTGTGTGTGGGTGCTATGCTGCACACGCGCCCCCTCGCTCCCTGAGCCCCATCGGGAGCTACGGAGGACACAACCCCGAGGCTCAGGCCAGGGGAGACCCCAGGGACACAGCCCTGTGGCGCACAGGCAGAACTCAGCGTGCATGGGGTGCAGCGCCCCACCTGGCCACCTGGGGGCGCCCTGCCATGATTCTGGGTAAGGATGGTCCTGGGACTTCAGGCAGCCTCTCTGGGTACCCAAGGACAGGGGTTCCGCAGCCTCGCCCTGCGGGGACTGTGACTCGAGCGGAGGTCCCTCTGCACCCCGACACTGCCACGTGGCCAGCAGGATGCCAGGAGAACCCCCGGAGCAGGTCGGGCCTGGGACGCCGGCCACCCTCCCTCCAACTTACTTCTTTTCTTCTTGTAGTTTCTCCTTTTCTTAAATTTCATGTTGACTTTCGGCCACGACTCCGTCTTCTCGATGACGGTGGCTTCTACGCGAACGAGGTCCCGCCTGGGAGGGAGGAAAGCTCCGCGTCACCTCCCCTGAGCTTTCGCCTCGCGCGCGCGGCATGCGGGGTTTCCTGGAGTAGCTTTCACTTCCCCTTCCGCTGCCCCTTTGAGGCCTACGCAGAGGCACGAGGAGAGAGCAGGTCCTCGGGGTCCGCAGCCCGGACGCCGCGCCGCACGGCCATGAGGCGTGCACGTGTGTGTGAGGGGGGTTGACGGCGCGTGGGGCCCCTCCCCGCCCAGCAGCCACGGGCGCGTTACCCCAGCAGCGGCTTGCCCAGGATCGTGAAGTCGTCAGCGCCGACCAGCAGGACCTGGAACGTGACAGAGGAGCGTCACCCGCAGGACGGGCGGGGACACAGACATTGGGAGTGAGGACGCTGCTCCCCGAGAGTGGCGTCTGGACCCGACTGCCCCCTGCGCCTCCCCCTGTAGCGGGGGAGTGCCACGGCCGGGCCAGACTCAGAGGCATGAGGAAGCCGGCCTCGGCACCCCCGACCCCGCCAATACCAGGGTGCCCGGGCACCTGCTCGGCAGGCAGCTCCCGTTCCCGGGCGGGGTCAGCACGGGCAGCACAGACTGCCCCTGTGCGCGGGGTGGGCCCGGAGGGCCGCGCCGGGCTTTCCCGAAAGCCCCGTGGAGCCGACCGACATGGCTAAAGACAAGCGTGTTTCACAACACCCCAGACGGCCCCGGAGGGTCCCCCAGTTGCTCTGTGCTGCCTGGCCCGGCCCTGAGTTTCTGGGAAGCAGTCGGCCGCGGTGGGACTTTCTAGGTGTCTTTGTCAACGTGAATGCTTCAGAGGAACGTCTGTTTCGAGACCTTCAGGCGCACGGGGAAGCCCGCTGCTGACGTACACGCTGGCGCGCCCCGCGCTTCTGTGAGCCCACGGAGGCGGCCAAGGGAAGCCCTTGGTGCCGAGCGCCAAAAGCCCCTTCCAGGGCAGCCTGGACCTAGGGGGCAGCGGGCTCTGGCTGGGGGAGCCCCTCAGAGCTCAGGCTCTCGTGGGGTAGACACACGCCAGCGTCACCCCGGGAGCTGCTTTCACGCCTAAGGACAACCACGCGTGCAAATTACAGTGTACGAACGCGCCCTCCAGGGTCGAGTCTCGTGGCAAGACTGTCCTCCGCTTGTCACTCTGGAGACAGGAAGATCAAGAAGATCCCCAAATGCAGCAGTTGGTCATACGTGAAGGGGAGCGAGGCAGAGCTGAGGCGCAGCCGGCCCAGGCAGTGCGAGCGCCAGAGCGGTGGCCTGAGACAGGTACGCCAGGCAGCGTGCCGGCCGGAACTGAACACCCCCCGAAACGTGGGCGGAAGACGGGGCGTTTCTCCCTAGAACCGTCCTGTCTGTGAGCAAGCACGTGAGCGGTTTCCGCAGGGCAGAGTGACAGGCCACGAGACATGAGCACAGGGGTTACGTCCTTAGAGGAATGAGGGGCAGACACGAGTGGGGGCAGGGGCCACCCCCGCCTGGCGCTTGCTCACTCTGTCCCCTCGCCAGCTTGTCTGCTCGCCTCGGGTCCCGCCCCATCCTAGGGGTCCTCCCCACATCTGGAGGGACCGCCCTCTGGTGGCTGAGGAGGGTAAACTGGGGGGGCCCGTGTCCCTGAAAACACAGAGTGTCCACGGCCGCACCTTCTCCAGCCGGATCCTCTCTCCGCACGCCGCGTCTAACCCGTTCTCAATCAAGATGAGGTCCTCGGAGGTGACTTTCCACTGGCGGCTGGCGAAGTGCACCACGGCGAAGAGCCGGCCGTACTGGCCCCCGGCGATCAGCTGGTTCACCTTGGCCACCACCTCTGCGGGAGACGGACAGTCTCGCCAGCGGAAGGCAGCAGCGTGCACCCCTGGCAGCGATTTCCTCATGTGCCCGGCCCCTTTCTGCCACCCCAGAGTGATGGGGAGCCCCCTGCAGGGCTGAGGACTGTGCTGCTTACCCCCCCGGCCCCCTGCATACACAGTCAGACAGTGGCACGGCCTGCTGTCCTGGGGTCCCGGCTCTGCGGCCATGGGCACTCCCAGACTTCACAGGTGGCCGCTGCCGCCCCACTGTGCTCCACCTCAGCTCCCTGACTCGGAGTGGAGGGAACCCCTCCTGGTCTGGTTACCAGCCACTGTTCTTAAAGGGCCCGAGGGCGGGTGGGTGTGCAAACCTGAGGCGAGGAGAGGCCTTGGTGCAGGGGCCCCAGCGTGACACCCCGCAGGCCCTGCTTCCTGCGTCTCGGCCACTGTTCCCTCCGGTCACCCTCCTTTGTCCGCACGGCGCACTGTCCCGCCAGAGGGCTCCTGAGAGTGACCCCCGCGCCTCAGAAGAGTGACAGCTGGCGGCGCGCCCCTGTCTCCAGTACCTGTGTGGTGTCGGGCCTCCTCCGTCGGGTCCGGCAGGACGACTTCTGGCCAAGGTGGCGAACTCAGGGACGTCTTGGGAACGTATCTGTAACACGCATGCACGCGCGTCGCCAGCCGTCCAAGCTCCAAGAGACAGCTGTGTGCAGCAGCGACGGGCCGACCTTGCTCTCCCGGACCTGGCCAGCCCGCCCCCGCCTCCACCTCCTGCCAGGCCCGCGCCCACCCCTCCTTTCGCCCCAGGTCCGTGGCCGGCTCCGCCACTGACGTGGCGTGGGACCTGGCCTACACCAAGTGGCACATGTACTCCATGCCTGGTCCTGTGGCTGAAAAGGTGGGCACCAGGGCACCGGCCCTCAGAGGCTGTGGGCACTGGGCTGACAGAGTGGGGTGTGGCCGGTGGGGGCTTCCCTGTGGGGCTCTGTCTGTGTAGCTCCCTCCTGCAGTTCCTGCTGATTTTGCCAAATTTACCTTTAGCAGTTTAGTCTCACTTCAGGGTGTTTCTGTTTTAAAGTCTGACACCCTAACAGCACGTGTACTTCCAGTGCCGTGGTTGCCGCTGGGGGCCCCGCTCCCGCCCACCAGTGGCTGGGCCTCCAGGCGGCATCTCAGGAAGAGCTACGTGCTCCCGGAAGCAAACACAGAGGCCGGGAGTACCCCCCACAGGACGTCTGGACTCGGTACACAATCCTGCGCATGAAAGGGAAGGGGCACCCACACCCACATTTTGATATTACCCTGCTGGAAATGAAGTGCTCTGAGAACGGAACCTTCTGGAAGCAGACCACAGGGAGGCTGAGGGAGTAAGAGAGACGTGTGGTTACTAATTCGCGACCGAGACCGCCCGCTGCTAAAGGCACAACCGCCGTTACTGGTGTCAGATCTCAACACACCCCAGCTTGTCTGTGAGAAACCGAGGCCAACAAAATGGAAAGGCCAGCACGGGAGCAGCCTGCGGCCTGAGGCATGTTCTCTGCTGAGCCACTCCTGACCCCCGAGGACCACTCAGCGTGTCCACCTCACCAGCCTGCCTGGACCGTTACCAGGGTCCGGCTCTCCCCACTGCCTGCCTTCTCCCTGCAGTCAGTGTGATCCCGTTGGATCATGCCACTATTTTGCCGAAACTCCCCAAGAGTTTCCCATTTCATGCAGAGAAAAAGCTGGAGTCCACATAACGGCCTGGAGCATGGTGGGCACAGCAGCCCCGGGGGCCCAGCTCTGCCTACTTCTGTCCACTCCACACCTGCCCCTCCGGCTTCCTCACTATTTCTGGAACATGCCTGGCACACGCCAGCCTCAGTCTTGACTCTAACTGCTCTTCTGCTGGGAACCTGCCTCCCTTCCCCCACACATCCAGAAGGCTAATTCCTTCCATTATCTCAGGCCTTCCCTGGGCGTCCTATTTAAAACCCAACCTTCTTCCCAGTTCATGTGCTGCTTTTCTCCATAAGACTCATCAACTCACATACTATGTATCTGTTTATTTTTTAAAAATTGCCCATCTTGGGGCCTCCCTGGTGGCGCAAGGGGTTGAGACACAACCTATGAAGCTGTCCACGGCCACTGCAGCGTGAGTTCGATCCCCTGGCCGGCCAGGGAGCAGCCCATGTGGCACAGCAGACCTCTCCTGGCTCACCCACTGCTCCCCTCAGCAGTATATTTAGGTAGGTCTGCCTGTTCTGCTCCCCACTCTGTCTCTGGTGATTCCTCTCACCCCTCATGTGTCTGGCCTGTACCCCAGATCTTGTATGCATAAATAAATCTTTAAAAAAAAATTGCCTTTCTCTCTACACACTCTTCCCCAAGAGTGCCAGTAATGTTAAAAGCAGGGATTATTGTTTTGGACACAGAACATATGTTCAATAAATGGTGAACAAATGAACGAACTCTACAAAGTCATAGAGTGAAGGCCCTGGAGGAGTATCTGTGACTGGGAATTTACTGTCTCTTTTGGGAGCGGCTCCACTGTTTAATGCTCAGACCATTTCTGTACCAGATCTGCCTCCCTGTAACTCATACCCAAGGTCTCAGCTTAGCCTGGACCTCACAGGGAACAAACGTACTCTTTTCTCTCCCATGGGACCCTCCTGTAGATTTCTGAGGACTATGACTCTCTTTCCATGCTGTTTCCTTCAACAACTCTTCAAGGTCCTGTCTGCTCACCTTTCTGGCCCCTTCTCTATGCTCATTTCACCTTGGTTGGGTTCCTCTATTCAGCTGTGGGTGTGAAAGAAAACACAGCATTCCAGAGGTGGTTTTATGTAGTAAGAATAGAGTAAGTCCCACTGCTTTTGTAAAAATGTCCAGGCCTCACACTTAGGGGAACTGTCAAGCATACAAGAGTAGGGAAAATAAGCAGATTGCAGACACCAATAAATATGTCAGGGTACTTTTATGAAAGATAAAGATCCTTTTAAAAGAACATAACCACACCATCACTAGTGCATCTAGAAAAAGGAATACCTCTACTATTATCAAATAGCTAGATGCCATTCAAAAATACAAGTAAATATGCTACACAAATACAGGTACGAAATATTTCAGGATGGATTTATAGTGCTTCTTTAAAAATATAATTTTTTGAGCTTTACAATAATCTAGTGTCTAAGATACAGCTGTCACTTTCATTGAATGATTTAAAATTAAGCAAAGACATTCAACACCCGTTCCCAGATCAGAATAGTAAGACGTCAGAGTGGTTCGCAACACGGGGCCGTCATTACAGCACAGGCTTTGGGGCCAAACACAGTGTCTGCCTTACCCCTCCCCACTTCCCTGCTGTGTGACCCTGGACAAGTTACCCAACCTCTCTGAGCTTCAGTTTGCTCCCCCGGTAGTGGGCCTATACGGAGGTCGAAGAGCTGTTGTCAACATTTAGGATGCTAGCTAAAGGGATCTGAATCCACGTCTCCGGACTCTACAACCCGCGCTATTCATTGCATCCAAACGCGATCAGCACCGGAGGCATCGTGCCAAGCACACACAGACACACACGTGCCGGGACGTCGGGGAGCGCGCCCGCCTGCTTCTCCCTTCACCCCACGGCCCGGGCCTCACCCGCTCCGGGGCCCGACGGCCTCAGGATGCTGCGGCTGCACGAGGACACCACCCGCCCAAACACGAGCGGCAAGGCCGAGGCGGCTATGGCCGCCGCCATCTTTCCACGGCCTCGGCCGGAAGCGGATGTGGACGCGGGGCGGAAGCGGAAACGGCGCGAACCTTGTACGTCGACGCACTGGGTCCGGTGGGGAACACGGCCCGCGCGGGGCAGCTGGGCCGCGGCGTCTTTGGGCCTAGGCCGGCGGCAGCGATGGCCTCGGCCACCGTGGAGAGCTTCGTGGCCAAACAGTTGGACCTGCTGGAGCTCGAGAGAGACGCCGAGGTCGAGGAGCGCAGGTACGGCCGCCGGCCTTTCCCTCCTGCCCAGTCCCCCCGGGTGGCCCGGCCTTTCCCTCCTGCCCAGCCCCGCTCAGCCCCGCTCGGGGCCGCACGCCCGGGGAGCCCCGACCTCGGGTCGGCGGGGCCCGGGGCCGGGGGTGGAAGCCTCGTCATCTCCCGGGCAGCCCGTTGCGCCTTTAGACCCCCGGAAGCCCTTTCTTTCCTCGACCTAAGCCCCCTCTGAATCTCCAGCCTGGTCCTCTCTCTGTCCCCAGTGGACCCCACGTCCACCCCGACTTGTTCTCTGCCCTTTTCTTTATCCCCCGCTTTGGTAACGTTTGCACCTGTTTTGTGCTGGGCCCTGGATAAGGTGGGGTCCGCAGCCCCCCTGGGTGGGAGCAGAAGGGGCAGGTGAAAGCCAGGGTGACCAGCGCCCGTGCCGTGTGTGCGGGGAGAAGTCGGCAGGAAGAGCAGCGGATCCCGGGGAGGGCTAAGGATGACTTAACCTTCACCCCAGCGCAGCTGCAGGAGGAGGGGCAGGAAGGGCCGCTCAGCATGTGAGGAAGGAGCCATGAGACCCGGAGATTGTTTGTGATGGGCAGTATTCACTTGACTGAAACACAAATTGCTGAACACTTACCAGGGGCAGTCAAAGCACTGATTTCTCTAAGCCTCATGTCTCTAAAATAGGACACTGGTGTTATTATCTCATACCTAAGAGGGCAGAGGTGAGGAGAGGTCAAGGGCAAGGCATAGTCAGGATGTGAGGCCCGGCAGTCTGGCTCCAGGGTTGGTGCTCAGCCACTGTCCGGCCGCCGTTGGTAGGGTTTGCGTGAGAAGCTTTTGCTCTTGAGAGCCAAGCCCTTTTGCCACCCATGGACGTCAGTGGCAGCCCAGCTCCTCCTTTCATGGCTGTGTGGCTTTGCAGGCCGGCCCCTGAGCCCTGAGCATCCTCATCTGTAAAGTGGGATTATTCCCACTGCATGGGTTTGCTGTGAGGGGAAACCATCTACCATAGGTCAGAGTCCTGAGCACGAGCGAGTGCAGAGACAGCTCCGTGCAGAGACAGTCTGGTCAGATGAGCAGGGCTGTGGGGGAGTGCGTGCCCAGTGGCCCTCAGCGCAGCCAAGCAGGCAAGAAAGGGTACTCGGTTTGCGAGTAGGGAGGAGCCTGGGGTGCTGTTGCTTGAGCAGCTGGACAGGCAGTGCCCAGAGATGAGGCCTCCAGGAAGCTCTCCGTCCAGGCTGCCAGTGATATGGGCTTGAGCCAGGCTGTGGCCGGGGGTGAGAGGCAGAGGTGGCTTCAGGGCATTTTTGCTGGATATCTTCTCTCCAACAATGTAATCCTGATAGAACCTAGTGGGGTGGAACTGGGGTGAGAGGGAGAGTAAAGGTGATGGGCCTGAGGGGAAACCAATGGGAGAGCAGCTCCTCCCCCACCCCCACCCCCCATATGGACGAGGGGAAAGCTGGCAAAGTGCAGGTCTCGGCGTCTCATGGGCTGTCTTCCAGGTCCTGGCAGGAGCACATCTCCCTGAAAGAGCTGCAGAGCCGTGGGGTGTGTCTGCTGAAGCTGCAGGTGTCCAGCCAGAGGACCGGGCTGTACGGACGGCTGCTGGTCACCTTGGAGCCCCGGAGATGTGCAGCAGCGACCCTGCTTCCCAGCAACAGCTTTACCCCCGGTATTGCAGCTTTGACTGTTGTTGGCCCCCAGACTGCGACTTTCACCCCATGAGCAGGGCCCACACCTGGCGTTCGGGGCCAGAGCTTTGCAGCTACAGGCATGGCTTCCTGGGAGTCTGGGTCTGCATAGCCCAGGACGGCGGCCCTGGCCACTTGAAAAGTGGCTGGTGCTTGCTACGTGCGTAAGACTCACCAGATTTTGAAGGTTTAACTCCCCCAAATTGTAGTTTATGTCAGGAGTGAGTTTTTTGCAATCTGACCACAGGTGGAAATATCGTTCACATACTGGGTTAAGTGAAGTCAGCATCGAGATGGGTTTAGCTGTTTCTCTTTGATTTTTCAACTTGGCCGCTTGGAGCTCGGTGCTGGCACTGCGTTCCCTGGGGCGGCCCTGGTCCAGATCGTGCTGCGTACATGAGTGACCCCGGCGCCCACCCTGTTCTCAGGCCAAGCAGACTCGGGCTAGGCTTGCGGCATCCCTGCTGGACAGGGGTGGGGACTGTGGGAAGAAGTCTGTCACCCACACGGCCAGCGCACCCGTTTTAGACATCATACATGGAAAAGGAGAAAGCAGCATCACCCGCACCATACTTCCCCCAAGAAGTCTCCCCACCTAGTTTTGGTGGTGACAGAGACTTGGAATTACCAGGGCTCTGGCCCCACAGTTGTTGGAACGCTGGCTGGGCTTGGACATGGATGGGGTGGGGAGAAAGGACTGGTCAGAGGCAGATCTTGCTCCTGCAGCCTCTCTGGTTTCTGGTCCAGCCGGGGAGAGTGAGTGTCTCTTTCTCAGGTGCCCAGGCAGACATCTCGCTGCGTCTCAGGGTGCTGATGTCAGCTGACCCATCCTGAGCCAGCCCTTGTGGCTGGGGACGTGGGAGCACGCTCTGTCCCCGGCCCTAGACTCAAGATGTCTCGAGATGGAGAGGGCTATACTGAGTGGGGGCAAGCAACCACTGCCTCCCACCCGAATGACCTCCCTCGGAGGTGCTCGGGCCCCCACTGTGTTCAGGGTCACCCTCGGGGATCCCTCCCCACATGCTCACCCCTCTGCCCCTGCCCTGGGGCCCTTGGCACTGGCATCTGAGAGGTGGTTGTGTTGGTTCCTCCCTAACGTGACGGTGCGGGTGGTTTTCTTCCTCATCAGCCCGGTATCCAGAACAGAGCCTGGTGCACAGTAGGCACTTTAAGTATTTATTTGATTGTCATGTTTGTTTTGAACAGTTCACTGACCTCAGGTCAGTTTTCACATGTGATTTAGGCATTAAAAATGTTTTTCCGATTGCTTTTGATTTCATCTATTAAGGAAGGAAACGGGTGTGACGTCTGGCACCCACACAGGATTTATTATATGAAATAACTCACTTTTCACGTGGGTCAGCGTCTGATGTAACCAAGCCCTTGTTTCTGCAGGTGACATAGTGGGCCTGTATGAGGCGAACGAGGGCGGGCAGCTGGCCACCGGGATCCTGACCCGGATCACCCAGAAATCGGTCACGGTGGCCTTCGACGAGACCCGGGACGTCCAGCTGAGCTCGGACCGAGAGAATTCCTACCGACTGGTGAAACTTGCGAACGACGTCACTTACAAGCGTCTGAAAAGGTGAGTGTGAGTGACTGGAGGTCGCCTGAGCTCGGTGCTCCCCTCTGGCCACTTGGCCTGCGAGAGGGGATGCCCCCGGCCTTCCTGGGGGGCTGTGGGCGGCCCTGGGTGGCTCAGGCGCTGGTGGGTGGGGCTCCACGCAGCCCTGATGGCAGGTGTCCCCCTCGGCAGAGCCCTCGTCGCCCTCAGGAAGCACCATTCTGGCCCCGCCTCCCCGCTGATCGAGGTCCTCTTCGGGGGATCGGCCCCCAGCCCGGCCAGGGACACTGGTGAGGACTTGTGCTTCTCTTTCTGGTTGAAATCACTGCTGACAGGTCTTGCCAACCTTTTTGCCCAGAGTTTGAGAATGTCCGGTTAGAGGAAGCCTATATTGATAGAAAGTCTATGTATCAATATTCCTATATTGATAGGAAGTGTATGTATTTCTAGAATGGTCTTTGAGTGCCTTGTGCGGACTGGATGCTCTTTCTGTTCTCAGGACCAAAGAGGCAGCTTCCGCACATCCGAGCATTTCATTTTGAGCTTTGTGCCTGCTGGCATCCGAGCATTTCATTTTGAGATGTGGGGATTTCTGCAGCGCGGCGCGGGGGCGGTGGAGCCTGCAGGGTGCTGCGCTTGGGAGCGTTTTGATGTGAAAAGTCTTAATTTTGAATTCATTTCATTGTTTTTCAGTGCCTTCAGATTTTAGGTCACTCACTTTGGATTGTAAGGGCGGTTGGTCGCGTTAATTGTGCATTTGGAAATAAGGCAGCACGTCAGACAGGGAAGCAGCGCCTGCCGCGCCGACCTTCCCTGTGCTTTCCCTGCCTCCGCGTGGAGGGATGTCCGTGCTGCACGCGCACACCAGAGACACACACACACATCCCAGATACGCCCCCCGCGCACATACACCACACACAGTCACATACACTAACACTCACTTGCACACACTCACGCTCCCTCACACTCATCCCGCTCTTTTCACTTGGGGTGGTTGGGGTCCTGGCCCTCGTCCTCACCCCACCCCGTTTCTGAGCGGCGTCACCATTGCGTCCCGCGGCTGCCGTTCCTCCGCCCCCACTGGGTGCTGGGCTCACGGTGCTCACAGCGCGCCCCGACAGGCCTGCCCGGCCTCGGCATCTTGCTGGGTGAGCACTCAGGGTGGCCCCGGTGCTCGCAGGGGCGCTCCCAAATGTGGGGACTGACATTCACTGTCATCTCTGCCAAATCCTGACCGAGAGGCTGCTCTGTGCGGGGCGCAGATGCGAAGCCCAGTTCCCCCATCGTCAGGAACGAGGCACCTTTGACCACGCGGTGCTCGGGGGGCTCAGGGCAAAGTCGCGGGGGTGCTGGGACCTGGGTGGGAGGCGCGTCACCGCTTCCCGGGGCTGTCTCCGTCGTCTTGCTTTGTCGGCCGGCCTGTGCTGTCCGGCGTCTGTGCTGTCCTGCATCTGTGCAGCGCCTGTGCTGGGTGCCGTGGCAGCAGAGAGGCCGTGGGCGCCTCCCACGGACCCAGAGTCCCCAAAGCAAATAGCCAGTGGGGGTCGTGCAGATCAGAATCAGAACAGAAACCCAGCCCCAGAGCTGACCGGCAGCTTGTTTTGTCTGTTGTTCTGTCCCTTCCCGGCACCTGAGGGGCCGGTGTGGGGGCTCACCTGCCGGAAGCATCTGCGGGGCAGGTCTGGCCCGGCCCGTGGTGGGGCAGGATGTCAGTGTGCGGGCCCCGCAGGCCGTGTGGCTCCTCTTGCACTCACGCCGCAGATGCTGCAGCACACCAGCCGCCAGAGGCCGTTGCGCGGGCGTGGGCCTGGCTGTGGTCCAGAAACCTGCCTCCAGAGCAGGCAGTGGCGGGTGCAGCCGGGGCCCCGTGGGAAAATCTCCTGAAGATGTTTGTGGCTTCGTAGTGACGGGCGGCTGGGGGAGCACAGCTCCCGAGTCCCTCTCCCTCATGGTAGCGCCCCCACAATGGGGCTGGGGCCTGACACCGCTGCCTTCCCTGCAGGCCCCCTGACCTTCGCGAACACGTCCCTGGATGCCTCCCAGCAGGAAGCAGTTTCCTTTGCGCTGTCCCAGAAAGAGCTGGCCATCATCCACGGCCCCCCCGGCACCGGGAAGACCACGACGGTGGTGGAGGTCATCCAGCAGGTGGTGAAGCAGGGCCTCAAGGTGGGCAGGCAGCAGTGCTGGCCGCATCCTCACCGAGGGGACGCTGGCTGCGCCTGCTCTGGTTTCTGACAGGTGCACAGGCTTGGGGGCGTGCGGGAGCTCGGGTCTGGGTGACGGAGCAGTTCTTGCAGCCCCCCAGCAGGAGGCCTTTGTGGAGGCCTCTGGCAGCATCATGCCAGGCCTGGACTTGGCCTGTCGGCTGTGCCCGCAGGAGCCCAGGCGGCTGAGGGACGCCCGTGCACGGCTCGGAGGGCTCTACTCTGGGCAGTCGGGCCGGCGCTTGTCAGCGGAGGGTCTCACTCTCTGCTTCGACGCGGGTCCTGGGGACTCAGCCGGGGCCTCACAGACTCTGGTCTCTGTGTGTCGGTGTGGAGGGCTGGGGTGGCCGTGGCCTGCGTGCGGGCGGGCGGGAACGCGAGGGCCGTATGTGACCCTGCAGTTGTCTATGCCCCTCGGGTGGTCTTTGTGCGAACTTAGGGGTTTAATTAAACGAGCCCCCACGCCGACGTCAGCCTCGCCCCAGGTTCTGTGCTGTGCACCCTCCAATGTGGCCGTGGACAACCTGGTGGAGCGGCTGGCACGGAGCAAGCTGAGGCTCCTGCGCCTGGGCCACCCTGCCCGCCTGCTCGAGTCCACCCAGCAGCACTCGCTGGACGCTGTCCTGGCGCGGGGCGATGGCGCCCGCATCGTGGCTGACATCAGGAAGGACATCGACCAGGCCTTGGTAAGTGTCCTGCAGGCCTCAGGTGGCGCCTGGCCTGCTGCCGCGCGGGTCTGTCCACGTCCCTCTGCCCTCTGCGGCCTCCGTGGACTCACTTGATGGGTCCTGACGTGGGCACCGCCCCCTGTGTGGAGCCCGTCCTGGCGGCCGGTAAGAGCTGGCCATGGTGGGGGGCGGAAGGAGGACGCGTCCCTCCCGGCTCAGGCTGTGGGTGACATCCGCAGGAAAAGGGCAACCTGGGGCCTGAGAATAGAAGTTTATGAGACATGCCTTCTCCCCGCGCTGTGGGTCCACCTCACGCCGTCTTTGCCACAAGAACCGGGGTGTGTGAGGGCGTCTCCCCGTGGTTGCACCCCAGCCCTCCGCCCCTTGAGGTGGGCGTCTGTCCCACCTCCCTGCGTCCTGCCCAGGGGCTCCCGCCTCGGCTTGCTGCCTGCCGGCGCTGGCCTGCTGCTTGTCAGCCGTGGCCTCACCAGGTGGGGCCCCCGGGAAGGTGGGGACAAGGACACGCCGGCACCCAGGTGAGCGGTGACGCGGGAAGAGCTGGGCTGGCGCTGGGCTCCTCCGCCTGTGCTCGCAGGCCTGCTCAGCCAGCAGCGCGCCTGCCCCAGAGCTGCTCCAGCGCAGAGGGCCGAGGGCGGGGGCTACAGGCGTGCTGAGAGTTTACGGTGGGGCCGCAGGACTCCTTCTCTGGGGCTGAAGAAGTGTTTTTAATCTCTTGACAAATGTGGAGGCCAGTAGCGCTCCGCTCCGCTTGTAAACCCGGGAGCTGCTGCTGCCCCGCGCAAGTCCAGCAGCGGCCCCGCGGCCTGAGAGCCAGTGTCCACAGCTGCAGCCGGGGCGCTCCCGCCCGAGCACCCGGCCGCCCCGCAGCCTCCCAGGTGACTGTCGCTCCCGGGCCGGCAGTGGCACCTCGAGACCGTCCGAATGTCAGGCGCGTAGCGTGTCTGTCGCTCCATCAGGAACGCTTTTTAGTGTCTCCAGGAGCCGCTTGAAGCGCAGCGGCCGACTGTAAACAAGGACAACGCGCGGGGAGCCCGCCCGCAGCGCAGGCGTGAGGAGCCCGGCGCGGCCCGGCTGCCTGTTGGACGCTGCGGAGTCTGGCAGGACAGTCGTTTCCTCTTGCCCCGTAGGCGAGGAGCAGGAAGACCCAGGATAAGGGGGAGAGAAGCAGCTTTCGAGATGAAGTCCGGCAGCTGAGGAAGGAGCTGAAGGAGCGGGAGGAGGCGGCGACGCTGGAGAGCCTCCGCTCGGCCGACGTGGTCCTGGCCACCAACACAGGTGGGCCCCCCGCCCGCCCGGGTCCCGTCTCCTCGGAAGCTCGCGTGGCGCTGTCCTGCCTGAGCTGCCCACGGCCTCCCAGCTGCAGCGCTGGACTCGGCCTCGAGCGAGTGCTGCCTCCGTGGCCATCACAGGCGTGGGGGTCACGGCCACCGCGGAACCGGGGGGGAGCAGGGCCAGGCACCCGGAACCACCGCTGCGCCTCCCCAGGTGGAGTCATGGTGGGGCTGAGCGTCCCCCAGATGGGGGCTGCAGGCCTTTGGCTCATGTCTGCGAAGCTGATCTGGCTTTTCAGAGACTCCGCCTCGGTTTTTTGTGCTGGCCGCCTCCTCCGGCCGGCATTAAACCAGGACTTGGGGAGATCTCAAGGACCCCCCGCCCCGTTCTGGATCTGCACGGACTTTCAGGCTTCTCTGGCGGGGGTGGGGGCGGGAGCACAGTAGGGTTTGGACATGCCTGCCCTTGACTGTGCCGCCCAGCTGCTGCCCCTCGGCCTTCTGGGGCATCTTCCCCAAACCAGGTTCACTGACGGAGGCATTGGAGTGGCCAGTGGCTCAGGACACGCTGCCCCCCACTTCAGCGGGGGGACTCGGACCAGCAGCAATTTTGTGTCTTAGGTTTTATCCCAAGAGCGAAGCCACACGCAGCTGCAGGCGGGGCGGTGAGGCGGGGCGGGGGCCCTCCAGCGCGCCGGCTGCTCAGTGGGCACGAACTTCCCCAGGTGCGTCCCCGGACGGCCCCCTGAAGCTGCTGCCCGACGGCGCCTTCGACGTGGTGGTCATTGACGAGTGTGGGCAGGCGCTGGAGGCCAGCTGCTGGATCCCCCTGCTGAAGGCGGGGAAGTGCATCCTGGCGGGTGACCACAAGCAGCTGCCCCCCACTATTACCTCCCACAAGTAGGCGCCCCGCCCCGCCCCAGGCCCTCGCCAGGGCCTCTCTGCCCCGGGGCCCAGGGTGTGCGATGGCAGGGCCCAGGCGTGTGCTCCCGAGGGCCGGGCCCTTCACCGCGGTCCCCATCTGGCCGCGCCCAGTGATGCGTTGGGTGAAGACCCGTGACGGGTTGGGCGGGGGTGCCCACGGCCGTGGCCATGCTCCCCGGCTGTGCTGACCGACCGCGGGCCCTTGGACCATGGCTGGCTCGGGGCTCCATCCTTGGCTGTGAGGCCACACCAGACCCGCCCTGCCCTCCTCTCCCTGCCTCCCCGGTGCCCCTCTGCTGCCCCCAGCCCACACCACGCCCTCCCTCACACTGGACCGTCACCTCCCCTCTTTTCTGCCGGGGGTTCTCCTGGTCATGGCCTGGGACGCCCCATCTAAAACAGCCATCCCCTGTGGCCCGCGGCGGGCACCCTTTGTTCACCGTGTGTCTCCGGCTGGAGTACAGGCCCGTGAGGCCTGCGCGTGGGTCTCTGGGTGTTCCTTCTCGTCCGCAAAGTCCCCTTTCTTACATAGGGGATCTGGGATCGGGGTGTGTGGGCTTTGGGGGGCGATTTCCAGCCAACCACACTCTTACTTAAGGCCAGACCCGAGGGGCAAGTTGGGGTCTGAGGTCTGGGGCTGCTTTCCTTCGCCCCGGCTCCTCGCTGGGCTGAGGACTCAGGCCCCTGTGCCCCTCTCCCCGCAGGGCTGCGCAGGCGGGGCTGGCGCTCAGCCTGATGGAGCGGCTGGCGGAGGAGCGGGGCCCCGGCGTGGTGTGCACGCTGACCGTGCAGTACCGCATGCACCGCGCCATCATGCAGTGGGCCTCGGAGGCGCTGTACGGCGGGCAGCTCACAGCCCACCCTTCCGTGGCGGAGCACCTCCTGCGGTGAGACTCGGGTGTGCGCCCCTGCCTGGCCCCTGCCCCTGCCAAGCCCCGGTCCCTGCCCCTGCCGGGCCCCAGTCCCCTGAGCTACGCTCTGTGGAGATTTTGGAGCAAAGCCACCTCTGAGACTAGTTCTGGGAGGGAGCGCAGTCTGGCCCGGGAAGGGCCTGGAATTTGCTGTTCCTGCTCCTTGTATCCCACGGGTGAGGAGCGGGAGGCAGTGTGAGTCCTGTTTGAGGGCCTCAGTGGCCTCACGGGCTTGGTCTGCGTGCAGGGACCTCCCAGGAGTGGCTGACACGGAGGAGACGGGCACGCCCCTGCTGCTGGTGGACACGGCTGGCTGCGGGCTGTTCGAGATGGACCAGGAGGACGAGCAGTCTAAGGGGAACCTTGGTGAGCTGGCTGGGAGGAGCCGTGGGGGAGGGCCGGGGGAGCTGTGGGGGCGAGCCTAGCACCCTGAAGCTGACCTCGACGTGCTGTCTGGAAGCAGGCTGCACAGGCTCGGTGGCGCTGGGGTCTGTGTCCTTGTGCTAGTTCGGCGCCCAGCTCGGCCTGGCCTGGCCTTGGGGCAAGAGCCCTCTCCCTTCTGCTCAGGCCCAGGCCCAGGGCTGCCAGGGGGTCAGGGCAGGCTCAGGACAAGGTGACCTGTGCTCAAGCAACGCTGGCTGTCGGCAACCCTGAGCCCCCGCCCTCGCCCCGGATGCCCTCGGGCCCAGCGCTGATGGCAGCTGTTCACCCAGAGGCCTCTCGCTTCCTACAGGTGAAGTGCGCCTGGTCAGCCTGCATGTCCAGGCCCTGGTGGACGCTGGGGTCCCGGCAAGGGACGTGGCCATCATCACGCCGTACAACCTCCAGGTGGGGGCCCCCACGTCTCTCTCTGTGTCATGGACAGGCCATGGTGAATAAAAGGGCAGTTGATGGGCTTTCGTGACCAAAGACTCCAGGGTGGAATTGACTACCTCACCCCTGGGCTCTGCTCACTCTCCGTCCACCCGTCCACCTGTTTGCCTGACCCATCTCCCTTGCTGTGCCGCAGCCCCACCCACCAGATGGCTCGGGCCAGAACTTCATCCCAGGGGGACACCTGTCATGCCTTCCCCTCAAAGCTCCCAGCGGGTGCCTGGCCAGCTGGCTCAGCTCACCCCGGCCCTGGGCTGGCTCTAGCAGGCGGGGTCCTGCTTCTCTGGGCCGGGCAGCAGTAATGCGGGTCTGCCCCCACTTCTCAGAGCCCACGTGCTTGCAGAGCAAGGCCGGGTCCTCAGGGAGGAAGACTCCAGCCGCAGCGTGCAAGGAGGGCCAGCACGCTCACGCCCCTGGCCTCCTGGCTAACACTTGCCGGGGCCCAGCGGGTGGCCTCATGGCCAAGGAAGGTGGTGGCTCTCAGGCTGGGGCATCCAGGCCGTGAGCGTGTGATCTGCGTGGGTGCAAGCAGGCCGTGAGGCAGGCCCTGTGGGGCTTCCCGCCAGGAGGGGGTTGCCCAGCGGAAAGGCAGGCTTGGAGTCTGAGGCCTGCCCTGCGGTGTTTCAGGTGGACCTGCTCCGGCAGAGCCTCAGTCACAAGCACCCCGAGCTTGAGATCAAGTCCGTTGATGGCTTCCAAGGCCGAGAGAAGGAGGCCGTGATTCTGTCCTTCGTCAGGTCCAACAGGAAAGGTGCGTGCGGGTGGGCGTCCCTGGGCGGCTGGGTGCCTGCTGGCCCGTGGTGTGGACAGCGTCCCCCAGAGTGCACCGTCCTGCGGAGGAGACCATGGAAAGAGCCACAGCCCCACAGTGTGGGGCGGCCTAGCCGGGCAGGCGCTGGCCCCGGGCAGAGGTGCCCGAGCGAGTGGAGGGGAGGGGGTACCGGCAGGGGGTGCAGAGCGGAAGCACTGAGGCACATGGCTGTGGGGTGCTGCCCGGGACACCCGTCTGCACAGAGGTGGCTCCCAGAGCGCCCCTTGGGCCTCATGGCACTGCTTGGGCTGCGTTCCCAGGTGGAAACAGGGGGTGGTTACCCCCGCTGCCTACAACCCGCCCCCACCCCGTGCTTCCCTGTTGGTCCCGGCGGTCCCAGCCGCTTCCCCAGCCTGGCTGAGGGAGGCGGCGGCGGCGTCTGTGCTGGGAACGAGCAACGACCCAAGCAGCCGCGGGATCCCCGGCGTGTGGGGAGGCTGGGGCAGGGGGTGGGGCGGGAGCGCGCCGCATAGGGTCCCCGCCGAGGGGCCGTGGGGCCTGCTGTCCGCACCTGGGCTCAGGTCTGCCGTCCCCAGGGGAGGTTGGCTTCCTGGCCGAGGACCGGCGCATCAACGTGGCCGTGACCCGCGCTCGGCGCCACGTGGCCGTCGTCTGCGACTCCCGCACGGTGGGCAGCCACGCCTTCCTGAGGACCCTGCTGGACTACGTCGCGGAGCACGGCGAGGTGCGCACCGCCTTCGAGTACCTGGACGACCTCGTCCCGGAGAACTATTCCCACGAGAGCACCCCGGGCCCCGGCCGAGCAGGCGCGAAGCCCGCGGGGCCCTCGATGGCCAGGAAGCCCGCGGGCGGGCGGCGGCAGGCGGCCCCGGAGGCCCGAGCAGCTGCCAGGCCGGCCCAGGGGCGACCAGGCGGCAAGCAGCCCGGCCCGGAGGTCCCGCCGCAGCCTGGGCCCGGGGGCGCGGAGAGCAGCAGCGGCGGCGCAGCCCACTTCCGGGCCGTGCTGGAGGAGTTTGTGGGGAGCACGCGCGCGCAGCTGGAGTTCCCCGCGTCCCTGAGCGCCCGCGACAGGATGCTGGTGCACCAGGCGGCCGAGGAGCTGGGGCTGCGGCACGACAGCGCCGGGGAGGGCAAGAGGAGGTTCATCACCGTGACCAAGAGGGCCCCGGCCGCCCCGCCGCCCCCCGGCCCCGGCAGAGCCTCCCTCCCTCCCGCAGCCTCCAGCCTCTCCGCCAGCGAGCCCCCGCCCAGGGAGCCCCGCGGCCCGGAGCAGCCGGACCTGAAGGCCCCGCACCTGGAGCGGCTGCCGAGGGCCGGTGGCCAGCAGGAGCCTGCAGCCGAGAGGGCACTGCACGCCGCAGCCTCAGGGCCGCGCAAGGTGCCCGACAGGAAGAAGAAACGAGAAGTGAAAGGTGAGTCGGTGGCAGGTGAGCACCGCATGCGCCCCCAGCGCCCTCCAGAGGAGGTGGGGCTCCTCCCGCCGGCCCACGCCTCGCCCTGCTCCTTGCCCTGCTCCTCAGGCTCTGTCTGAGGTCCCCGGGGGTGGACACTGGCCGAAGTGCCCTTCCCGCCCCCCCACCCCGGAGCCTGGTGCAGGCCGGGGAATGGGGGGGGAGCCCCACGGGAGGGGCACGGTCCCCGGCCCAGCAGCGGGCAGTGCGGGCGCACACCTGGGCCCCGCACCCCACGCCCCTCCCTGGTGACTGAGCTGCCCGGCCACAGCGCAAAGGCCCGGTTGTGTGCACAGCCTGGGTTTTCTGGGGGGTTCCGGCTGCACTCATGTCTCTGCCCTTCCCTGTCGGTGAGCATCTGGGGTGTCCCTGTGCCCGCCCTCCCGCTCGCTCAGTCCTGGGGGCGGGGCCGCGTGCGCAGTTGTCGGCCTCAGGCCGGCGCCCCCGTCTCAACCCAGTGGAGAGAGGCGGCTGCCGCCCAGGGCTGGGGCTGGCGTGTGCTCTGTCCCCTCCGCGCGCCGCCCCGCGCTGTCAGGCTCGGCACGTCTCCTGGCCACCCCCAGCCCCCACCCGTGCTCAGCTTGTTCCCGGCCTTTGTTTTGAGCTTTAGTTTTGACGTTTGCCCTGAGCCGCGCCCTTTTGCTGAAATGTCTCTCTGGGCTCCGGGGGTGACTCCAGGAGGCCGTGTGCACGCCCCTCGGCCCGCAGAAGGCCTCCCACACCCCTGGGCCGGTTCCTAGCAGCGGGGTTGGACTCTGAGCTGTGGGACACGTGTGTGCACCCCAAGTGGGAAGCGGCGCAGCGCTCCGGCCGAGCCCTCACCCCCTGTGCTCGCCAGGGCCGGCGCTCCTGGACCTGCCCGCCGAGGAGGACTTCGACGCCCTGGTCTCGGCCGCCGTGAAGGCGGATAACACCTGCGGCTTTGCTAAGTGCTCGGCCAGCGTGGCCACCCTGGGCCAGCTCTGCCCGCACTGCGGCCGCCGCTACTGCCTCAGCCACCACCTGCCCGAGGTGCGCGGGCCTCCTGGCGGGAGGGGGCTCGGCCCTGCCTGGAGTGGGGGTGGTGGGGCCGGGCTGGGGAGAGTGGGGGCTGCGAGGGCCTGGTGAGCGACTGGAGGAACTTAGGCCAGCCTGGCAGTCACGGGCGCCCCGGAGGAGCCGTGGTGCAGGGCCTGTTTTTCCTGGTGGTCAGCGCAGGGTGGGGGCAGCTCCCACAGGCCTGGACTTTTGAAGGAAAAGTCATTTTCTGCCCAGAGGAGACATGATCCGCCTTGGGGGTCCCGGGCTGAGACCTGCCTCTGCTAGGCCTGTGGGCTTGTCTCCCCACAAGGGACACGGCCGTCAGGGAGCTTGGGGTGGGCCCGGCCCAGCCCTGGCCGGGCGAAGGGAGGCATGGGGCGTGGGTGCCCAGCCTCTGCCCTCCCCTGCCGGGCCACATGGTCCTGACTGTCGCGTGCCCCAGGTCCACGGCTGCGGGGAGAAGGCGCGTGCCCACGCCCGGCAGAGGCTCAGCCGGGAAGGAGTCCTCTACCCGGGTAGCGGCACCAAGGACCGGTCCCTGGACCCAGCCAAGCGGGCCCAGCTGCAGAGGAGGCTGGATAAAAAGCTGGACGAACTGACCAGCCAGAGGAAGAGCAGACGGAAGGACAGGGAGAAGTGAGGGCCCGGGCCCCTGAGGACAGTGTGGCGGGCAGGCGGCCCACGGCCTCGCCGAGAGGGTCCTGTCCGCCGAGCCACCCCCCGTGACAGTGGACCCCAGCCCCGGCCCCCGCGGGGTGCTGCCGGTGCCGGGAGCCCTGTGTGCCCCGTCCCTGGAGACACGCCTGCGCACAGACTCCATCGGGGGACCCCCCCACCCGGGCTGCCCGCTCTCAGCCCATGGGGGCGGTGGCTCCCCACGGCCTCGGTCCTTCTGTCTCTTCCCGGGTGCTGCAGGGGCCGCCTGCTCCCATGAGGCCCCGGGGCTCCTGGTGGTCCCAGCCCGTCCTGCACTGGGTCCTGGGCAGGTCCGGGGAGCTGTCCCCATGTCCCGGGGACTGCGTGGCTACACCTCCCTCCGGCTGACCTCTGCCGCGGACCTTGCGTGAGAAAACCTTAGAGGATGTGCCGTTTCGGCCTCGGGATCGACTTGTGTAAAGGGATAAAATCTTTAAAAACCAATTGAAAGTTTGCACACAGCCCGCAGCGAGTAGTTCCGTGTCTGAAGCGCGTTTTCTCCCTTCGTGACGGTGCCACCTTCCCCGGCTCAGAGCCCGGTGGCGCCTGCTGGGGCGCCTGTCCTGCTGCCAGATGACTGGGCAGGGGAACCTGTGCCGTTTGGCAGAAATTCCAGATGGGGACGCTCAGAGTTGAGACCTGCCGGGGTGTCGGGTCGGGTGGGGCGACAGCGAGACTAAGGGGAGCAGGGGTGGCGAGGGGCTGTGGCGGCCACCGCCCTCCCCCCAGGCCTGAGGGCCGGCCGTCTGCCCTCCACCCCGCCCCCACCTGCCCTCCCGCCCCCGCGTGCCCGGGCCTCGGTGGGCTCAGCTCCCCCACCTGGGGCCGCCCCCAGCCCCTCGTGCACCGTAGTCGGCGCTGGAGGAGCTGGTCCCTGCTGGGCCGCGCCCTTGACCTCTCTGGTCTGGCCGGTGCTGAGTAGCCTCTCGAGGGGCACTGCCCCCAATGTCCTCGCGTGTCACCCTCTCCGGGGACAGCCCCTGATGTCCTCTCAGTGCCACCTCCTGGGTTGGATGTCCCCCCACGCCCGCCCTGGCCTGACCCCCTCGCTGTGCCCCTCCCGCTCCCCTTTGCCAGACGCTGGCCTCGCCAGCTCCTGCCACGGGGCTGGGGACTGGGTATTTCCAGAAGGGCGGCCTGTGTGTGTGGGCCCGCCCCGTCCTGTCAGTGGTTTATGGAGGTGCAGAGTCTGCCTCAGGACGCTTGGCGGGCAGGGAGTGTGGACAGCTGATGGCGGGGGCGGGAGGCGGCATTTGGGGCTCCACCGTGTGCTTGTCGAGGGCCTGGTGGCAGCACCGGCCTGTCCCTCAGCCTTCGTGGGAGTGAGCCCTGGCCCCAGACGCCGGCCACGCGCCCTCAGCCGGCGCCCTCAGCCCGGCGGTCAGGGGACCGGGCCTCCGGCCGCAGCAAGGCCAGGTTCAGGCGCGGGCTCCCCAGCCCCGGCTGTGCCGAGAAGGCTCTGCGGCTGGCAGGCCCCTGGCGGTGCCCCCTGGCGGTGCCGAGCCGCGCGGTCTGGGGTCAGCCGCCCACGTCCGCCCTGGAGGGCTCCCCCCACCCCACCGACCTCCTCGCAAGCTGGGCTGGACGCATGGTTGAAATATCACAGTTTCCATCTCTCCTCCAGGGAGACCTTGTTAGGAAAATGTTTGTAGCTGGTGGCTCGAAAAACATCCCCGCTTTGGCCAGGACGGGGCGCCCAAGAAAATGGGAAAAAACATCTCTAGCCAAGACTTCCCGGCCAGCGAGGGCGCGGTGCTGGCCCGCCCTCCCCGGGGACGCGGGTGGGGGGCTGTGTTTTCCTCCGGGCGCAGGGAGAAACGGTGCGGGAGGGAGCCTGGGGTTCACCGCGGGTTTGCTCCCCGACGGGCTGTGACTGCGCCTCGGCATCTTCAGCCGTGAAGCGGGAGACGGCGGGAGGTGTCTCTCTGACGAGATGCTCTAAACGCGCGGGCCCCCAAAACGAGGTGCCTCCAGCCCCCAGGAAAGGCCCGTGGCTGCCATCAGCGGGGAGGTGGGAGGAGAGGAGGCGGCACCTGGGAGGGGTCAGCCCACGGCGCCCCCGCACGAGGCCGGTGGCAGTGGCGGAGCCGGGCCCGGCCGGCCCTCCTGTGTTTACCTGGGGTGTTTGGAGCGTTACCCGGGGGGACAGGAGGGGCTGATGGCACCAGGAAGCTTCAGGCCTGCCACTTACAAGGAGCTGTGCTCTGTGCCAGCAGCGCCGCTGAAGCTGCAGCCTTATTTGGTCTGGAAACGTCTCTGCCTGGAGGAAAGTGGAGCCGGTGAGCCGACTTGTCCCCTGGCCGGGCATGGATCTCGGACGCCGCCAGGATGGGCTGTCCGGCGCGTGAATCACCCCGACCGCGCTCCCCTCCCGCTCTGGCTGCCCACCCTCTCCAGGGCGACGCCCCTTCCCCTGGGGCCCCGCTCAGCTCCCCCCTCCCCGCTTCCCTTGCCCCCCCCCCCCCCCCCCCCCGCCAAGGAGTTGCCCCGCTGGGCTCTGCTGAGGTGGGGCTTCATGCTGTCGGAGCCCCCCTGCGGGTGCGGTATGAATTCAGGGGTGCCGGGTCGCACCCCCGGCCCCCCAAGCCCGTGGGCAGCGTCAGCTGAGGAAATCCCTCCTGGCCTGAGTGTGTGGGCAGATTTTATTTACTTACACACTTTCTATGCGTTTTTTTGGTCTCACGCCTTTTTACTTTAATCTGTTCGATGCCCGCGGTCGTCCCTCGGGCCCCCCGGGCCCCTGCTCCTCTCCCCGCCCCCTTCACCGGGAAACCTCGCTTCGTTCTTCGGTGTCGCCGGTTATTTTAAGTACTTTGCTCTGTTTTCACCTTTATGGTCCCGACCACGCTCTGGCCTTCGTCACGCGCGTCCCGCGCCCGTTGAGAGGGGCGTGTGGCTCGGGCCCCCCTTTCTATGCGGGGTCCACTGGCTCAGAGGGCGCAGCAGCCTTGGGCTCCCGGGGCAGCGCCTCCGTGGTCCGGGACCGTCTCTGCACGTGCTCTGGGTGGGGGGCGTGTGCTCGAAGCCCCTGGAGCCACCGCCCTGGCGTCTCCACCTCCGGGGGGATCTTCTCGGCAGCCGCGCCTGGATTCTCTCCCGATGTGAGCTCGATCTCGGGACCCAGAGACTCGAACCCCGCCTCAGGGTCTCTCACACCCTGTTCCCGTTCGGCCCCGGCCCCACGGTGGGCAGCTTGCATTCACAGTGCCCCGGTCCCCTTTTTGGCGGACAGAGCAGGCCGCTGGCTAGATAGCGCAGGTGGGGTTTGGGGGTGAATGGCGGCTGCGGTCCACCTGTGTCCTGCCTGTCAAGTCATGCACCCTGGCTGTGGCCACCTAATTTCTGGCCATCCCGGTTTCTGCTGTGCACAGAGGTGCTTCAGAGCTGCTGTGGCCCTGGGCAGATGGAGGTCCTGGGGAGCGTGGGAGTGCGGGACCAGGCCGCGCAGCTGAGCCGGCGTGGGGGCTTCTGGTCCTTACTCTTGGCTGAGCGAAGGCATGTCGGGGGCCCGTCCTTGAGTGGGGAGGATGGGGCTCTGGCTTGTGGGCCGTGTCTCCTCCTGGTGCCAGCACTTAGAGCCAGGGAGCGGAGCCTGGCCTCTCTCTGGATGACCGGGAAGATCCCTTTAATTTGGGGAGCTGCAGTTGAAGTCGGGGGCACTGTGAACCCCCTTCCTGGCTCACAGTGCAGACACGCAGCCATCCACTTCCAGCCGAGCTCACGCTCCGCCACCTCTTGCTTAGAAGCAACGGTTGCTGTTCCTTGTTCTGGCCTGGTGAGGCCGCGGGGGTCAGGCCCAAGGGCCCATTGTGTGGGAGGCACAAGTAGACTTCTGGTTAGGGTGACTTGCGGCTTCATGCTTATCCCCCCTCAACTCTGACCCAACCCTCAGCAGTGACACAAACAATAGGAAAAGTCTTAAGAACCTGGGACCACACTCCGAAGAGGACGAACTCACTTGTATTCCAGAAAACAGACAGGGGGGCGGTCAGGGCAGGAAGCCGCTCCTCCCGGGGGTGAGAGGACCAGGGGGCCAGGCTGCCCTTGGAAACAGGCTGCCCTTGGAAATCCGTCACGGGAGGGAAGGCTGCGCCCGTTGCCATGGCAGCAAAACAAGCTGCCCCAACTCCGGCATAAACATCCTTTTATCTCGCTCATGGTTCTGGGGCTCAAGGGTTGGGGCAGAGCACAGAGGGATGTGGAGATTCTGAGGACACCCCCTTGCCTGGGGGCCGCGGCTCCGGTGACCTTTGTCCTCTGGCTCAGTTTTGGGGTCAGGCAGACACTTGTTTGCAGCCCAGAGCTGGCATTTGCTCAGCCTCCATCAGCCCCCCATAGGCCATACCTGGAGGGACAGTGACCACCTTGCGCCCTGACGCTGTTCAGCTCCCCTCCCACTGACTCAGGACTATCTTATGAGAGGTGTTGCTGCATGTTTATTGGGGGGGATATCGGGGTGTGTTTGTGAGATTGCTGGGCACACTGTCTCCTGTGTCCTGCACCTTGCTTGCTGGGGGAAGCGGTTGGCAGCATCAGCCTGGCTAAGGGCACCCGTGGGTCGAGGTGTGATGCCTGGGGCCCAGGGTGTGTGCTAGAGTGAGGGGAGTCAGTGGGGCAATCCTACTCCCCTTGACCACGGTCGGTTCTGGGGGGCTGCAGCCTGAACCCGGCCAGTGAGTGGTGGAGGGGAAGTCATTTCCCAGAGACCACTGACAGGAGGTAGTGAGGAGGGGCCTGCTCCAGGCACTCTGGCCTCCTCGCCGCCTTCTCAGTGCTGTGTGGAGACGTGATGCCTGGGAACCTGCAGCCCTTTTGTGACTGTGAGGCTGTCTGCAGACAAGGCCAGCTCCGAGGGCAGAAAGAAGTGTGGAAGGAACAGTGCTTGATGCACCTGCAGCTGCTGCCCCACCTCCAGGCCAGCTCCTGCTGGGCTTTTTTTTAAGGTAAAATTCACACACCATAAAATCAAACATTAAAAGTAAACAAGTTGGTGGCATTTGATACATTAATAATATTGTTCAACCATGACCTCCATCTAGTTCCAGAACATTTCGCCCCTTGAGATGAAGCCGTGCCCACTAGCAGCCACTCCCTACCCCTGCTCTTCCCTGCAGCTTGAGCCTGAGAATCCAGCTCCGCCCCTCTGCACCTGCCCACGGTGGAGTCTCACAGAGCCGGACCCGCATGCTGGTCTCTAGTGTCTGCGTCCTCACGAGGACGCTGGTCTCCAGGCTCACCCCGTGTCCGGTCTCACCCAGCTGCTGCTGGATGCAGTTCCATGGCTTGCACGGCCATGTTTGTTTACCTACGCCTGGACCGGCATTTGCACGTTCCCGCTTTTTGGCTGTGGTGAACAGCGCTGCCATGCACACGTGTGCATGAGCGTGTCCGTGAACATGCTTCCACTCGGGTCTCTGCCTTGGAGCGGAATTGCTGGGTCACGTGGCCATTCTGTGTCCCAGGACTTCCTGAAAGCAGCAGTGGCTGAAGCCTCCAGGGCCCCCTTGAGCCAGGCTCTCTGGAAGGCTCCGCCCTGTAACCCTTCCCCTGTCCTGTCAGGGTGGCCTCGGCTTCTCAGCTGAGGGCACAGAGGCCGGGGCCAGTGAGCAGACTGGCCGGCCCCACAGTCTGGCCCAGCCTCCGTGCTCCACTCTGCGCACGGAGGCTGCCCTGAGAGGGAGGGGCCGGGCCTGAGGCTGGGAGCAGCCGGGCTTGCTGGCAGGCTGAGGAGGTGCGTGGGAGACAGCCGTGGTGGTGGCTGTGAGGGGACGTGACAGAGGAGGCCCAGGCAAGGCACAGGGACGGGGCGAGGCAGTGGAGGGCTCGACGGTCCCCACCGTGGAGCCCCTGCTGAACGCCCTGCCGGGAGCGGTCAGGGCCCCAGGACAGGAAGGGCCCAGAGCTGGGCCTCGAATTCCTGGCTCTGCTGCTTCTCCCAGCCTCTGGAATGTCCTCTTACAGCAGGAGCCAAGAACCACGCCGATTCCTCGTGAAGCAGCGTTTGAAGGGCCCCTGATAAAACCCCCGGCGCGCTCACCCCGCTCAGCGCTCCCAGGGCCTGGCCGGCGGCCCCCCGAGTGCTCCCGCCGTTTTATTTACATCGTCGCCGTCAAGTTGCTCAGAAACTGTGTTCTGCTGTTCTCACTTCATGTGCTGAAACCATCTCCGCGTGGTTTTGATGTTTGTCTCAGCTGTCACTGAAGCGCGCGCCTCTCCCCGCCTGGACGGAAGCCGTCTTCCCAACGTCTCAGATGCGGTGGGAGCCCGACACACGGCAGCCCGGCCAGCCGGTCGCCCTCCCTGGTGACCCACGCGCGGGGAATGGGTTTTATGTTTTACATGGTTGAGAAACCATCAAAAGCAGCCAGCGCCTCGTGACGCACCTCCGGCCACGGCCCGGCACGCTCGCGTCCGCGTCTAGGAAGAGCCTCACCCCGGCGCACGCCCGCTTCCTTGCCCCTTTGCCCCGAGCAGTGCGGCAGGGCCGGTGCCCGAGACGATGAAACGTTTCCTTTGACAGGCCCCGGGCGCTGGGTGCGGCGAGCGAGGGGCGCCCACGGGGGGGGGGGCGCCTGAGCTCTGAGGGCTGGTGTGTTCTGGAAGGGAGGTCGGGTGGGGCGGGGGGCGATGGCGGGTAAGAGCATCTCAGAAGGTGGCAGGCGGTGGAGGGTCCTGGTCTGAGCGGCCCTCGGAGAGGAGACGCTCGGGGGCAGCCGCGGAACTGAGGTCTGGAGTTGAGAAGGAAAATGCACAGGAGAGGCCCCGAGGAGGGACCTTCGGGGTCGGGAGAGGACTGGTGCGCGCCCCGAGTGAGGGGGTGGGCGCTGCTGCTGCCGCGGCGTCCGCAGTGGTGTGTGGACGGGACGGAGTCATGGGGGTAGGGGCAGGATCTCAGGGGGAGTTTGGGTTCTGTGCTGAGCCCCGCTGTCGCTGTCGGAGGGTCCTTGGCAGGCCCCCGGGGCTTGTAGCGAAGGGATCGTGGGGGTCGAGGCAGAGACAGGGAGAGCGAGGGGCCGATAGAGAGGACTGGGGGGATGTGGGGTGTATTCTGGGTTGGAACCTACAGGACGAGAGAGATGAGGAACGGAGAGGCTCAGGGGCCTCCTGGCTGCAGGCCCAGGCCGGGGGGAGGTCGGGGCTGCAGGTCCTGGGGTGGAGGCGGCCGGGAGAGGAGAGGCCGGAGCCGGGTCTGCGCAGATTCAAGGTCTCTGTCTCCAGGCGCTGCGCGCATGGCCTGTCACACACCCGCGAGGGCGTGTCCGGGTGTTGAGAAGGCGGGTTGGTGTGGAAGTTGGAAGCTTGGGAGGGAGCTGGGTGCTGGGCCATTCTATCCCATCCCCCCCAGCGGGGAAGAGGGTTTCACCTGCTCCGCACCGTACTGACGGCCATGGATGGGCCACCTGGGAGGACAGGTCAGGACAGAGGACAGTCGTGGGAATGGACTCGGATGACATTTCATTTCTCATGCAACTCTGTGCCCGCCCCCCGAGAGTTATTGTCTTTTTTCTCTTATCTGCTTAGTTTTCTTTTTTCTTTTTTTAGATTTATTTATTTATTTTTGTGGGACCCTCGCCCGGCGGCCGGGGAACGAACCGGCGCTGCAGAGGCTGCGGGCAGCCTTGCAACCCGGCGCTGAACCGCTGCGCCACCAGGGGAGGCCCATTATCTGCTTAGTTTTCTACGTGCTTTCATGGACTCATCCCCACTCTCACCCGTTTTTCAGTTTCTTGGTTTTTGCTGTTAGTGGCTTCCTAAGAGAGAGTGACTGCCTTTCTGAGGCCTTCTCTGTAGCCTCACATTTGGATTGACACGTGACTCCTCGGTTGAAAATAATTTTCAGCCCAGAGTTGGGGGCATTGTCTTCCCCTGCTGCCGGGTCCCCTCGGCACCTGCTGGCTTCCTGCCCCTGGGCTCCTCGCTCCTCTTTGCTTTGACATCTTGTCTCGTGTTTCAACGTTCCCCCTGCACCTGGAGATCTTCGGTTCTATGTTAAGTCTAGAGCGGAGCGCTAACTGCTGAGGGAAAACGTGTGCGTGCGGGCAGGGCGAGGCGGCCTGTGGCTTCACAGGCAGCTGACGGGCAGGGACCCCGGCTGCCTTGGGGAACGCGCCCCGGGTCTGTCGGGCCTGTCTCTAGGGGCAGGCCATTTTCACAGTGCAGTGGGCAGACTAATGCCCCCTCCCAAGACGTTCATGTCCTCGTCTGTAAACACGAGGGGGAAAGACTTTACAGACAAGTCAAGGCGAGATTATTCCCGATTACCCAGGTGGACCCAACAAATCAGCAGGTGTGTGAGCTGAGAGGCAGGAGAGCCGACATGGTGACCCAACCGGGGTGACTGGAAGATGCCCTGCTCTGCTGGCGAAGATGGAGGAAGGGGCGCCCGCCAGGGTGGGCTCCAGCAGGGAACGGGTTCTCTCCTGGGGCCCCAGGGGAGGCAGCCCTGCCGGCCTGCTCTAGGCGTCGGGCCCGGGGCTGTCAGGGCATGATCTTGCGTGTGGAAAGCCGCTCTGTGGGCACGTCACAGGAAACCGGTGCCTCCCACCAAGAGCTCCTGGGGCCCCCGAGCAGCCTGTGCCCTCATTTCTTCCGTTTTCAGAGCAGCACCTCGTTCCTGCTCTTGGGCTTGTCTGGCGTCACTGGATGCCAACCTGACGCTGGTTTTACGGAGGATTCTGGGGGCTCCCCGGCGCTCACGGGGGGTTTGTGCGGGGCTGGATTAGCTGAATAGTGAGGCAACCACCCCCAGTGCCCCGTGCAGCCCCGGGGGCAGCGGCAGGGCAGCAGGCGGGGTCCCAGCGTCTGGAGCCTGCGGGTCCCTCTGCTTCCTCCGGCCTGTGCCGAGGCCCCTCCCCAGCGGCCACAGCCCTTCCCGGGCGCCCGGTGCGGGCCAGAGCTGGGCGCCGGAGCCAGGCAGCGGGGAGGGGGGGCGCTCTAGTGGGAGCCCCAGAGCCCCCGCCTCACGCTGGCTTCTGGCCTCGCCCGGCCCCGCCCTCCCGCAGCCAGGTGCGCAGCCTCAGGTGGTGCGGCCTGAGCGCCAGCCGGGGCTTGTCTGGGCGGGGCCGGGGCGAGCCGGGGCGGGGCCTCTCCAGACGGGGCGGGGCTTACCCAGAGGCGGCACCTTCTGGGCGGGGAGGGGGCGGGGACTCTCCGGACGGGGCGGGGCTTACCCAGAGGCGGCACCTTCTGGGCGGGGAGGGGGCGGGGACTCTCCGGACGGGGCGGGGCTTACCCAGAGGCGGCACCTTCTGGGCGGGGCAGGGGCGGAGCCTCTCCAGACGGGCGGGGCTTACCCAGAGGCGGCACCTTCTGGGCGGGGCAGGGGCGGAGCCTCTCCAGACGGGGCGGGGCTTACCCAGAGGCGGCACCTTCTGGGCGGGGCAGGGGCGGAGCCTCTCCAGACGGGGCGGGGATTACCAGAGGATGCGCCTTCTGGGCGGGGCAGGGGCGGAGCCTCTCCAGATGGGGCGGGGCTTGCTCTGAGTTGGGGCCTTCCAGGCAGGGCTTGGTTGGGAGAGACCTTTGTGGGTGGGGCGGGGCTTGCCCGAAAGGGGGGCTTCTGGGTGGGGCTTCGCCAGGGTCCCCACTCAGCTCCCTCTCCCTGCACCGCCTTTTGTTTATCAGCAGGAGCAAGTGATTCAGTGGTGGGGCGGCCTGGTCACTCCTGCAGGCTGGGCGCTTGGCAGGGGTCACCGGGCTGGGCCGGCCAGTGGGCCTCTTGGGGTCAGAGGTGCCAGGTCAGTGCCGGTGCCTCAGACTCCTAAGTGGTCCTCTTGCCCCCTCACCCTCCACACTGCTGGATACTGCTGCTTGGGGGACGCGCCATTCCTGGTCTGTTTCCCTGTGCCGCAGGCTCCTGCCTCTCCCCCATCAGACCGCAGAGAGCCCCGTCAGGGGAAGGCAAATGCCCCTTGGCAGAGGGACAGAGAGGGCCCTCTGGGGGCAGCGGAAGTGGTGTCATCCTAACAGGCCTCCTGTTACCTGGGCCTCCCGGTCACTGGTCTCCCCTGGCCACCCTGGCCTGGGCCGGGGATGGTGGTGCTCCTTGGGCACAGGCTGCCGGCCCCACGGGTCCCCGTGTCCAGACCCCGCCAGCCGCTCAGCCCAGCCAGGCCACCCTCTGGGCCTCCATCTGTCCTCTTTCTTCTCTCCCCCCATTTTCACTCCGGAAATTTAAAGGCACACGAGCAACAGACAGAGGAGCGTAACCAGCCCTCAGGAGCAGCCCCAGGGTCAACAGCTGCTTCACTCCTCCTTGCTTCTCCCACACCCTCCTCCTCTAGGCGATTCTAAAGCAAAGCCCAGGGGTTGTGTCACTTGGTGCTAATGAGGAAGACCACAGGCTGCCCCCAGCGCCATCGTCACACGACAGAGGGGCACCAACTGCAGCCACCCTGGCACCAGGCCTGCTCCTGGCGGGCCTTGCTGCAGTGTGGACCAGGGACCCCGCAGGGCCCGCCCTCCTGTTTCCAATGCCCGTCCCTCTAGCCCTTCCCTGGCCTGTGCCCACAATTCCATGGGGTCCCCCCACTGTGTCAGCACGTGGCGGACAGCTCGTGGCCTGTGAGCCTGGAGCGAGGGCGGCAGGAGCACCACGTCCCCTTGGCCAGCCCTCACAGCCTGGAGTGGCCCGAGGCACAGTCGGTCGGCGTTGGCTTCATTTTGTGCCAAGTTCCCTGACCTGGAATTAACCTTCTGTTCACTCTGTCGGAGGAGACCAAGGCAGCGGCCACCTGGCCGCAGGGCTGAGGCGGGAGCAGAGGCAGAGTCCCCCCACCCCAGGCCTGGGCCCATCTCTCTCCTGTGCGCCCTAGAGGGGCCTCTGCAGGGGAATCTCCAGCCCCTGAGGGGCTGTGAGCAGCTTTGGGGAGCTGTGGCGCTGTGGGCACCAGGCGGTGAGTGGCTCTGCTCCAGGGTGTCCCGGGAGCTGTCCAGGCCCATCCTTCTCTGTCACAGGGTCACCGGGTGCAGGTGGTGGACACGTGGAGGTTGTGAGCTTAGATTGTCCTTGAGTTGAGGGGACGCTCTCCAGGGGGATGGGAAGCTGCCCCTTCAGACAAACGACCTGGAGGGCTGGGGGGGCACCTGAAGTGGGGGAGAGCTGCCCTGGCCCCAGGGGGCAGCGGGTGCTAGTGCCTGCCTCCCCCACCCCATGCCCAGGGAGGGTGTGGCTGGCATCCACTCCTTCCACAAAGAGTGTGGGTGGGATGCTGGTCAGGCTGGACATGGCCAGAGAGGGCGACGTGTGGGTCAGCAGGTGCTCACAGCGGGCAGAGGGGGAGACAAATGTCCACCAACAGACAAGGTGTCCGTCCATATCCCCAACAGGACCGTAGTCAACCCTGAGTCACAGCCCCCCACACAGCCCACAGCCCCCCAGTATGGCCCACCCCACAGACAGAGCCCCCACACAGCCCACAGCACAGACAAGGCACCCAACACAGGCCCAGAGCAGGTGCCCCGGAGGACATTCTGGCAGCGAGAGGCCCCGGAAACCACCCTGCCTGACCACCCCCGAGGTGGCTGACCACATCCACCGGCCTCGCTCAGCCTGGAGTGTGGAGGCCACGCTGGGGCCACACCAGTGGTGTGAGGGGGTGGACTGAGAGGCATCCCCAGGCAAAGGTCAGGGGTCAAGTGCTGGCGGGGGGGCCCCCCGCACGACGGAGGCATCTCATGACCTGCACTTGGTGAGAGTGGGGCTGGCAACGGTGACCCCACTACGGGCTGTGGGATGCAGGCTGCAGGTGTGGATAGATCAGCAGGACCAGTGGCACCGCCCTGGCAGCCAGCTGAAGCCACCAGCCGGCTCGGGGCCAGCCTGGGCCCAGGGTGGCAGGAGTCACCTGCCGTCATAGGGAGAGGAGGGGCTGGGAGCGGATGTCCATGGAGATCTGGGGCGCAGCTTGCTGGGATGAGTGGGGAGTTCAGCACAAAAGAAAGGGACCCCGCCAGGGAGTGATGCAGACTGGGGGGCTCCCAGCCGCGGTCAGCAGGCACTGTGGGGGCAGGCAAGCAGGCCCCGGACGCGGCGGCTCTCAGACGCCCCCCTCGTTGGTGCCGGAGGAGGGCGTCTCCCCGGCCTCCATCTCGGGCTCCTCTCGCAGCACCTGCTGCAGCACGGCCCCCAGGGGCTCCCGCAGGCCCTGGCTCCCGCGGCGGCCCGCCAGGAAGTAGATGACAGGGTTGGCACTGCTGCTCACGGACGAGGAGAGGCGGCTCAGGTCTCTGAGCAGCGTCTTCGTCCACGGGGACAGCTCCAGCCAGTCGAGGAGGAACCAGTTAATGCCCAAGGGCAGGGAGCAGACGAGGAACACCAGGACGGATGCCAGGATGACCATGTACAGCCTCGTGGGCTGCCGCCGCCGCCACTGCTGGGAGCTTCTGTGCACGCGCACGGAGAGGACCCCACTGGACAGGACCATCCCGGGCGTGAAGATGCCTAAGACCAGGGAGATGAAGACGGTGTCCACCGTGAAACACCAGCGCTTGGTGCGCCAGAACCTGCTGCAGGAGAAGGCGGCCAGCGCGTGCAGCAGGAGCGCCAGGGTCCAGAGCAGAGTGGACACCAGCGCCGAGAGGCGCTGGGGCCGGTGGCACTTGTACCAGATGGGGAAGAGGGTGGACAGGCAGCGCTGCATGCTGATGGCGGTCAGCAGGCTCAGGCTGGCGGTGTAGGCAAAGTACTTCACCCTCTGCAAGGCCTCGTAGGCCTTGGGGCTCCAGCCGGCCGGGGGCGCGGTCTCCAGGCCCAGCATGGCGGCCAAGCAGAGAAGGAAGAGGAGGTCGGCCACCGCCAGGTGCAAGACGTAGAGGCAGAAGGGGGCGCCGAGCCCGTGGACGGCCAGCAGCCGGATCACCAGGCCGTTGCCCGCCAGGCCGCAGGCACAGGTGAGGGCGACCAGGGCGCTCAGCACCCAGTGGGCCGTGCCCAGCGTGTCCACCCCCGGGAAGAGTGAGGCGGGCTCGGGGCTCAGGCTGCCATTGGGGGCTGGGTCCATCCTGTGGGAGGAAGAGGCGCCAGCGTGAGGTACTGGGTTGCCTGGACCCTGGGGACTCTGGGAGGCCCCGGAATTTCCTACCCAGGGCCCTGACCCTGGTTCTTGTTATAAGAGAGCGGGACCCGGAGGCCCACCCGGCCCCCGCCCCGGCCTCTGTCCCAGTCTGGTTACTCAGGGCCTCGGGCGCCGCAACTATTTTCCGAAAGGGAGCGGCTGCCCCATGTGTTTCCGTTGACATCTGTGCTGACTGTGAATTCGTGCTGGTGTTTTCTTCCTGTCTTCCAGCCGTGTGCGGCGCGCCCCACCCTCCACCCACTGCCACCTCGACCCCACGCTGGCTTAGTCCCTCGGGGCTCCCGGGCACTCTGGGCCACGTCAGTGCACTGGGGGCGCCGACCCCTGCGTGGCTGAGTGCGTGCGTGGTCCAGGGGCTGCTCCAGGCCTCACCTCCCCTGGGCCCAGGAGCCCATCCTGCACCCTGGCAGCTCCGTGGGCACATTCTGCTCACGCCCAGCCAGCGGCGTTGAGGTGGTATTTTGTGGGTGCTCGATGGCGCCTCTCCCTGAGCCCCTCTTCCTCGTGACCTGCATCCTCAACTCCAGGAGGTCCCAGCTGCCCTGTGGACCCCACCCCAGCCCCCGGGGAAGTGCCCTCCTCCCTGTGCCTCTCGTGCAGAGGCCTGTCCTGGAGTCTGTCTATCGAAGCCTGAGGCCGCGGGACTCTGGGGACCAGGCATTCTGTGGGCAGGAGCGCCCTGCCACTGGCCTGGCCATGGGGAGGGGCCGCTGACCTGCGAGTAGGCAAACGTCCTGATTTATTTTCTTGTGTCTGTGGTTTGCGGCTGCATGAGCTTCTGCGCAACTGTTGCAACTCTGCTGTCCCCTGGTTTCTAGCTTAGCCAGGACGCCAGGCCGCGAGCCTCGGCCCTCACACGCCTCTTCTCCCGGATGGCAGAGCCTGCGGGGGACTTTCTTCCCCCCTGGGTTGTCTGAGCTAAGCTTCTGGCATTTTCTGCTATCAAGATGGGAAAGTTCCCTTTCTGGTTTTCTGCGAATTTTTTATCATAAAGAAGTGATGAAGTTTATCACATTGTCCCTCTGTTTCTAGGACAAACCATTTCTAGTTTGCTCTGGTGTTGTTTTTTTTTTCCTTCTGATTTTTTTAAAGAAAATTTTCTGTTTTCATAAATCAAATTGGCCTGTAATTATCTCTCTTGTCACTACCTTTGTCTGTTTCTTATTTCAGGGCCGGGGCCTGTATCGGGGTCCTGAGGTGATTTGGGGGGTATTCTTTGTCCTGAAGGGTCCTCTTTCTTTGACGGTTTGGCAGAAGGCAGAACCACCTGGCCTGGTATTTTTATGGGAGTGCCAGTGGATCGCCCTGGCTTTAAGAAAATACTACAGCTCCAATTTATTTACCATTTTAGGTCGATTCAGAGCTTTAATCTCTTCTTTACGTAGAGCAGGTGGTAATATTTACCAGACAATTATCAGTGCTTCCTGGCTCACACTTACCAGCGTCTCCAGCAGTTACTGTCATGTTAAAAACTTCAGTTCAATAGAATGGCCAGCTCTTGTTTGTGCTGCTTCTTTTCCTTTTCAGTCTGTCAGAGTTTTATTTATTATTTATTTTTTTAAAATTCTCTTGTGGTTACTTTGCTTCTTATTCCCCCGGGCGACGCGTTAACGTCTTCCTCTTTCTTCGGTTGTAACTTGTGATTCTTTCTTCAGCTCCTCGTGTTGAACGCTCAGGTCATTAATTTTCTGACTTTCTTCTTTTCCAAACAGGTGTTTGGGACCATAGAGGTGCCTGGATTTCTTTAGGAGCTTGATGAGTTTGGGTCTCTAGTCTCTTCACTTCTGTTCATGTCCAAATCCTAAAAGATTTCCAATTAAAATAAAAAATTTCCGTGCATTATTTAGAAATCCACGTCACAATGCACACGTTGCCTGCTTTCTGTTGTTGACGTGTAACATCACCGCACTGCTGGCGTGTGCTCTTAGCCAATTTGGGGCTTGCTTTATGTACCTGTTGGATTGTTCTTTCAATGACCTGTGGCTTGTTTTCCGATTGCTGTGGGGAAGACCCCCACATGGAGGTGGCTGCGGCTTTCTCCTCCTGCGCCCACCCGGAGCCTTGTGGAAGGCTGTGGGCCCGGCCTGTGTGTCCTGCGGAAGCCCAGCTCCCCGCCTCCACCCTCATCCTTAATGCATTCTAACCCCAAAGTGGATCTGATGTACCCACTTTTTGTTAGTGCTCCTAGAGGTCCCGTCCATTCTCCACGTGCTTGGCAATCGCTGACTTTCTGCAGGGGGTCTGTTCCTTTCCAATGGGGCCCCCCAGGGTCACAGGAGTCTGTGGCCTTGGTCACTGGCCCCTGTGGATGCTCCGTGGTTCTCTGGTCCAGGACCAGGTTTTGGATGGATTTCTTGGGCCGGAGGCTGGCATCACGCCCGCCCACGTTAAATCCAGCTCTCCTCCCGGGAACCTGCAATCTGGGGCTTTAATTCCTCTGTGGGCGCTGGGCTCCGTGCTCCCCCACCCCCCACCCCCGTCCAGGCAGGGAGTGGCCCCCGATTCTGGGTGCCGCCTTCTTTGAGCAGCGGGGCCACCCAGGGCTGGCCTCACGCAGGCTCCTCTGCTCCGGCTGACCCCTCCACATTATGCGGCTGCGAGACCACCCCTCGCCCGGCCCCCTCCTCCCCCGGCCCCCTCCTGCCCTGACCGTCAAAGGTGTTTCGTGTTCACTATGGAACACACAGGGGGACGCCTAGACCATCAGAACAGAGGAAATACAAAATCCTCCTCCCGCCCCACCCGGGCTCAGCACTTCAGAGCCACCTTCCGGGCCTTTGGGGGTGTTGTGCTGCCATCTGGCCTCCGTTGGGTTTTAAATATTTTCATTTTCAAAGAATGTTCTACTTTCATCTCCTTTCTGCCAGTGAGTGATTCTCGGGGTGCTTGGAGGTGTGGCTGGGAGGGGGCTCCGCTGCAGCCTGTTCTCAGTGGCCCCTGCTGGGGGGTTCGCAGACGCAGGCGCCGGGTGCAGCCCTCCTGTTGCGGGAACCTCCGCAGATCCTCTAGGGACGCGGAGATCCGTCCGCCCGTGCTCATTTCTCCTCTTCCTTAAAGGTTAAAATCAGCTTCCGCATGGCTGCCCGAGCTGCCTTGCTCTACTTCATTGTTTTTTTGGAAGCACAAGTTGCTTTAATCAGGGGTGAGTCCTCCCTGGGGTGCTCGCTCGCCGGCCTCTCACTGCCCGAGGCCTGCAGGAAGGAGGGAGCCGCTGGGCCCCGCTCACAAACAGCCTTCGTCTAAGACATTCGGGGGCCACAGCCCGGCCCGGCCTTGGAGGGCTTGCTCTCTGCATTGACGTGTCACTTTGTTTTTACATCAGTGAACTGTCTCGCCGGCTGTTTCATAGCTGCTTTTGTACGACTTCCCCTTAAAGTGTCCCCCGACCTTGAGTGACCCCTTTTCCCTGGCACCTAGGCTGGGCGATGTGGACTTATTGCAGCTTTAAAGGTCTGGGAAGTTGGTTTCAATGTGTGGGAAGAAGCCAGCTCAGAGACGCCGAGACTCTGGCCGGTCACCCAGCGGCCTCGCCACGGCCCGCGGCAGCTCCGCCGTGCCCCACCCGCCATGGGCAGAGGCAGGGCCTCTTACCTGCTCTCCACGGGGCAGGGGCCTGGACCCTCCTTGCTCCGCGCGGGGTTTCCGCAGCCGCCTGTCGCCTGGCCCCGAGGCCCCTCCGTCCTTGCAGACTCGGCAGGCCTCGGGGGGCTGTCTTCTGCTGACCCCCGATTGGCCTCACAGGAGCCCCTGCCCACCCCCGCCTGAGAGCCGTGGCCGGCTCCCTCTGAGGAGAGTGCGAGCGTGAGGTATAAATGCAGGAAGGGTGCCTGTCCCCACGGGGAGGCTAATGGGCCTGGGCAGGCGTGGCCTCCCCCCTGCCTGGAGGGCTGGGCTGCAGGGGAAGGAGCACGAGGCTGGGGGCCCGAGGAGGGTCCCCTCTCTCCTAGCCCGTCCGGGAAGCCAGGGAGGCCCCCGAGCATTAGCGGGCTCAGGGTGGGGAACACAGGCTTTTGCGGGCTAGGACAGGCCATTATGTCCTCCCCTGGCCCCTGCCCGGAGAAGATACTCTGGCTAATGGACTGGAGCTCGCTCCTCAGCAGGGTGGAGAGGGCGCCCTGGACCCGGAGTCCGGGCCCTTATTTCCAGTGGAGTCCTGCCACTTGTTGGGGGGGCTCAGGTTTCCCCTCGAGTGTCCGAGTCCTCACTGAAGAGCTGGGCGTCCCTCCTGGCCTCTCCTAACCGGCCAAGAGCCCTGGGGACATGTGGCTGTGGGGTGAGGGGACCACCTCCGCCTGGTTGGACACCTTCCCCCCACTTCCCCACCCGGGGAGTGGAGAACACCAAGAAAACCAAGTACCCCACCCGGGGCAGGCTGCAGGCTGCCAGTGCACCTGTCGCCCTGCGTGCCGGGTACCTGAGGGGCTGGGTCACTGAGAGCTGAGGTTCTGGGCTGTGGTGTCGTCCTCATGGCCCTGCCCTGTGGTGGGGGGGGAGCCCCTGGTGTCAGCTTTGGAGAGAGAGTGAGCGAAGCAAGAGGAGGTGGGCCCCCAGTCCTGGGGGGAGGGTGGTGACAGCGCAGGCGGCTCCTCTCTGCCCCTGTGCGTCCACAGGGGTGTGGGCACCCACTCCCACAGCTGCGGCTCTGGCCTCTGTGGCCTTTCATCCTGGGCAGGGAGGGGGCAGCTTGAGCGAGGGCCCCGCGGGGGATCAAAGGGCTAGGCTGACTGCTCAGGTGTGGTACCTGGGAGCCAGGAGGCTCTGCCCTGTGCCCTCCGCCCCCTGTGTACCCAGAGGAGGCTCTCAAGGGATCTGGGTTTTGGGGCTGACCGAGAGCAAAGAATCCCAATGCTGTAAAGGGGTGCAGGGGGCTGCTTGGTCAGCGACACCCCAACTCGTGTAGCGGCCACCTCCAAAGCCTGCGCCGGCGCCACAGGAGGTGCTCTGGCAGGGCCTCACCGCAGGCCTGGCGAGGACCCGGTGTGTGTGGTGTTGACAGGACTCAGCTCCTTGTAGACTGGACTCGGCCTCGATCCTCTTGTCCTTACTGCTCAGGCCGCTGGCAGCCCAGGGCCTTCTTCATTAAGGTCATCCCGGCAGAGCCCACCAGCAAGAGGATGCCAGTGCGAGGTCCTGGTTGTCTTTGCCCCATTCTGCCGGCCAGTCAGTCACTGGGTCCAGCCCCCAGCGTGGAGGCGCCTGGACTCTGGGGCCACGGTGATGGCTGCCACAAGCTCACTGCCCGTGCGCCTGGTCAGCGCAGAGGGGGCCGCAGCCCAGCCCTGCAGGGGACGGGGCTCTCCCTGTCCATGGCCGGCCCCGTCCGTCCTTTCCACTGCATCTCGAGTGTGGCCATCATTCGGCCCTTGGGCACCGACCCCCGAGGGGGTGTCTCTGGGTCTGATGGGGAGAGATCCAGGCAGCCGAGGCTGTGAACCCGGAATCAGCTTAGGACTGACTCTTCCGGGGGGGTGAGGGGCGCCTTTCCTGCTGCAGAGCTCAGCTGCGGATTTGGGTGGGTGCATTTTAACTCGTGGGAAAGAAGTGGGTGTCTGGGTGGGGGGATGTTGCGGGAGGAATGGGGCCTGCATGGGCCCCGTCTGAGCCGCTCCGCCTGATTTCCCCTGGGCCTCCCCTGGTTGGTTGGACCCCGCGCGGGCGCGGGCCTGGGGCCACCGGGGCCTCTGTGTCTCTCTGGAGATGGATGAAGTGTCGAATGTGCCGCTGAGAATAAATGCAACATGGAGACAGAGAGAGAGGAGGAACCTCCCGGACATGATTTGAGCCCCCTGTTCCATCTATGTCTGAAAACAAAATCACTTCTAGAACTTTCCTGGTCCCTGAGTCAGTAAGCTCCCTTAAACACGCGTCTGCACCACACCCCTCTCTCATCCACACACACCTGCCACAGGCCAGGGTGGACTTGGGCCCCGTGTTATCAGCAGAAGTCCTGGCCACGCTGCGGCCAAGTCTGGGGGAACCTGTGGTGTGGCGCAGGGAGGACCGGCTGCTGCCGCTGGCGGGGGGCTCTGGGGCACCAAGAAACCTGCAGGGGCCGATGGGAACATCGTCTTGTGTGGGCAGAAACATTCCCCGTGTGGCTTTGGCCATGGCCTGGGCACACGGCCACATGTGCGTGACTTTGTTGCCTGTCATTTAGGCCACAGCTAAAGCAGTTATAAAAATATTTGAAAAAGCTGCGGGAGTGGGTGCTTCTGGCGGGCCCAGAAACTTGGCCCTTCTGGCGGGCCCGCCTCCTCGATGCAGAGTTTCCTTGAGTCTTAATTGTGTGAGCCAGGCCCTGTTGTCTTCTCCAACTTTCCAGCCCGGCCAGCTTAAAATACAACCCGCGTGGCTCCTGCCTCGTGACCCGCGGGACACATTTCAAGGCACGTTTCCTGGGCCTGGGCTCCTCCCGCGTGCTGGGGGGCGAGACCCTGTGGCCCGCCTCTCTGTCCTGCTTTGGGACGGACCCCCGGGTGCTGGGAGGAGGGGTCGTCTGGGCCGAGGGCCTCCAGCAAACTGTGTGTATGTGAAACCATCTCAGGCTTTCGCTCTGGCATTAAACATGAAGCCCGGTGCTCTCCAAACCGCAGCTGGCAGGGAGTCGGCGGCGAGCGGGGCGGGTGCCAGGAGGCCTTCCGTTTCCTGCCAGTGAGATGGAAAAGGAAGAGGGCCGAGGCCTCAGCCGGCAGAGGCGGTGGCCGCACCGTCCGTGAGCACTCACCCTTCCCTGGCCCCCGGTTTCAGATGCCCGTGCCCGGAAGGGGCCCACCCTCCTTTGGCCTCGGCTGACAGTGGAACCCACCAGGGCTGGCCTGGTTGGTTCTGGGCAGGGATGGGCTCATCCTTGACACGTCACCCTGGGCCCAAAATCCCAGTGTTTTGCTGATGGGAATCACAGAGGTCAGAGGCCTGAGGTCCAGGGACATGCGGCTGGGGCTCTGGCCAGGCCTGTCAGCCTGGATGAGGAGCACCATGGTGGGCGCGGCTCCTGCAGTGGGCTCATGCTGTCTGTACTGGGATGGTCCCTGCTATGGCTCCTGGCGTGCTTGGTCCAGGCCCAGCATGGATACCTCAGTCCACGGTGGTCACTGCCCTCGCTCCGCACTGGGGTTGGCCGCTCTGTGACCATGCCACCTGCAGCAGCCGCTCCCCTGCCTGCCACTGTACCCCACACCTGACCGAGGTAATGCCAACTCCGAGAGGGCGCACCTAGCATTTGGGGACACTGAGGCCCAGCAGGGTGAGGGTGGGCAGCCGCCCGACCCTGCAGCAGCCCCTGAGGCTGTAATAAGTGCACTCGCAAGGAGGGAGGGGGCGTGGCGGGGACCTGCGGTCTGCCCAGCAGCCATCTGTGCAGCCACCTCCATTAGCACAGAGATGGGGAGGTCCAGGGCGTGGATGGGTACAGGGTCCTCCGGGGCCCAGCAGGGGTAGATGGAGGTTTGTGCTAAGCACCCACCAAGGAAGGGCCCAGAGGTGGGGGCTCCATCCTGGAGCTCACCCCTGCCCCAGGCTGAGCGGCTCCAAGGCTGATGTACCCGGGGCCCTCCCTGACCTCCTGGCACTGCAGGGGGTGAGGGCACTTGCCGCCCTGGCCTGGGCCCTCAGTCACTGGACCCTCTTAGGAAGGCCCCTCAGGACCCTGGGTTGGGAGCTGGTCCCCACAAGACCAGGGCTGAGCTGGGGCTCTGGAGGGAGAATTCTTGGGGATTGGGAGTCCCTGAGCCCTGGAGTGCCAGGCTTCCAGACACCCTGACCCCTACAGGATTGGAAGCCTTTCTGCCTGCCCAGGGCCCTCAGGACACACCTCTTGCCTGTGTGTCCAGGAATGAGGAGGCAGATGTTGTGGTCTCCACCCCTGCTCTGGGACCCCTACAGACGCCCCCTCTCCGCAGAGCTGGGGTGTGGTTGGGACTGTTGGAAAGTGGAGGAGGAGGGCGGCGGCCTGGAGTGAACAGGAGGCTGAGCCTGCTGGGGGCTGGTCACCAGGGGAAGGCACTCAGGGGTCAGCTCAGCAAGGAAGCCCCTGCTCCCGGCCATCGGGAAGGCAGAGCGGACCCGGGGTCTGCGGGCAGAGCACAGACACAGTGGCACCTCACCCGCCAGCTGCCCCGCTCGCCCTCTGAGCTGCACGCATCCCACCCCCAGCCTGGGCTCTCTGCCTTGTGTCTCCTTGGCCCCCGCAGAGGCAAGCGTCTGCAGAGTGGTCCCCAGAGGGGTGTGGCCCAGGCTGGATTCCAGGAGCCTGGGATGGGGCCCTCCTGGGGCTGAGGGGAGGCAGGGGCTTCGGCCCCCTGCTGAGCCTGTCTCCTGGGAGGGGCCTGATCATGGCTGGGAAGTTGGGGGGCTGGGCACGGGAGGTCAGCGCCTGCCCCAGAGAGCTCAGGATGCAGGGGGCATTCCAGACGGGCAGCAGCGGGATCCTTGTCAGGTGGTGTCACTCAGCACAGTGGGGATAAAGCCCCCAGGAGCGGAACCCCTGAGTGGCTGCAGCCAACAGAGGACGTGGGTCCCCTGGAAGGAGAAGGGGCCCCATGGTGCAAACAGGCCAGCGGGGGAGGGAGACCAAGGCGGGAGAGAGCGGGCTGCAGGGGTGGAGATGGGCTGCCCCTCCGGGGCTCCACTGCCCCTCTGGGTTGCCCCGTCCCCTCGGGGGCTCTGCTGCCCTGGGCCTCCCCATTGCGGGCACTGGGCCACGGGTGCACAGAGGGCCACAGGCTTCCCGAGCGCAGAGGGAAAGCGTTTATTGATGCACATTTATTGTCTTTCATCAAACGTCCTTTGGCTGCGCTGGGCACCGTGCTGGCTGGTGGGCAGGGGGCCGGGGCCAAGCCGGAGCCCATTTGTAGGTGGGGAGGAGCCCGGAGGCCGGCAGTGGGTGTGCAGGAGGCTGAGGCCAGGCGGGCAGCAGCCGGGCCAGGCGCGGGCTCCAGGAGCGGCGGGGAGCAGCTGGCTGAGTGGGAGTCGGAGGAGTCACGGCCTCTGGTTGCTGGTTCTTCCTCCTGTATCAGCTGCTCACAGGCCAGACGTGCCCGTAAGTCACTAAGGTTTTGGTCCCGGGGGCAGGGACATTGTTTATAGAGACTGTTTATAGAGACTGTTTATAGAGACTTCGAGGCAGGTTAAGGGGAGCCTGTCCCAGGTAGCACCATAAGGTCAGCTCTGCCCCCAGTGTCCCCCGGGAGGGATGGAGACCGCAGGGTCTCGCAGCAGGGAGGGGGCTGCTGGCCGGTGGTGGGCGGTACAGGCTGTGTGGCTTTCAGGGGTGCTGACCAAAGGGTCAGGAGGCGCATGGGCTGGGCGACCCCCTCCTGTCCTTTGCTGGCCAGCCTGGGTGAGGACGGCCCCCAGCTGGCACCTCTGACAATGGGGCACAGCAGGAGCGCTGGGGGAGGTGGGCGGGGGCACCTGGCAGGACCACCTGTAAGTTTGGAGGTGGCTGCTGTGGGTCTCGGCATCCCCAGAACCCCTAAATCTGGGACAGTAAGACACGCGGGGCAGAAGCAGACTCTTCTGTGCCCGTGGGCCAGGCCCTGTTTCTGTCTGCCCAACGGCAAGGGGTCCCCAGTGGCCAGGGCCGCCCCTGGCTCCCTCCACCCGGGGCAGCTCAGGAGGCATTCCCAGGGGTGCACTGCATCTCCATGGTGACAGTGTTGGGCGTGCCCGCCCCCGCCTCCCCCAGCTCAGCGCCGTCCCGCAGGGCCCGCTGGAAGACCACCCGGAGCGGCTCCCACAGCCGCTGGGACTTGTCCCTCCCGGCCAGGAAGTAGACCACGGGCTTGGCGCTGCTGTTGATGCAAATGCACAGGTCCGTGACGTACTCGGGGAAGGGGGCCGGGATCTGGAAGACCCAGAAGAGGAACCAGTCGATCCCCAAGTAGATGGAGGACACGAGGAACACGGAGTCCGTGGCCAGGACCACGTGGTTGAGCTTGGCTGAGCGCTGGCGCCGCCGGGCCCGGCACTCCACGTGCAGGATGAGCGCCAGGCAGGGCAGCACCATGAGCGGGCAGAAGACCAGGAACAGCAGGATGCCCAGGAAGGTGTCCATGTGCCTGCAGGCGGGCCCCGAGGCCTGGCGGTCCAGGAAGACACAGAAGTAGTGGTGGATGCCGGTGACCAGGAGAGCCAGGGCCCAGAGCAGGGCGCACACCACGGCTGACAGGCGCCGGGGCCGCTGGTGCCAGTACCAGGCGGGGAAGAGGACGGACGCGCAGCGCTCGGAGCTGATGGCCGGCAGGAGGCCCACACTGGCCACGAACGTGCACAGCCCCGCGACCCTGCACACGGCCCGGATGTAGTCGGCGAAGGTGCCCAGGAAGCCCCCGGTGTTCAGGATGGAGAACACGGCCTTGCTAAAGAGGTAGCCCGCGTCGGCGCTGGCCAGGTGCAGGAAGTAGATGGAGAAAGGGGTCCTCTTGATGGAGAAGCCAAAAAACCAGAGGACCAGCCCGTTGCCCACCAGCCCACACAGACAGAGCAGCAGGAAGATGTAGTTCATGACGGCTGGCGGGGGCAGCGGGCTGATGGGCTCGATGGTCAGGAAGCCTCGGCTGTAGAGCTCCGGGGCCTCGCTGGGGCCGGGACACATCTGTGCAGGCGTGGAGGGAGACAGCCGGTGAAGGCCCAGACCCGCACCTGCACCCCGCACCTGCGCCCCCCACCTGTGCCCTCCACCTCGCCCCACACCCGTGCCTACACCCAAACCCTGCACCTGTGGCTGGTGTGGCTCCCAGACCTGCAGGGGCAGCAGCTCTGGACACCCCACAGATGCTCCATGAGAGCAGAAGACACGCTGACCCCACCTGACGCTACTGCTGTGTCCCAGAGTCTGCAGACTTGGCCTCTCCGAGGCACTGGAAATCACAGCCCCCAGGGACCCTGGCTGCTCGCCTGTCTGAATAGACAGGTCAAAAAGGCCCACGCCTGCGCGGTGAGGGGCAGCTGAGCAAGCGTTTCAAGGCGAAGGTGAAGGCGGCTGCAGAGACAAGGACAAGAACTGCTGTCACCCTAGGCCTGGCACTGACAGCCGCCCGATGCTAGCGGGGTGGGGGGCCCGGCACCGGCCCATGTCCAGAGAGCGGTATTGCACCAGGTCACGCTTGCCTGGAGGGAAATGCGCCGTGGCGATGGGCGTGTCCTTGTCCTCAGGTGGGACACTGGGGGCTCGGGGCTTGGTGTCTGCAACTTGCTTCCAAGGCATTCGGGAGGCCGGTCTGTCGGCCGAGACGCCCATGGAGAGCACGCTTGGTCAGAGACTGGCCACAGGGGAGGCTGTGGGTATGCAAGGCACTGGCACTGTTTTTGCAAACTTTCTGTACACGCGAGACGTTCACACTGATGCATGGAAATATTTATTTGAAAATAATAAAGTCACCTGCGAGTTACAAAAACAAAAGGTGGGCCATGGGTCTCGCAAAAACAAAAGGTGAGCAGGACCCGCCTCTCCCAGGGTGGGGGCTGGGGAATCAGCAGCCCTGCTGGGCCATGGTGACCTCTGGGCTCTTGGCCAAGAGGCTCAAGTGTGGGCAAGCCCCTCACAGTCGGGACGATGGCCTGGCTGGCTGAGGCCACCTGACATCAGTCTCGCCGCAGAGTCCAGGCCGATACGTGGGCCAGCTGCAAGAGTGACCGGCCGGGGGACAGTGGCAAACCGAGTGAGGGAAGTGGGCAGCCTCTCGGGAGCTGGGGGCACCACTGGAGGAGCAGCTGACCGTTCTCCCCCCACCAGAGGAGCCAGAGCTCTAGATTCTAATGTGAAATATCCTGATCTTTAAACACTAGCATTTGAAAAACATCGTGTGGGCCAAACACAACAATCTGCAAGCTGGACTCGGCTTCAGGCTGTCACTGTGACCTCTCATTCCAAGTGGCAAAGGTGACCTGGGCGCGGTCACTGCCTGCTGCCCGCCCCCGCAGACATCACCAATCCATCCCTGCTCGCCAGCGCCTGACCCTGGCCTTCGCCTGCCCCGGCCCCCACAACCTCTTCCCAGGCTGGGGGTCAGTTCCCTTCACTGAGGCCTCCCCCAAACAAAAACAAAAGCAAGACCCGGAAGGTTCTGCAGGCAGAGCCATCCTGCACCATCCAGATGGCCCCGTGCTGGCGGAAGGCTGGCCCAGAATGCAGTGGGCGCCCCACACCAGGGGAGCCCACTGGCCTGGCTCTGGAAGCCCTGACTACAGGGTGTCGGGGAGCCTTGGGGAGATGTGGGAGGTCAAGGCGGCCCTGGAAGGGGCTCCTGCCCGCCAGCTGTCACCGCGCAGGGCAGGTCAGCCCCACTCCCGCACGCGCCCTGGCCCAGCCCGCACTCCTCCCGCGGGCTCGGAGCCGGGAGCAGACCCGGCCATGCCCGAACCAGGTTGGGCAAGCCCCTGGAGCCAGTCCCTGCTGCAGGAGAGGAGCGGGCGGCAGGCTGGCGTGGGCGTGGGGGCTGGGCCACAGTGCTGCTCACACGCAGGCTGGGGCATCAGCCAAGCCCTCCTGGGCGCCAGTGTGGAGGCCGGGTGAGTCACTCGCGTGTGGGCCCTCGCCAGCGCACGCCTAGTACGTCTGCCCAGCCCTCCCTGCGCTCTCCTCTCCCCCATTTCTGGGGACTCCCCCAGCTAGCCTGCCTCTGCCTCTAGGGGTCCCACGGTGGGCAGTGTGGGAGGCTGAAAGGGCCTCAGGAGCCGAGTTCAGGGTCCAGGAGGCGCTCCGGCTTTGCCCAGCCCTTGGGCTTGCCCTGGCCCAGCTCTGGCGTGAGCCTCAGTTTCTTCAAATGCGGGAGGGGCTGCGCTAGGCTAACTCGAGGCCCTCCCAACTCGAGAGCCTTCTCCCTGGGCTGCGGGGTGTGGGGGGCGTGGGGGAGGGTGAATGCAGGGGCTTTGAGGCCCTCCAAGAAGAAGGGGTGGGGGGTTCTGGCCATAGGAGGTGATCCCCGCCTGGGGCAACTCTGGCAGGGTCATTGTGGGACACGGGACATCAAGGTCACCTTGGACTTACATCTCAGGGTCTCCTGGCAGGGCCTGGCCGTGGGAAAGAGCTGACCTCCCCACCTCTGCAGGGGAGAGAAGGACCAAGTCTTCCGAGGTTAGTGACAGGTCAGGAGACACGGGACCCGAGTGCCAGGCCACACAGCCCATGGGCCCTGCTGCCACCTTCTGCTGGAAGCTACGTGAAGGGTGAGGTGTAGCAACAGAGGGGAGGTGCTGGGCCCCCTACCCCCACCCACTCAGCCCAGAGATGCCCGCAGTGCCCCCTCCCAGCCCTGCACTTGCCTTGCTCCTGTCTGCGGGCTGGCCCTCCCAGGAGCAGTTCCCCACCATCTCCAGGCCCAGCAGCCTGATTCCTCTCGGCTCTGCTCACAGCTCACGGGCCTGCGTGCTCCACCTGGCAAAGGCAGAAAGAGTACATCAGGGGGGCTTACCATCCACCCTCCAGACCTCTGTCCACCGTCCACCCTCCAGACCTGTCCCCGGCCCCTAGACTCCAGGCCTGTGGCCCTCAGCAACACCTTTGAAAAAAGGCTGATGGGGCCATGGGGTCCCTTCGAGTCAGACCCCCGGGGGCGGCAGGGGGGACAGTCTTGCTGCATGTGGACCCCTCACCCACCTCCTGTTGACGCCCTAGTGACACCTGTTCTTCCCCTTTCGTTGGTCTGGAGCCAGCCAGCTCTGGAAATTTACAGTTACTTTCCCCACATACATTTCGTGGCCCCCGCAGCCAGTCCCAGAAGGGGGAGCCAAGGAGGAGAGAGTAGGGAGGCTTCCTGGAGGAGGGGGCCTTTGGCTACCTTGTTTGTCACAGGCCAAGCTCTTCCCCTGCAGCTGCCTGCACGGCAGGACAGTTTGGTCATCATCAGCATCCTTGTCACCACCCGCAGCCCCGCGTCGGTGGGAGCCAGCAGGCCTGCACCCTTCTTCCCACCTGGTCCTGTGCTAGCTGTGAGGTGGCACCATCAGCGCCCTTAGAGTGGGGCGCCCAAGCTCAGGAGGTGCAGTCGGGCCCACAGATGGGGCATAACCACTGCTCCGCAGGGTGCTGCTGCTCTGCAGATGGAGGATCTGTGGGGCGAGGAGCTCCCGGAGGGAGGGGCCAGGAGGCCCTCGGTGTCCTGGCTCCAGGCTGGAAAGGGGTGGTTGGACTCAGCCAGGGCTGCAGTGAAGGCCTGGGAGGGGTGACCAGCCGGGAGGGGAAAACGTCGCTGCTAGGGACCTGTCCACCCCAGCCCACAGAGCCGCTGGTTGGCCCGCGCCTCCACTGACTCCAGCCCCCACCTGCCCCACTGTGCTGCGGTGGGGACACTGAGGCTGTGGGCGGAGAAGCGCCTCTGGAGGGCGTCGGTCCCTCCTCTGCTGGGGGAGCTCTGGGGAGCCTGCTGGGGTTGTCTCCTCGATTTCCTTCCTTAGGTGTGGGAGGAGCCACCAGGCACACCCCCCCCCGCCCCCCCAGCGCCCCTTCCAGCCTGGAGCGGGCCTGTCCGTGCTGCCCGCCAACCTCTGGAGTGAGGAGGACGCAGTGCACCAGGGGCTGCTGGGGCTGGGGGCTGCTGGATGCAGCTCCTGAGCCCATGCCCGGGCCACCGCATGTTGCCCAGTGCCTGGGGCCTTGGCAAACCTTCCCTGCTCCCGGGTGCATCTGCCCGGGCGTTGGGCACGGGGTGCGTGGGGCGGTTCCTGATGCGCATGTGCAGGGAGTGGGTGCTACACCTGCATCTCTTGACCCCCGCCCCCGACACAGCTCCACTCTAGTTGCCCTACCGCCCCCACTGCCGTGGACAGCGTCTCCAGCACTAGCATCTCCGGGGCGCCCAAGCTCCCCACCTGCGACCCGGGGCTTCCCATCTCACCCCCACCCCCTGACCCCATGGAGGGCCCCTCTCCCCTGCTCACTCTTCCCGCTATTCTTGGTGGCCCTTCCTGCTGCCCACTATCCCAGGCCTGGCCCCTGTGACCTGATGGAACTGGCAGGTGCTCAGGTGCCCCAAGGCCGCCCCTGGGTGTGCCTGCGCGGCCAGGCCCTGGCTGGGTGCAGAGCTCACGTCTGCGCTGTGGTGCCCCCATGTCTCTGAGGCCTCGTCCTGTCCCGCCCTGGGCAGCCAGAAGGCTCCTGCACTCATGCAGAGCGATCCGGAAGTGTGGTGGACTCTGGGTGAGCCCAAAAAGGCTTGTGTGTGGCGTGTGTGTGCGTGTATGTGCACGTGAGTGGTGTGTGTGGTGTGTGTGTGCATGTGTGGTATGTGTGCGTGTGCATGTGGGTGCGTGTGCCTGTGTGATGCTCGGTAGGGATCTGGCCTCTGTCAGGTCTGTTTGCCTGACAGTTCAGCTCACTCCTGCTACCCCCTCCACACACCAGCCCACAGACAGTGTGCCTGGGCCTCAGGAAGCTCCTCTTTCTTTCACCTAGTCCCACCAGCCCCCAAGCCCCAAGACCCCCGGGACCTCCAAGGCCTCTAGGGGATGCTGTCCTCCAGCCCAGCCCCCAGCCCTCTTGCTGTCTCTGCTGTCTGCTCTGGCTGCCCCCTGCTGGCCTGAGGGCCCTGACTCCAGGGGGCTCACACGGTCACTCCCCCCATGGGCAGGCCACAGCCCCTGCTCACAGTTTGCCCTTAAGGGGCTTCTATGGGGGCCGCAGGGCCTTTGGGCACCCTCCCGGACATCCAGTACCAGGTCGGGTGCTGCCCGGGAGAAGGTGGAAGCTGAGCCTCCCGGGCTGCGAGGCTGGTGCCTGTGTCCAGCCTGGGTGGTTGGGGCAGCTGGGGCCGGGCCCAGCTCTCACGGAAGGAGGGGCGTGAGGCTGGCGCGTGAGACCGAGGAGCGTCCCGCTGGGCTTGGGAAGCTGCCCGCTGGGTGTTCCCTTCCCGCCCTTCCAGAAAGCACGCTCGGACAGCTGGCGAGGGCGTGGGGGACGGAGGGGGAGCCCCCACCCACAGTAGGACAGTTTGAGAGTCGGGAACAGCCAGAAGGTCAGGGCCTGTGGCCAGGAGGGGGGCTCCAAGCCTCCCCCCTGTCCCTGGGGCTCCCGAGCCTCGGGGCTTGTGAGGGTGGATCTCGGGGTGGGCGCTGACAGCCCTGCTTTGGGGCCCAGGGATCCTGCTCGGAGCTGCGTGGATTCCGCCAGAAGTGCCCCCCGACCCCGGTGGCACCCACCTCAACTCCTGCCCTGCCCGGCCCGCTCCCTGCAGCCCCAGCTTCCGTAACCCCCACTCTGGCCCCCAAGTTGCTACCTGCAGCTTCTCCGCGCCTCGGGGCTGCCCTTCCTCGTCTTCTTCGTGCGGGGCTCCTCGCACGGCCCCCAGGGCAGCCGACTGGACACAGCGCTGCCCGGAGCTCAGAGTGGAGGCTCCCGCCTGCCTGCCCGCCGCCTGCTGGAGCGAACCCGCCCCAAACCCAATTCCAGGCCGGCGGGGACGGGAGGGGGGAGGAGGGGCTGAGCAGGGATGAGGCTTCGGGAAGGAATGCCCCGCTCAGAGCCCCCCCCAGCCCGCGGGGACTCATCTCTCCCGGTGACGTCACGTTGGCCCGAGCACTGAGGACCGAGTCCAGCTGTTAATCTCGCCTCCTGCGGCTCCGCCAGGCTGCCCAGGGACAGAGCGCCGGCTGTCCACTCGCCTGGTCCTCTCATCCGCTCCCAGTGGGCGTTTCAGGGCCGGCGGGGCCAGGAGGGGCCCGTCCCCACCCCGTTGTTTAAATGTCTTCAGGGGCTGCTGCCGAGAAGCCTGGGGCAGCGGTGGAGGCTCCCGGGATGGGGTGGAGCCGCGCTCTGGGGAGGTGGGCTTGGCAGCGGGGCGGTGGGCCACCCAGGTGCACCCCTCTCCAGAATCTGCCCGGGGCCCCATGTGGACTTTTGGAACCAGGAAGTCCCTGTTCTTCAGCCCTAATAGCAATCAGATGGCGTGAGTGGAAAATCACAGCGCTGCCCGGACGGGGCCAGCAAGCTGGCGGCCGTGGTGCCTGGTGCCCAAGTGGGGGGAGGACGAGTCAACCTCCCCCGGGGAGTCCCCCTGGGGCCCTGAAGCCGAAGCCTCTGCGGCGCAGGGGCCCTGGGGTGGCCGAGAGTGCCTCCCTGACCCTAAGCTTTCTCCTGGCGCTGCGAGCCCAGGAACCTTCCCATCAGCGCGTCCCCTGCGGGAGCAAACCACGCCCAGGTCACTGCCTCAATGGACGTGTGGAAGGAGCTTCCCCTGCACCTGCCTGCAGGCCACCTGCCCAGGAGGGGCCCACGTCCCTGCTCCAGCCCCAGGAAGTTGTGGGTGTTCCCGGCTTGGCCCTGCCGGCCTCTGGGGCCCTTGGTTTTAGGGAGGGGGCCAGGGAGCCTCTGGGGTGCCGAAGCTGGGGGCGCCCAGGTTGAGGGGGAGGCGGCTGGCACCGGCAGTGGTGGCCGCCGGGCCCTCCTCCCCGGAGCAGGCCAGCTGGGGCCCAGCTGGGCCGCTGTTTGCTGTTTACGTGGGAGACGGGGCGGTGGGGGGAGGCCGGGGAGGCTGCCTCCAGGCAAGTTCCAAGTGTAATTGCTCTTGGACACTTCCAGGGATCTGTGTGAAGGCGGCTCTGAAGTCCACCGCCTTATTTGGTGTGGAAATTTGTTTCTTTCAAAAGGGAGGAGAGGTGGCTGTACGCGGAGAGCCGTCGGGTGTGCGGGTTGTCCCGGGGTCCCCATGTCCCACTGAGGCTGGGCTCTGCGGGGAGGGTGGGGAGCCCCCTGGCCGGGGGCGAGGGCCTTGGCGCCTTACCTGTCGGGTGGAGAAAGGAAGGACTCGCAGCGGGAGAGGCAGGGATCAGGCCTCCTGGAGCAGCTCATCGCAGAGGGTGGGGCAGAGACCAGCAGGGCGCCCGCAGGAAGGCATTCCAGGCTCAAGAGCAGCAGGTGCAAAGGCCCTGAGGCGGGGAAGGATGTGGTGTGTTGGGTGAACAGGAAGGGTGACTGGAAGGTGGGCGTGGTGTGCAGTGTGTGTGTGAGTGTGTGAGCGTGTGTGAGATGAGGCGGGCAGCTGGCGGGGTCTCAGCTCCTCCAGCCCAACGTCATTTCTAGCGCCTCCCACATGAACTCTTTCCTGCAAGGAAGCCAAGAACCTTGGGGTCCCTTAGCGCCCCTAGTCCCATCGGTGGGGGGGTGTTGCCACTGTGGGCTGTTACAACTGCGAAGCGAGGGTTACTAGTTCCTAGCGGGCCAGGGACGTGGCTATGCCCCCAAGATACCCACCCCAGCAGAGTCGCGGGTCCGAATTATCAGCTGTGCGGCAGCTGAGACACTTGCTCTCTGGACGCCGGGGCGCTGGAACCTGCGCTCCACCGGGAAGGGCTCCCATGCCAGGGCAGCGGCGGCGCACCTGTCAGAGCCGCTCCCGCTGGGGGCAGTGCGGTTAGCGCTGTGTCCCCAAGGGCGAGTGTGCCAGGGCAGGGCACCGGCCCACCCAGCCTCCCCTGACCCGTCCATCGGGGGTGATGCCGCCGGCGTCAGCTCATAGAAGGGAGACGGCCGCTACGTGCCGGTGGGCCCGGAGGAGGCGCGGCAGCCTCGGCAGGCAGCCAGGAGCTCGTGCCTGGGGTGCGGGGGCTGCCCACCGGCTCCCGCCCTCTCTCCAGGTGGGATCTGCGGCCCCGGCAAGGCCCCGTCCCCAGCGTGGCCCTGGCCTGGAGGGAAGGAAGGTGTGAGCTCGCGGCTCCGGGCCACCGCCCAGCTTGGGCTTGGGTTTTCTGAAATCTCAGAGCTCGGCGCCACGAGGCCTTGCTCTATGAAGGGAAGGGGTGGACGTTCTGGGGCTTTGATCTGGTCCTGAGCCGGGCACCCTCAGCTGGGAACCCCTGCTTGGTCCTCCAGGTGCTCGCGCGCGGCGAGCCGAGGCCGACCCTGCCCACGGGCCGGGCTGCGTGTGTGCCTTTCACCATCGCTTCCTGCCGCGGCCGCTTCCGTGGCCAGGCCCGGCTTTTGGTGGGCCCGGCCCATGCCAGTGCTGGCCGGGAGGAGGAGAAAGCGGCGTCTGGGGCGGGGGTGCTGCTGAGGCTCTCCGCGGGTCCCCCTGGGGCTGGCCCTCCTCCCCCCTGCTGAGCACCTTGCCTGGCTCCTTCCCTACCCCACCCATTTCTCGGGATCCTCATCCAAACCACTCAGCCCCATCCCAGGGTCTTGTCGGGGAGGCGTGTTTGTGCGGGCCAGGCCTGTCAGGGTCCCTCCGCCTCCAGCCTCTGGCCAGGCAACCCGTCACCTCCCCCAGGCTCTTGCTCCTGCCCCCCATCCCGTGGGCCTCGCCCTAGTACCGCCCCCAACACTGCAGCCCTCCCCTCGCCCACCTCCCCCGCTGACCCTGGTCACCCACAGCCCCCTGTGCTGACTGCTTGGCCCCCAACACCACAGGTCCCCCAGGAGCCCCAGATTCTCGTTGCTGCCATGTGTAGGACAGCCCAAAATAGCAAGCTGGCCTGGCTGGCCTGGGAAGCATTTGGCCTCCCCAGGGGCCAGTCCCGGGGGCACGGGTCAAGGGGTTCTCTCACCAACACCCCGCCCATGGCCGCGTGCCCAGCCTGTGAGCTTCTCCTGCAGACTCCAGCCAAGCTGGGGTCCACTGTCCATGTGGCCCGGGCCCAGCACGTGGCCCCTCTGGGCCTCGGCTCCCCAAGTGCAGCTGAAGGCCACCTGGGCCCGGAGTGGGAGTCTGACGCGGGGGACCTGAGAATTCTTCCTGCTCCTAAAGCGCTTCTCCCCCGGGTGGCGCAAGAGGAAGTGAGTGGATGGGCAAGACAGGGGTGAGGGCTATGTGGGCCCCTCTTGCTGCCCCCAGGAGTCACTGCCATCGCGCCCGGCTCGATGCGGTGGAGGCCCAGCGAGGACGGCGCCTGGGCTCTCGCGGCACACCAGCTCGGATCGGAGGGCTCAGCCCAGGGCTCTCCTGCCTTCCAGTCTCCCACGTGCCTGTCGCTGCCCCAGGGCACGGCGGTGGCACCCTTTGTGCGAGTGGGGAGAGCCCCGCGGCCGGGCAGGGAGCAGCGCTCAGCACACGGGACGCACGCGAGCGAGTGTGACAACCGCGCAGCCGCCTCCAGCGAGACCGCGTGGCCGTGCGCAGCTCCTCAGCCAGGGGAGGCCAGCGTGCAGCGGGCGGGCTGCGAGACCAGGGAAGGACCTAAGTAAGAAGCATCTGGTGTGGCCTGGCCTGGCCGGGGACACTTTTGGGTGCTCTCCGGAGTTACTGTACCCCGCCCCCGCCCCGCAGGCTCACCGGGAAGTTTCTTTATTCTCCCTGTAGAGCAAGGCAGAAGCCACTTGCCCAGGGATTGGCACCTGGCCCAGAGGAGCACGGCCTGGGGGCACATGTCTGACATTCAGACTGAGTGTGGCACCGCCTCGGGGTGGTGAGAGGCTCCTGTCCTGGCCCAGGCCTCCAGCACCGGCCGGGGCATCTCCAAGCCGTCCTCGGGCTCGGGGTCAGCGACAGGCAGGGAGGACACTGTCCCCCACTGCCGGCTCCTGGGAGCTGGCGGCAACAAAGAGACGTTTTGTTGCGACACAGCGCACAGCGAGCAGCAGGGGCAGGTTCCTCGCTTATTTATGGTGTTGGGGGCTGGAGAGGAAGGCCACTGTCCCCTTAGGACTCTCAGGCTTGTTTTCCTCCCGGGGCTGGGCAGGGAATGGAGTTCCTGTGCCAAGGACCCTTTTCTCATCTACTTTGCAAACCAATGGCCCTGACTTTGCCCCTAGTGTCGTCGCCCCCACCCCCCACTTGCAAGAGGGAGTGCCTGCCGAGAGCAAAGGATGGTCACCCCAGCGGGCCCTTCCCTGGCCTGACCCGCCGAAGCCTGGCCCCAGCCACCCAGCTCTCCTGGCTTCATCCGCCCGGGCTGGGTCCTGTGCTCCTGGCTCCCTGGTCTCTCTGGGAAGGAGACACAGCGGGACATACATGGAGGAGAGACAGGTGGGGACACCAGCAAGGGACACGCGGTGAGAGACCCGGGGGCTGACCGTGGCAGCCGTTGCCTTGATGTGGTGTCTCTTTTGGTCCAGCTTTCCGGAACCTGCTTCAGAACCCCTTTCCTGTGTTTCCCTGCAAGAAGGTGTCTTAGACTTGGGGTGAGCTTTCAGGCCCAGCATTTCCACTTTGAGCCGACCCTCAAAAATCACACAGCCCCCCTGGATCTCAGTTTCCCCAAGTGAGGACCCAATTACCCAGGGGTGTGGCCCCCCTAAGTACTTGACCAACCCACTTACTGAACGCTAGTGGTGGACTTCGTCCAGATGCAGGCTGTCTGCCCCCCAGGGACAGCACAGAGGCTGCTGAGGTCAGGCCCCACCCATACTTGATTTCTGCTTCCCTTTTGTGAAAGTGCCTTCTGCTGGCCCCACCAGGCTGAACACCGTGAAGTTGCTGAGACTGCCACGCCACCCTGCCTCCTAGCACTCCACGTGGGCCTCCCCAGGTGTGCTCAGAGATCAAAGGGGGGTCTTCAATGGCGATAAGACAGGTTCTGGGGGGCGTGTTTCCATGCCTCTCCATTTTGGGGGGTCCTTTAGGGTCATTCCATGTATCCAAAACTTCTCAGAATAAAAAAAAAAATTATTTTTTTCAGTATTTAATGTGCATGATCCTTGTTTTAAGAAAAACTTGAACCCATGAATACACCCTGCGGTTGCTTGAGGCCCTCCTGGGGTGACCCCACTCTCTTCTTGGGGTGACCCTACTCTCCTCCTGGGGCGGAATGGCCTTTTCCACGGTGCAAGGCTTTCCTTGTCGGTGTGACTTGCGCCTGTGTGTGCCCGTGAGGCGTGTCTTCTTCTGCAGACTTGCAGTTCTCGCCCTCCGCTCCTTCCAACTTAGGAGGATGCACCTTTTTCTTACTGATTTTCAAGAGCTCAGCGGGAGGCAGCTGCTTGGTCCCCACCTCCAGGTTTTCACTTCTGGCCTCAGGTTATACAGGTTAGACAGGATTTTGCAGGTGGAATTTAAGTTCCTCAGCAGCTGATTTTAAAACAAGGAAATGCTGCTGGATTATCCAGGGGCCCAGTGTCATCTTGGGGAGCAGCTGTAAGTACAGAGAAGTGGCCAAGGAGAGATGGGAAGAGCTTGGAAGCACCTTCTCGAGCATCTCATCTGAAGCTTGAGGCGGCTTCACTGCCTTCTTTCTGGCCTGGGGGGGAGGGGTCGTGAGCAAGACATCCAGGGGTCTCTAGCTGCTGAGCATGACCCCAGGCCATATCCAGCAAGGAAAATCTGCCCCCCCCACCCCATGACCAGGCGGACTCTGGCCTCCTGGGGCGGTCAGGTGAGGCCTGCCGAGACCAGGCCTCTGCCGTCCTCCTGACCGTGTTCTACGCTGAGCTGTGGCAGCCGTCACAGTGGTGATGTTAGGGGGAAAAGGATGTCCAACCTGGTAAAAATGTTCATCTGAGACTGCATCCCAACATCCATATATTCGATCTTCATCACCATGGAAATGGTGGCAAAAAGTGAAAGGGGGGAATTGTTAGGGGGAAAGGCTGTCCTAAAGCTAATCCCATACAGGCTTTGTGGACTCCACCCCCACCCCAGGCCAAAGCCAAAGACACTGGGAACTCCACATCCCATCCCCACCCAAGGGAAGGTGGCTGGGACCTGAGGGTGGGGTTCAGCAGTCAGGTTGATGTAAAAGCCAGACACGTGGGCTTTGGGGGCCCCCCATTTTGGCTCCCCGCCAGCTCGCAGCGCCCGGCCAGCTCAGAGAGTGCCTTTGGGTTTCCAGGTCGGCGGATCGGGTAGGACGCATGAAAGACTTTATTTCCCTGTTTTCTCCCTGAGTTGTCCATTTTCCTTATTTCCCTTTCCCTTGTCAATAAACCTTTATGAACCTTTCGCGTGTGCCTGCAGCGGAGTGTTCATAAGTCCCTTGTCAGCGCGCGGTGAGGACCCCCAGCCAGGAACCCGTTCAGGATCGGGGCTGCCCTATAACAGTGACAGAAAACAAGCGCACTAGAGTCCCCCTGGGAACACTGCAGGTGTCTGTGAGCATCTAAGTGCACCCCCACTTACAGTTAATCTTCCCAATGTCAACATCAGAGACAAACACAAGTTCCATTTCGGGGGTCCTTTAGGGTCATTCCCTGTATCCAAAACTCACGTGCAAAACAAAATCCTGGGCGTCGCCCCGGAACTCGGTTGTGGGAGGGCCCAAGAATTTGCGGCGTCCACCAGGGCCGCGTGACGCCGACGCCCGGTCCGCGGCCCGCTCTTTGAGAACGCGCTCCTGCCACTCCCCGCGCAGCCGGAGCGGCGCTGAGCTCCACCCACCGGGGCGTGGCCCGCGGCCCCGCCGCCCCGCCCCGCCGCGAGGCCCGGGCTCTCATTGGCTGCCGGGGCGGGGCGGGGCCGGCGTCGCGGGGCCGCGGCTCCTTCCGCGCCGGCGGGGCACTGCGCCTGCGCGGGCGGCTGCGCCGCGCGTCGGGCTCATGGCGGAGCCCGCGGCGGGGCCGGCGGCCGAGTCGGCGCCGCTCCTGGGCCGCGCGCGCGGCGCCGGGGCCCGCGGCTCCTGGGAGGGCCCCCCCGGCCTCCGCGGCGGCCACGCCGGCCCCGGTGAGCGGCGGCCGGGGCCCGGGTCCCTCCCTGCCCTCCGGCCGGGGCGCGGCCGGGCGCGGGGCGCCGGCGAGGGGGGCGCGCGGGGGCGCGGGGGCCGCAGCCCCGCCGAGTGCCCGGACGGACCGGCCGCGCCCCCGGGCGGCCGGGACTCCTCGGAGGCAGCGCCGCTCTTGGGGCGCCGCGGCTCGGAGGGGGCGTCTCCCGCCCAGGGCGCGCGGCCGGCGGGCGGCCCGCTGGCGGCTCCTCCTCGCGGCCGGCCCGGGAGGCGCTGCTGGGCCGGGGCCGCCTCCCGCGCCGCGCAGCTTCCTCCCGGCTCCCGCCCCCGCGGCCCTTCCTGTTTGCCCGGAGAGGGGGCGAACCCCAACCCGAGGGCCGCCCTGCCGCCGACCCGGGGCACTGGGCTGGGCGCGGGGTTGGCGGGGAAGGGCCCCGCGGTGCCCGGCCCGCAGTCCGGGCCCGGAGGGTGTGCGGGACGCGCCCCTGCTCGCAGCCCTGGGCCCTGGGCCGGTCCCGCGCTGGGCTTCCTCTCCTGTCCCGCAGGTTTCTTCGTGGGTGTCCTGTGGGGTAGTGGGGGCCGGGGCGGGCCCCGCGGGGAGGGGGGACGGGAAGCTGAGGCAGCCCAGAGGCTGCCCTGGGAAGCCTCTCCATGCGGGGAAGCCTCCCCGCATGGAGGCACCGGCTGTGCCGGGGGTTGGGAGCTGCCACTTCCTTGGCTGTGTGGCCTCGGCAGGCTGCCCACCCTGGGGTCTGTGAAAGGGGTGGTCACGGGGTGCCTCAGGGGCACTGGGGGTCCAGAGACTCCAGGGAAACCTCATCCAGGGCCGGTTCTGGGTCAGGTACATGGAGGTCCCGGCCCTGGCAGAGCGGGTGGTGGGTGAGCCCTGCAGCCACGTGGTGAGCTAGAGCCAGGGCCCGGCACTGCTGCGGGGGTGCACGCTCAGGGGGGCTCTTTTGTCCTGGTCCTGGGGCCTCCTCACGGGCCCTGAGAACGTGGACAGGGCGCCCTGTGTTCTGGGCAGTGGGGATTGAGAATGGCTCATTCAGGCTCCACCCAGCTGTCCCCTCGGGCTCCCAGCAGTGTCCTGTGCTGGGGTTTGCAGGAATTCAGCCCGCCCCCCCCCCCAGCTCCTCCTACCAGTGAGGATGGGGCTGCTGCTGCTGGCGCTGCTGTGGGCCCCAGGTTGTGTCTGGTGGATCCTGGAGCAGGAGCTGGGAGGTTAGGACCAGATGTTGGGGAAAGGCTAGGGCCGGGGAGACTGACCCCAGGGCTCATGGCGGGGGACCGGGACGTGCTTGAGCCTCTCCTGTCCACTGCTCTCTGCCGCAGACATTCCACCCCGACATAAGCACTGGTGTGTCCAGTGGGGTGATGGGGTGCAACAGGTGACTGCCACCCAGAGTTGGAGTCCCTGGACTGCTCAGTTGGAGTCTGGGCTGCGGTAGGGCTTGCAGGCTTGGAGAGCTTGGGGGGGAGGTGCGGGGTGGGGTGTGTGGAGGGGTGTATTGTTTAGGGTTGCAGATGGTGCAGGGAGGCCCCCTGGAGGCTGGTGCCATGGGGGCAGGGTGAGCAGGGTGAGAGGGTGGCCAGACCCAGAGTTTTACAGAACAGCCTCTGAGCCAGGCGAGCGGGTTGGGTGAGTGCTGGACAGTTCCAGGGTGGCCAGTGCCCTTGGCCCCAGACAGCTTGCCAGGGCCTGTCCCCTCCAGCCGCACCCCAACCTGGGCCTGCAGTGGCTCTGGCCTCTGGCCACCTGTCTTTCCTAGTCTGAGTAGTTGTATTCTTGTCTTGCTGCGTCCATCTCTTCCCCCTACCTCCCACTCAGTCACCCCGAGCTGTCCTGTGCTCCCTCTTCCACCCTGTCCAGTGCCCTCTGGGGGCTGAGCTGGGTGCCGGTGACACCTGTTTGACAGGGGAGCGACAGGTGCGGGGTTTATGGTGGGGGGTAGGGTCTGAGCCCCCCAGATTTGGTTCTGCCCCTCGCCATGGGCTGCGTGTCCTTGCCATGCTCTGCCGGGGTGGAGCCTCTGGCCCCTGCACACGACAAGAAGACCCCTGGTCCACTCATGTGTGCACGCTGACCCCCATGGGGGAGCAGCATCTCGTAGCAGAGCCTTGGAGAAAGAAACAAACCAGGTTCTTCCTTGACCGCAGCCCTGAGGGGAGCCACGTGACCCCCTTGGTCACCTGCGTCCACCTGATGCCCTTCTACCCCAGGTGCTGCAGCCAGGCGGGCCCTGTACTTGGAGCAGGCTGTGGTCTTCATCGAAGATGCCATCCAGGTGGGTGGCACACCTTGGTGGCCGAGCCGGCTTGTCCCCAGGGCTCTGGGGACTGGGTGCAGGGGCCATGGCCTCGCTGCTGGGCTGTGTGGTCAGCGCCACGTGACAGCTGTGCCCTGCGCACTGTCTCCTTCAGTCCTGGAGGAGGCGCTCGAGTTCCAGGTCATTAATTTCTTGACTTGCACATACCTGGGCTGTTCGTTGCCACCTGCTCCAAGGTCCTGTGAGGAGAGGGGCTGCGGTGGGGGTTAGGGGGCCTCGCAGGTGAGGAGACCCCCTCAGGCAGGTGGCCAGTGCTGTGCATTCGGTAAGTGCCCCTGTGTGTGCCGCCGGCCTGGACTCCACCTCAGGTGCTCAGCGTGTGCGGCACCAGCCTTGCCGCTGGCTCAGGGGAGCTGTCTCCCCTGATGTCTCCCCACTTGTGTGTGTGTCGGGGTGCGGAGGGCGCCCTGCCTGTGGCCCACTGTGCTGTGTGGCACCAGGCCCCCCATGCGCCCGCGACCTCTCATTGCAGTACCGCTCCATCCATCACCGCATGGACGCCCGGTCGCTGTGGCTGTACCGCTGGTACTACTCCAGCGCCTGCCAGTGGTGAGCGGGGGCCCGGCCAGTGGGGGTCTCGGGGGGCTGCTCCCAGGGGGAGGAGCAGGCGCTGCCTCCCGTCACTGAGAGACGCCCAGCCCAGAGGCTAGGGCTCCTTTCCAGAACATTCCGGTCAGCCCTGGCAGTTGAGTTTCCACCAAATACGTGTTCATTGACCCGCGAATGGCCCTGGGCCAGGAGGGTGGGCCGAGCCTGGCCCCGGCCGCCTGCTGCTGACCCCGCGTGGCTGGCCCCTGCCTTTGCACACTTGCGTCCCTTTTCCAGGATCTTGAGCTTCACCATCTTCTTGATCCTGTCCCTGGCGTTCGTCGAGATCCCTTCCTCGTTCACCAGCACCTCGGACGTCCGCTACCGCTCGGCCCCCTGGAGCCCGCCCTGCGGCCTGACGGAGGGCGTGGAGGGGCTCTGCCTGCTGATCTTCGTGGTCGACGTCTCTGTGAAGGTGAGGGGCCCGCAGGCTCGGCAGCCGCGGCTGCCTTTCCTTGACTCTGCACTTTGGCCGGTGGGGCCGAGGCCCGGGCTCCCTGGGAACTGGACCTTGAAGCAGCCGAGGCCTCTCCCCATGGCCCGGCCTCCCGCCCCCACGAGCAGCACAGGAGAAGGGCTGGGGGGGCCAGGGTCTGCTCCGCGCGACTGTGTGTCTGACCGTGGGCTCGCCTCTGGCGCGTGTCCCTGCAGGGGCTGGAGGAGGCCCCGGCCTTGCTCTCTGACGCTGCCGGGCCGGGCCTGAGCCCGAGCGGCTTCCTGTGAGCGCAGCGGCGCGTGCTGTGGCCCTCGGGCCTGTTGCCTCCACCAGCACCGCCCGGCCCACACAGGCGTCAGCGTGCACCTTGCCTGTGGCCAGCCCCGTCCCTCGGTCTGGCGGGCGGGAAGGTGGCCTTGGCCTCTGCTGAGCCTGAGGGGCCCCGGGCAGCGTCTCAACTTCTCCTTTTTCAGCCCATACCGTGATTAGGAGGTCGGGTTAAACTCCAGCTGGAACCAGTGAGACGTTCCCGCGAGCGCGGTGGAACGGCCGCTGCTCTGGGGACGTGTCGGTGGGAGGATGCCCTCGCTCGTGTCTGCGGGCCTGACCTCTGAGGCCGGCGACGGGGACGCGCAAGGGGCAGGCCCTTGACCGCATCCCACCTTCCGAAACCTCAGCCGGGCCAGGGCCGCCCACTGCGCCGCCGCCTGGGTCCCGGTGGTGCTGGGGTTACGCGGAGGTGGTGGGTGGCTAGGCCCAGCAGGCGGGGCCCCGTTACTGATGCGGGAGCGAGGCCAGGCTGGTTAAGTGCCGAGCCAGAGGTCGCTGCTGCCTGGCCTCAGCAGTGGGCAGGCCTCCTGGCCACCTCTCCCTGAGTCCTGCGGAGACCACACTGCCCGGCCCTGCCCCACTGCTCTGGCCACCCAGCCTCGCCTGGCTGCGGGGCCCCAGCGTGCCTGCCTGTGCCAGCTGGCCCGTCTCTTGCAGAGCTACCTGGTCGGGTGGGACCAGTTCCGGCAGAACCCCTGGCTGCTGGCCTACCTGCTGGTGCTGGCCGTGTCTCTGCTTGATTGGGCCGTGTCGCTGAGTCTCCTGTGTCAGGAGGTAGGTAGGGGGTGGCTGGGGCGATGCAGGGTGCAGAGGGCCTGGAGAGTGCTGGGGGCCCAGGCCCTGCCCAGCCCAGCCCGGGCCCTCTCCAGCCCAGCCTGGCCCCTTCCCGGGGTGCCTCCCCTGTGCGGGGGGTCTGTTCCCCTCCACAGGTGAAGACACTAAGGGAGGTAGAAGGGCCTAGGGGTGGCTTCCGGCTCCTCATGGCTGCCTCACCACTCGCTGGGCCCCTTGTGGGCCATGCCCCCGATGGAGCCCCCCAAAGCCCTGTCAGTCAAGGGCCCGTGTGAGCCACAGCCTCCTGCCTCCTGCTTTGCGATTCTGATATTGTCAGGTCCATCCCGTCTGGTGCCTGAATGTTCTGCAGCTTTGAGGCTAAATTGACCCCTGGCACTGCCCAGAGGCTGCTGTGGACCTGGGGTGGGGGGCGAACTGTCTTCCCAGCCACACATGGGCACCTGGCCCAGCGAGCTCTGAGCCCCCTCCCTGCTCCTGCCTGATAGCCGCTGCGGCTCCGCCGGCCCCTGCGGCCCTTCTTCCTGATGCAGAACTCCTCCATGATGAAGAAGACGCTCAAGTGTATCCGCTGGTCGCTGCCGGAGATGGCAAGGTGTGCTCCCGGTGCTCGGCCGGAGGTGTGGGGGGGCCGCCTGCTCCCTGCGGTGTGTGTGCGGGGGTGCTGGGGGGGCTGCCGCAGCTCCCATCTGGGCCGCTATGCTCTGGGACCCAGCATGTGGTCTGTCAGGCCCTGTGGGCACTTTGCCCACCCAGGGCGGTCAGCGGGCAGGTGGCGTGTGGCTTGTGGTTGTGGCACCCCTTGGTGGCCTGTGCAGAACCCCCCCCTCTGCTGCAGGGCTTCCCGCCCCTCCCCCAGCCCCCTCATCGGTGAGATTCTATGAAACACCAGCTCCCCACCCTCAGGCCTCCCTCCCCTGCCCCGTCCCCCCAGGTGGGAGGAACGGCCTTTCACCTAGAGTCCTGGGGTCCCCGGCCGCGCCTCTCAGGGTGGGGTAGCCCCTGGGCTGCAGTTCACTTCCACAGAGAGACTGTCCACAGGGGGTGGGGCCCCGGGCTGAGCCGGGCAGGTCTTGGGTTGGGGGTACAGGGAGCTCCCCAGTGCCCGTGCCCCGCTGAGCTGTGCGTCACCCCCAGCGTCCTGCTGCTGCTGGCGCTCCACCTGAGCCTCTTCACCATGTTCGGGATGCTGCTCTTCACCGGCAAGAAGGTACCCTCCCTTGCCCGACGGGGCCCTGGGGTCCGAGGGGAGCCGCCTGCGAGCCGGGCCTGCTGTGGGGGCTGGGGTGACCGCTGTCCGTGAGGGTGTGCGGCCGCCTGGGCAGCCGTCTGGGGCTGCACTCCCTGAGTCAGGGCCTGTCTGACTGGGGGGCCGGCTGGGGAGCCAGGGGTGCGGCTGGAGGGTGCCTGCTCTGCGGTGCCGGCCCAAGGGGCCCCTCAGTGGCCACGTTTGTCCCAGCAGGACACCGGGCAGGACAGGGAGAGGCTGGCCTACTTCCGCAGCCTGCCGGACGCCCTGACGTCCCTCCTGGTGCTGCTGACCACGGCCAACAACCCTGACGGTGCGCGAGGGCCGGGGGTCCTGGGCGCCCAGCTCAGGCCGGTGGGGCGGGCACTCGGGGGGGCGCAGGTGGGCTCCCCGGTCTTCCGTGCGGAGGACAGTGAGCAGGTGAAGCTCAGTGCTTCCCCCTCCTTCCTTGTGTTTTCCTTTCTCGTTCCTAGTTTCCTTCCTTCTCCTGTCTCCTTCCTGCTCCTCTTTCTCGCCCCGTCCCCTTGTCTCCTGACTCCGGAGAAGCAAGTGGACGGTGTGTGGGCGTCCCTGGGTGGCCCCGCTCGCCCCGCAGGGTCTGCCCGGTGGGGGTGGGCGCAGCCCTGGAGGGCGGCCCTGGCCTCGCCGTCCCGCCGTGCTTGGGGAGCGGCTCTGTCCCCGGGCGGTCCCGGGGGCAGGCTCAGCGTCGGGGTGCTCCTGGTCCCGCACGCGGAGGCGAGAGCTGGGCGTCCGGCAGGGGCGCGCCCCCCTCCAGAAGCAGGCGTGAGCGGGGCCGGCGCAGGGCGCGGGGCCGGCCGCGAGTTCCAGCCTCTCCGCTCCCCTCCCCGGCAGTGATGATCCCGGCGTACTCCTGGAACCGCGCCTACGCGGTCTTCTTCATCGTCTTCACCCTGGTTGGTGAGCCTGGGCCCGTGGGGGTCTCTGGGGTGACAGGCTCCTTGGTGCTTAGGGGTGGGCTCGCTTCCCGACCCGAAGAGGTCACCCCAGTGTCACCTCTGACTTCACCCCTGTGAGACCTCCCTGGTTTGTGGTGTGCGGTCACCCCGACCCGTGACCTTGGCCCTGTGTGGAGGCCGGCAGGCCCGCAGGGTGGACGTGGGGTGCCCCAGGTAGTCCTCCTTGCGGGCGCCCCAGGCCTGCCGGGCCCTGTCCCCCCTTGGGCTGCCCCGCTGTGCTGCAGCCCGTCCGACCGTGGCGTTCCCCCCAGGAAGCTTGTTTCTGATGAACCTGCTGACGGCCATCATCTACAACCAGTTCCGGGGCTACCTGCTGGTGAGGGGCTCAGGGCCGGTGGGGGGCGGTGCACATCCCGGCGGGGGCAGTGCCTTTGCACAGCCCCGGCTCCTCGTGGTGAGAATCGGAGAGGCCTCCCCTGCCCCCTCCGTGCCCCCTTGGGCCTGCCGCCTCGAGGTTCCCTCCCCGCCCTCCCTTAGGAGCACCCTCGCCCCTGCTCCGGTGGTGGCTTCCCGGCCTGGGGGCCCTTTGCCCTCAGGGCTGCCGGGGCAGGGGGGTTGCTGAGCGGCCCCTCAGAGCCCCGTCCCTGCAGAAATCCCTGCAGACCTCTCTGATCCGGAGGCGGCTGGGGACCCGGGCGGCCTTCCAGGTCCTGTCTGCGGCTGCTGAGGGAGTGGCCCCCGCCCAGGGGTGAGTGCTGGGTTCCCGGCCCTCTTCCCCCGGGGCCGGGCCGGGCGATGGTTCAGGCGGTTTCCCAGCCCTGCTGGCTGCGCGGGTGACGGCCCTGGCTTCACGGGGACCATGTCCCACTGCCCCGGGGTTTGCTTAGTTCTGGGGCTCCTCGGCCTCACCCCCCCCACCCCATGCTCACCCTGCTGCCTGGCTCTGGCAGGGGTGATGGGGGCGGGGCCCTTGGGCAAGGCTCCCCGACCCCCAGGATCCCAGGCAGCCTCCACTGCCCCTCCGGCGGGACGGTGTCCCAGTGAGGCTGTGGTGCCAGCCCCTCGTGGAGGCTGGTCGTCGCCCTGGGCCCCACGTCTGCCCAGGACCCTGCAGGGGCTCACCGGCATGTGGGTGTGTTTTCCCACAGAGTTGGGGTTAAGCCCCAGGAGTTCCTGCAGGTGCTTCAGAAAGTCCAGCTGGACAGCACCCGCAAACAGTCCATCATGGAGGTATCAGCCCCCAGCCTGCCCACCCCAGCCTGTGCCCCGGGGCTCCCGTGGGGGCTGGGGGTGTCATTTTAGATCAGCCAGGCCAGCCTCTCTGGGTGGAACTGGGGGGTCATGCGCCCTCCTCTTGGGCCTCTCTTCACCTTGACCCCGCTGACCCCACTGGCCCCAGCTGACCCAGCCGATCCCACTGACCCTGCATGACCCAGCTGACCCCAGCTGACCCCACCGACCCTGAGTCTGCTGACGTGGCTTCCCTCCTCTGCAGAAGGTTCGTTGCTGTGGTGATGACCTGCTGTCCGCTGAGAAGTTTCAGGCTCTCTTTGACGAGTTTGACAAGAGGGTGATTAAAGAGGTGAGCGGCCACCCTGATCACGGCCAGCGCCAGGCCACCCAGTAGTGCAGTGACCACGCCAGGATGTACCTTCCTGGAGTTCTGGGCTTAGTGGGAACAGAAGTAGTCTGGCCCTCGGAAGCTGGGACTTTTGTTCTTGTGGGGTGCACAGGCCAGGCTGACCCAGAGGGACCCCCGATGGATGTCCCGTCTGTGTGTCCTCTGTGGGAGGCGGCGGAGCTGTCCTCTTGTCCTTGTAAGGCCTCCAGGTGGGCCTTGCCGTCCGTTCAGCGTGTGTCCAGGAGACCCCAGAGTGTCTCCGTCAGGACTGAGCGCGTCCTTAGGCTGGGCTGACGGATGGGTGGCGGGGTGGTAGGGACCCCACCCAGAACAGGGGCGGCAGCCGGGCTCAGGGGTTCCGACCTCTGGCTGGTAGATCTGAGTGTGTGTCCCTTCCCAGCACCCCCCGAGGCCCGAGTACCGGTCCCCATTCCTGCGGACCGCCCAGTTCCTTTTCGGCCACCCCTACTTTGACTACCTGGGGAACCTCGTCGCCCTTGGCAACCTGGTGTCCATTTGTGTGAGTGTGGGGGTGCGGTGGGGGTACCCTTCCTGCCCGGCCGGCTGTCGGCGCCCGCCTGCCCACGCCCTGCCGCTCTGGCCCCGCAGGGCTTCCTGGTGAGGGACACGATGGTGCCGCCTGCTGACCGCGACGACTTCGTCCTGGGGGTGAGCTCCGCTCCGCCCGGCCCCACCGCTGCTGAGTTCCTAGCATCGTCCCTCCTGGGGCTTGGGTGACGGGGCCTGTGTTGGGGGGCAGCCCGGCCTCTCTGGGAGGTCTCTGTGCTGTTTCCACGGAGATCAGACTGGGGCCGGTTGGGAGTGGGGGGGATGTCGGGCCCTGGGCCTCTGGGTCAGGGAGCAGGTGAAGCCGGGCGTGGGGTGCGCTGAGGTCACCTCAGGTCACTGAGGACTGGAGTGGGTAAGAAGGGGGCACTGGGGACCGGGTGTGAGGGTGGGCTTGGGCAGAGCAGCCGAGAGGAGAGCCCGGGAGGCGACGGTGCGGGCGGAGACGCGGCTGACCGGGCCTGTGACCTGCGCCCGCAGGTGCTCAGCTGCGGCTTCGTCCTGTATTACCTGCTGGAGGCGCTGCTCAAGCTGCTCGCCCTGGGCCCGGGGGGCTACCTGTCCTACCCCAGCAACCTGTTCGACGGCCTCCTCGCCCTCATCCTGCTGGTAACCTCGGGCACCCCAGGGCAGTGGGCTCAGGGCTCCTGGCTCCCGGGGCAAAGGGCTGGGGTCCCCCCGCCCCGGGTGCACTGCTTCCTGGGTGGTCCTGGAGCGGGCTGCGGGCTGCAGGAGACCGGGTGTGGGGGCAGGCGGGGGACCCGCAGCCCTCTCCGGCTGACAGCTCTGCTCCTCGGTGCGGCCACCACAGCAGGACCTGACGCGGTGGGCAGAGGGACGGGGTCCTGGGGCCGCCGGTGGGCCTTCCCCAGAGCCCGCGGGAGGGGTCACACGTGTGTCGCTCAGGGATCGCGGTGACCTCTGTGGGGCCAGTCCCGGGGCGCTGGAGCAGGAGCGGGGTGAGGCACCGGGCCCCGCCTCCCCCTAGTCCTGCCCTTCACGCGTGCAGCCCCGAGCTTGAGACCAGGGGGTCTTGGGCCGCGGAGGCGCTGACACTTGGAGCCTACCCTGGGGACAGGCCCGAGCTCTGACCTCTGCCCCATCCCCTTTGGGGGTCGCTCCTTGTGGGCGCCCCTGCGTGGCTGTAACGGCGCCTTCTTTTCTCTTGTACCTGAAGGTCCTGGAGGTCTCCACTCTGGCTGTGTACCGCTTCCCGCACCCCGGCTGGTATGTGACTGGGGTGAGGGCCAGCCGCGCCGCCCCCTGGCGCCCCAGGGAAGGGTCTCGGTCCGTGGCCCGGGCCTGCCCACCTGGCAGGCCCGCCTGTGGGGGATGCGGGGAGCAGCCCCTTCTCTCAGTTCTCGGGGGCTCTCTCTTGGGCAGTGCGTTCTCAGAGCGGTGATGGGGGCTGCCGGAGGCCCCCCGAGTGCAGCAGGCTCACCCCAGTCCCAGGATGGACACGCGGCTGGGGTGTGGGGCTGGGTGACCTGTGGGCCCTGGAGTGGGCCTTGGACCTGTTTCTGGCTGAAACTGACGTGGGGGTCACTTCTCTTCTGGCTGCGGCATGTGGGGGCGCGGGGCCCGGGGCTCACTGAACTCAGCTGCCCTTCGAGCCTGCTGCCCGGTCCTGGCACTGAGGCTTGGGCACCTGGGCTGGGCCCCGGGTGCCTTGTGGTGCGGTGGTGGGCCCAGGGCGCGGGGGCTGCTCTCCTAGTGGAGAAGCTGAGGAGCGTGGGGGTCAGCTCCCCGGGGAGGGCTGGTCTCAAGGAAGGGGGCAGGCCCATGCGGCCTGGAGGCCGAGTCGGGCGGCGAGAGCGGGCACTCTGGAGTGCGGCCCCTGCTCCTGGCGCCTGAGGGCTGCTGTGTCCGAAGTGGCCGAGGACCCACATCCCTGCTGCCTGCAGCCGTGGGGGCGGCGTCTGCTGAGGGTTCCCACCGAGTAGGGTGAGAACAGCGAGCGTGGCCATGAAGGTGGCCGGGGCCAGCGGCCGGGAGACGAGGGCAGTGGGGTAGAAGCGGAGGCCGGGCGCGGACGTGGGTCGAGGGCCACGGGGTGGAGGCGGGGCCGGGGGCAGGGTTCTCCGGTCCTGCTGGGGCCTGAGCTGGAGCAGCCGGCGTGCAGGGCCTGTGTCTCCCGTGCAGGCCCGGGCGCTGGGGGCTGTGCCGTGGGCGCGTGCCTTCACCCTCACCCAGCCGGAGCCGCCCCGGTGCTGGCGTCTCTGCGGCTCTGGCCTCCTGTCTCCTCGGCCGCGTCCGGCCTCTCCCAGCCCGCCTCCCTGTCTCCACAGGAAGCCGGGGGTGCAGGGCCTGCTGTCGCTGTGGGACGTGACCCGGCTGGCGAACATGCTCGTCGTGTTCCGGTTCCTGCGCGTCATCCCCAGCGTGAAGGTGCGCCCCCCCGCCCCCGCCCTGTGCCCTGCGCCCCGGGGCTCCGCTCTGGGAGTGGGCGCCCAGGAGGGACAGTCCTGGGTTCTTCTGGGCACCCAGGTGGGCGGTGCTGGAGGCAGCTGCAGCCAGAGTGCCACCCAGTCCTACTCTTCGGGGGAGAGTGCAGGGCTGGCCTGCGGGGGGTGAGGCCCGTCGGGGGTGGTCCCCTGCCCCCCGGCACCTGGGAGGCTGAGCCCTGGAATCTAGCATTTCCCCAGGTGTCCTGAAGTGTCAGGAAGCCCTCGGGCCCTGGCCCCCGCAGCTACTAGTATGAGGGGCAGAGGAACGCATGGCTGGGCGCTTCCAGGCCGCTGCTCAGGAAGGAGGGGGTGCGGCTGGTGGGGGACTCACTTCTGGGACCCCGCTGCAGGCAAGGGGTGCCTCGTGACCCAGCTTTGGGCCCGGAGTGACCAGCCTGGTGGGGAGGAGGTGGGCGGCTGGGAGCTCGGGTCGCAGAGCCAAAGAGCCCAATATCAGGCCCTTTTCCGAGTGTCCAGGTCCTTCCTGCCAAGCCTGCCCTGCCCCGAGGGGCCCGTCCCGCCGGGGCTGTTCCCTTCAGAGGAGCTGGGGTGCTGGTGCAGTGGGGCCACCAGCGGGGCTTCCTGCACCGTGTGAGCAGGGTAACGGGGGTACGCTCGGCCCCCACGCGCGCGTGCACGTGACCGCGTCCAGGCGTGTGAGCGCACTGCCCCGCGCAGCCACGTTTACCGTCCCAACGGGCTCGCTGGTGCCGTCCACATGTGGGTGCCTTGCTGTGACCTCACCCCCGCGCGCCACCTCCCCTCCCCACCGGTGCCGATGTGGCGTGGGGAGGCCAGTCAGGTGGACGGTCACCACTGTGGGGGGCCTTTCTGTGCGGCGCAGCTGGCCAGGCGGGGAGCTGCCTTGGGGGCGCCTGCTGGCTCTGGGGTCCCCTTTTCCAGGCACGACGTGGCCACTTCCAGCGTGCGTTGCTCTGGCTTCCAGCCCAGGGAGCTGTCGGCTGGGGCGGCGGGCGTGCGTTTGGGGCTCTGTGTTCTGGGGCGGGGGCACCAGCGGGGCTGGGACCAAGACCCCGAGTCGGGGTGGCGGGGCGTGGTGTGGGGCTCACAGGCGTGTGCGGTGTGCGTGGTGGGGTGGGGTGGCAGGGCGGCTTCAGCCCGTGCTGTCTTCGTCGCAGCTGATGACCGTGGTGGCCAGCACCATCCTGGACCTGATCAGGAACATGCGGGCGTTCGGTGGCGTCCTGGTGGTGAGTCGGGAGCGTCGGCTGGGCCGGGCCGGGCCGGGCCTGAGGCCCAGTGGACAGGAGAGGGCAGGGTGAGTCCGGAGCTATGCCCTCCTCCCCTGCACCGTGGGGACAGGTCACGGGCCACCCTTCTCTGGGGAGCTGGGCTGCCCGTGGGGCTCCGTGGATGCCCCTGGCGGGTGTGGGGGGCAGGGTGGGACTGTCCCTGCCAGCACCGCCATCCCTGAACCCTCTTCTCTGGGAAGCGCAGAGCGGGCGGGCAGCCTGACATCCCTGGGCTCCCGGTTTTATCTTTGGGGCTCCCCTGGCAGCAGCTCCACCCCTCCTCCCAGCGCCCTCCCTCTGCGGCGGGTGGGTGGCCTGGAGGGGTGCTGGGGTCGTGCGGCTGGGGCTGACCGGGCCGCCCTCCAGGTGGTGTACTACGTCTTCGCCATCGTCGGTGTCGCCCTGTTCCGAGGCGCCATTGTGGCTCCTGGCAACAGCAGGTCAGGGGCTGGCGGGCACCTCGGGGTGTGTGTCTGGGTGCACGGGCGGCCCTGGAAGACCTGGCTCCTCTCTCTGCCTCCTCGCCTCCCTGTGCCCCTCCCAGGCCTGCCTCGAGTCCGGGGGCGCGTTCCCCTGCTGTCCTGTCAGCTCCCCCCGCCTTGGGCCTGCGCCGTCCTCGCAGAGCTGCAGGCGTTTCTTCTCGGCCCCATCTCTGGTTCCAGTGGGACGGGGCGGGGGCAATGCGGGGCCCAGGTGTGGTGCCCAGCCCCTCTGTGACCCAGTGGTGTGTCCCCAGCCTGGTCCCCAACGGCTCCGCGCCCTGCGGCAGCTACGAGCAGCTGGAGTACTGGTCCAACAACTTCGACGACTTCGCGGTGAGTCCGTGCCCCTGCCCCGCCGCAGGCCGCCTGGTCCCCCGCCCCCGGCACCCCCCTGGACCGTGTCTGCCGCCCGCAGGCCGCCCTGGTCACCCTGTGGAACGTGATGGTGGTGAACAACTGGCAGGTCTTCCTGGACGCCTACCGGCGCTACTCGGGCCCGTGAGTGACCCTCCCCTGCCCGGCCCCACCCAGGCGCCCCGGGAGCCTTGGGGCCCCTGGGGGGCTGCGGTGGCCGAGTGCACGAGTCCTGCTTGGAGCCAAGGGCTCAGACCTACCCCTGCCCAGCCCCTGCCCGTCGCCGGCCGCCCGGGCCCCCGGGTGACTCAGCATCCCAGCTCGGGGCATCTGTGCAGGCGGCCACCCCGCTGACCGCCCCCCACGCTCCCCGCAGGTGGTCGAAGCTCTACTTCGTGTCCTGGTGGCTGGTGTCGTCTGTTGTCTGGGTGAACCTGTTTCTGGCTCTCATTCTGGAGGTACTGGGCGTCCCTGCCCGGCTCCTCAGTGGCTTTCTCACGGGCTGGGGGGAGCTCTGCTGGGCTTGTCAGCCCAGCCTCCGGCTGCTGGGGCCTCACGCAGCCCCCCTGATAGGGGAGGACCTTCAGGAGAGCTGGGGTCTCTGCTCCTTTGGGGGCTGGTGCCCTGCTGGCCCGATCCAGGTAGTGGGGGACGGGGCACTTCTCTGCTTCCTGCAGGGGGCCGGGTGGGCTCAGTGCCGGGCCGTGGTGAGGCGTGCTTCACACAGGACACCCCCCCCGCTGCGCCCTTCCCTCCTGCTCCCCAGAACTTCCTTCATAAGTGGGACCGCCGTGGCCAGCTGCAGTCCGCCTCGGAGGACCCGGAGGCCACCTACGAGATGACGGTGGAGCGGCTGTTCCGGTACGGCCCGCGGGGGGCCCATCAGCTGGGGTGGGGGTGGGGGGGCATGGCGGGGTGTCCTCTGACGCCTTGGCCTGTGCATGGGTGGGTGCGCTGTGTGCTGCCCGCTGCCCGGCCCCCGCACCCGCACATCTCCCCGCCTCCCCGCGCAGGGATGTCCTGGAGGAGCCCACGGAGGAGGAGCTGCTGGAGAAGCTGAGCCGCCACCCGCACCTGGGGCTGTGCAGGTGACGGCGCCGGGCAGACCTGGTCGTGGGGGCCGGCGCTGTGGCCGCAGGACACTTTCCACCGAGCAGAACCACTTCGCCCGCCCGAGTCTGGGGACTGAGACCGGGACCTTGGCTGCGGAGCTGGACCCGCCAGCGGCCCACCCGTGCCGCCTGGCCTGGGTGCCCCGTCCTCAGTACTGCTTCAGTGGACTCTGCGCGCAGGGCAGGGCCTTCAGGACAGTCCAGAAAGCAGCGGCATCCCTTGTGCCTTGCAGCGCCCAGTGCCTTCGCTGCTGGCGGCCTTCAGGGACCAGCGGCCACAGGGGGCCGCACGGGTCGGCCAACAGCTGGGGCTTCCCGCTGGGGGTCCCCATGGCCTCACATGGAGGCAGGCCCGTCCGTGTTTGTCTTGTGGCTTGTGCGAGTGGCTCACGGGGTGGGGGCCGGTCCTCCACGTAAGGCAAGGCAGTGGGGTCCTCGTCCTCCCGACTGCCTGTCCTCCGGGCCGGCCGCGGTCATCTGGGTCGTGCGCTGCTCCGAGGCCCTGGCCGGGGTGCCGGTGTGGTGCTGGTGTGGTGCTGTCCATCACGCGGGGCCGCCTTTCCTGACTTGCGTCAGGCTGGGGCGGGGCCCAGAGGGCAGCACCACATGAGCCACCGTCTCTCTCATTGACAGGCTTTCCCCATCAGGTGCTGACTGGAATGAACTAGCGCAGCCCCTGGAGTGTCGAGGAGGGTTAGGGTCTCCTGGGGTGCTGTGCTGACCGGCGACAGCGGCCGCGGGTGCTGAGGGTGGCCTGGGCACGGGGCTGGGTCCGCCGGAGGAAGTGAGTGTCCTTCCAGGGCCCCCCCACCTCGGCGTCCAGGGAAGTGTGGCTGACGTGTCCCGTGCACGTTTATCTGAAGTCCTGGCAGGGACCTGACGTTCCTTAGACTTGGGGGGCTGTGAGGACACTCCACAGGCACAGACACTCCCTGTGCCCCCACAGGCTTCCCTCTGGAGGGCTGGTTTCAGGCGGGGCACCTGCTGGAGCCGTGTCTGGAAGTTACCTTGGCCGCTGTCCACACCGGCTGGGTTTCCACCCCCCGGGGGTGAGCGCCATCTAGCGGGGCGTGGCTGCCGAGCCCCGTTTTTATTACAGGTTAGACCCCGGGTAGCCCGTGGCTCTCCCCGGGTCTGAGGCCTGCGTCCTCTGCGTGTGGTCTGCCGGCTGGTCCGCCCTCAGTGAGCCCGGTTCCGTGGCTACTCCCAGGCCGACGTCTGTGCTGGCCTCCGGCCCGGTGGGCATCTCGGCGGCCACGCTGAGGCTCCACCTGCCTGCCCTTCCTGCTCGTGGGCGGGGCAGCCCCGGGGTCGCGCTGTCCCCTGCGCTGGGCCCTTGCAGCCCCTGGCTGGGAGGAGCGTCTTCCTGTCTCCTCCGGCCGCCCCCCCCTCCCTCCGCTGGGATGCCAGCTCCTCCGGTCTGGCTGTGACCAGAGGGCGGGGGCCTTACCACGAGGCGCCTGACTGGCCTCTGTCCCTGGACCTGGCGGTCCCGACACTCAGACCAGCTTCTGCAGACAGTGGCTCCCAGGCCAGGCTCAGCTCTCCCCTGGCGCGCTCCAGGCTCTGCGTCTTTGTAGCCTGTCCCGCGCCACTGCCCCGTCGCCCAGCTGCGGCGACTCAGCTGGGCTGCTCGGCCCTTCTGCCCTCTGGCCTGCTCCCCTCGCCTGGCCCCCACAGCCCCTGCCTGCCTGGCTCACAGTCCTCTCTGGCCAGCGGGCCCCTTTGTCTCACCTCGGTCCCCGCCATCCGCCTACTGTCCCACGAGTGTCCCCAGCTCCCTGGCGCGAGGAGGTGATGCTGGCTCGTGCTGGGTCTTCCCTGCCTGGCCCCAAGTGAACCATTTGTCTGAGGACCCCCGTTCTGTCATAGAATCTAGGGTCTGAGCCGTTGCAGGGGCGGGGGTGCACCAAGGTGTAGGCAGATGTCCAGTCCCGCCCCCAGAGCAAGCCCTGGCCACCTCGGGCTCGACTGAGCCCTCGTCTGGGCGCCTCCAGTCACCAGGAGCCTGAGTAGAAGACGTCTGGCCCGGGGACAGTGGGGCTTCCCTGCTCCTGGAATAAATGTGATCCCACCCTTCTGGAAAAGAACTTGGTGTGACACCCCTTGCTGAGTGATTCTGCAGGGTACCCTCTGGGGAGTGCCTGCTGGGTGTGCCTGGTGTCTGGGTGCTCAGAGCCCTGGTGGGAGGTGGGTGCAGCGTGACGCTGCAGATGCCGCTGTACGGAGCGGCAGCCATCTTTGGAATATTACACAGCAGTGAACACGACGCAAAGCAACCTGCCAAAGAAACCTGGGAACAGCATTGAGTGACAAAGCGAGTCCCTGAGGACTCCCCACAGCGTGATGCCATTTACCTGAGATTCAAAGGCAAAATGAAACAGTGTTCTGTGTGGGCGTGCACGCAGGGCCGTGAGGTTGCTGAAAAATAAACTCCAGGGGACTGTGAGCCTGGGTCCAGCGGGCGGGTCTGGGTGCGCGGGGACGGGACGAGACACCTCCCGGGGGTGTCAGATGCGCTCGACGTCCTCTTGCGGGTGGGGCAGGGGTCGCCGTCCCCGCTGTCGACCTGCTCCATGTCCGCAGAGGCTGCTCTTGTGCCTGGGTGTGCCGAGTATGAGACGCGGTGAAGGAGGGTCCCAGCGGGCCTGCGGGCGTCGAGCAGGGGCTCCTCCAAGGAACCGCAGTGGTGAAGGGTGCGGGTGGGCGTGCGGGGACTCCCTGGGCTGCTGGGGAGACCCGGGTGCAGCAAGGCGCGGCAGGGAGTCGGGCTGGCTGGGGCTGTGCACCTCCAGTGGCCAGAGCCGGTGCCTCCAGCCATGGGGGCTGCTCCCGGCCTCCCCCCCGTGGGCTGGCCCTGGCCCTGGCAGCTGGACAGTGTCCAGCACCCGGGTCCAATCTGTCGCCGGGATCCGGGGGCAGAGCCACAGCAGGCGGGCCGGCCTTTCATGTGGCCCTGTCTGCCTGGCACAGCAGGGGGACCTTGCCCTGCCTTTCACCAAGGCGGCGGGATTTGGTTTCCTGCCTCTGAGATAATTGGTGGTTCTTGTTAAAAGGTTAGAACAATTCCTTGATAAAGAAAAACAAAAAAAACCCCAAAAGTGGAAAGCGGGCCCACCGCACCGCTCTTAAAAACAAGGAGGAGGCGTGGGCTCCACGCCCCTGGCATCGCGGTGGCCAGCAGGCGGCCGCGGGCAGCGCCCTCCCCACCCCGTGGGTGGCTGCTCCGGTAACGCGATCGGGGCTGCGGCGGCCGCCACACCTGCGGGCCTAGCGGGCCGGCTGCGCCCGCGCCCACAGCAGTTGGCTAATCCGAGCCCGGGCCCCAGCCACACCTGTCGCCAGGTGAGCCAGGGGCCTTCCCCCCTCCCTGGCCGCGGCTGACAGGCATTTCGGCCGGTGGGAGCGACGGGCGGCTCACCGGTGTGCAGCGCGCCGGGGGAGCGTCTGCGCGGCTGCTGAGAGCGGCTCCGAGGGCGTGGGCCTGCTGCCAGGCCCCCAGAGGGGTGCGTTAAAGTGCAGGCTCCTGGGCCTGCCCCTGGGCTGCCAGCCTCTCCAGCAAGTTCCCAGGGTGCTGCCCGGGCCCAGTGTACTGGGAGGGCTGGCTGGGCGAGGCCCTCCTCTGCTCTCCTCCTACCCTGAGGGATGCAGGGAGCAGGATCCCCGTTTCAGGGCAGCAGCCCTCCTTTCAGGGAGCCCAGAGCTGCCCACACCGCCCCTGCCAGGCAGAGGGGTCCTCAAGAGGGGCCGCTGCCCAGCCTCTTCTGCCATGGCCAGCAGGGTCCAGGCCGGACATGGCCACCTGCTGCCCTCCGCCTCCCTGCCATTCGCCCAGCTCTGGGTACACCCTGGAAGCTGGGCATGGGTAACCCGGCTGGACCCCCACGGGCTGTACGAACAGAACCGGGGGCCTGCCCAGCCTCCGTGCAGGGCAGAGTGAGGAGACCCACAGGGTCCCTGGGCACCAAGGGGTAGTGATGGGGGCCCAGCTTCCGTGGGGGTACTGCTGCCCCTTCTGCTCTGACCCTGTGCTGTGCGGCTCCCCCAGAGTGCAGGTGTCTCCCTCCCTCCCTGTACCCCCAGGGCCTGGCGGCATGGGGATGTAGGGGCCCCTCGGGTGGTCTCGGGGAATGTGTGCGTGCACCGAGCTTTCCATGCCATGCAATGCCGCCAGGAGCGGGGCGCCCCCTGGGAGCGGATGTGGGTGCGGGACGGGGTTGCTGGAGGAAGCAGGGCTGCCTTTGCCCGGGGACTTGCGGCTCCACCATCAGGCTCCTCACAGCTGGGCCACTGTCTCTACCTCCCAGTAGCGGGACGGAGGCACAGCTGGCTCAGGGGCCCTGCCCACAGCCTGCGGGCAGGAGCCCAGAGCTGCCACAGCCTGGCCGCCTCCGCCCAGTCCCCAGGGCCCTGCCCAGCCTCGGTGTCGGTGTCTGGGTCCTAGGGGACTCGGCCTCTCTGCTCATGCCTCCGCTGCCGATGGGCCTCCCTGTTAGCGGTCACGCTGAGCTTGGCGGTGACGGAGGCAGGGCCACACCTTCCCTTGGGGCCCCCAGATGGTGCTGAGCAGCCCCCTCCCTCCAAAGAGGTGTGCACTGGGAAGCGGCCCATGCAGACCCAGCACCCGAGGGTGGGCTCAGAGCCCCACAGGGCTTGCTGGGGGCCTGGGCAGGCACCTTGTCAATCCAGCTGCTGCCCCCTGTCTGGCTTTGGGGACAGGAGGTGCAGTTCTTCATGCTGCCCTGCTGGCGGTGTGCTGTGGGGGGCAGAAGTGATTTGCATACAGGTGAGGTCCTGAGACAGACCCTGGGCGGCCAGAGGTGGGGCCACGTAGAGGGCCAGGTAGGTGGGCCCTACCTGGAGAGACGCAGTATCTGGACCGGCCAGCAGGGGGCAGCAGAGCTCCAGCAGCAGGAGCCCCCGACCCTGGCCTGCCAGCCTGAGGTCCAGCACCAGGCGCCGCTGACCGCGGGAAGCAGGGCAGTTACCCCCGGCGCAGCCTCCGTCCCTGTGTTCTCCACAAAGGTGTTCTCACCACGACAGCCTTCCTCGACCCCCTCACTGTGCTGGGAGCTTCCTCGGGCCCCGCAGCTTGGCTGCCTGTGCACACGGACCCTCCAGTTGCTCACCAGGGATGAGCCTCAGGGATGCTGGGGCCCGTGTAGTGCCAGTGTCCAAGCCCAAGTAGACAGGGCCTCTTCCTGGGGGTGCAGGTGGGCTGCCCAGGGCCGGCGCATGTGGGGGAGCCGTCCGCAGGCGTGGGAGGGCCCTGCTGTGCACATGGGGAAATCTGGGTGTCAGGGCCGGAGGGGAGGCCCCCACTCCCCACAGCTGTCCCTTGTAAGTGCGCTGACAGCGAGGGAGGAACCGGAAACCCTGGCTGCCAGGTGGGTGCCAGTTAGGCAGGTGCCAGGGGTCTTCAGTGTGTGCCCTCCCCACGGTCAATTGAGTGTGTGCCCCTGCGCCTTTGCATATGTCCTCCCCAGCAGAACCCTATGTGGGTCAGCCTGGCCACCCTCCCTGCTGGCCTGGCCAGTCTCCTTAGCATTTGGGGGCTGTAGTATATATTTGGGGGGGGGTTACCTGTCTATTGTTTGCCTCCCTGAGGTCAAGGACTTCAGTCACTCACTGCTGAGTCCCCAGTGAGGAGCTTAGTGTGTGTCCTGAGCGCTCTGCCTTATCTGTTGACTGGGCGACGCATGACAAGGAGGGGGGTGCCACCCTGGGCCCGCCCGGGCCGTTATCTGAGCAGCTGGTGGTGGCGGGGTGAGGTGCCTCCCTTCCCTTCATGGACCCTAACTCCGGGTGCAGGTGGCCGGGGCTCCTGGCTGTTGCCGGGGCTGTCCTGCACTGAGGGGTGGGCTCTCCTGGACCTCTTGCTGGAGAGGCTGTTTCCTGTGCAGGGGCAGCGGCCAGCAGGGCTCCAGCTGGACCTGGGGGCGTGGGGAGGCTGAGGTCGGAGAACGGCAGCTCCTGGCTGTGGGCAGCGGACACCCCAGAACACCACCCCCAGGGCTCCAGGACCCGCAGGTACTGCTCGGTGGGGAATTGGGAACCTCGCCTTTGTTCCAGCACAAACTCACCCACCCCCAGCTGCCCACAGTGGAGCGGTCCCACGGGCAGGTGGGAGGCACCCGCCAGCCCCACAAGCCCCATGAGCTGGGGTGTCGTACACCCCAAGCTGGGGTGGGTCTGCACGCTGGGTGGCCTGGCACAGAGGTGGGGTCTCCAGCGAGGCGGCCAGAAGTCAGAGCAGAGGTCAAGGTGTCCCAAGGATGCTCCGGGGGGGCCTCCCTGCCAGGCTCTCGACATCCCTCGCCATTACCCGCTTCTCCCGTGCGTCCTTGAGCCTCACTCGGACGCAGTCCCTGGGTTTAGGTCCCCCGTGTGGCCTCGCCTGGACGTCACCCTCTGCCCTCTGGTCACACGCTGAGGCTCTGGGTGGCCCTGAATGTGGGGGCACGGTTGGCCGGGAACGGGGTTTCTCCGGGAGCGGTGGTCACCGGGACAGCTCTTCTTGCCCGGTGTGGTGGCCGCTGGAGCCCAGCGAGTGGACGTGCGGATGAGGCAGGATGTGAGTGGACAGGGCGCGGGCTCCAGGGGCAGTGTGGGGGGCCAGGGCTTCGGTCTCGTCCAGTCTGGGCCTGTTTGGTCACTGATGGGCCTCGGTCCCCAAGTCTGCAGCGGGGGTCTGCCCCACGAGTCAGCGCTGCAGCAAACGGGCAGGCGGGGGGCCATCCCCAGCGAGCAGGGACACGGCTCCTGGGTGGCCGGCCCGGTGGGGACAGGCGGGGGAGGGCTCGAGCCTGGGGCCGGCTGCAGGCCAGCCTCTGCCTGCCTTGCTGAGCACGGTGGGTCCTGGCCGCTTAGAGACGGTCAAGGAGGGTCTCCCTGATAGGAGGAGCCCTGAGCACCCCCAAGACAAATGGGGGACCCCAAGACCAGCCTGACCTGGAAGGTAAGCGCCCCGCGGGGGCAGCGAGGATGGGGTCCAGAAGGGAAAGTGCGGGGCTGCAGGACATCGGCAGGCTGCGTCCACGTTGAGCCTCGGCCGCATGTGTCTGTGGTCAGAGGATACTCCGGGCAGCGCCACCGCCCTGGCCCCATGCCCTCCCCCCACTGTGGAAGGCAGGCAGAAGGGCGTCCTGGGGGGAATTTCTCTCTGTGGGTGTCTCGGGACTCCCTGTGCCCACGCTGACCTCCTGGAGTGAGGGTGACACCGTGCCAGCCGGCCCGCCTCCCTTGCTCAGGCCTCTCGTCAAATAGCTAATGATTGGGGAACACACAGGATGGGGCCCTGGGGGCCCCGCGGGGAGGGGCCCTGCCTGGACCCTTCGTGACTTGGGGCCTTGGAGCTTTCATGGAGATGGGCCCCTCAGCCCAGCGCATCACCCTGCCCAGCTCTGGTGCCCCTGGGGCCCACTTACCTGGCACCGAGTGAGACCCAGGGGCGGCCCAGGGAGGGGCCTTGATGTCAGGACGCCTGACGCTGTGCCAAGGGCCCCAGACCCGCTGCCTGGCGCCAGCCCAAGCCAGCGTCTCAGGGCAGCTCCTGCCAGAGGCTTTGGGGAGACGACACCTTTGACAAATGGCCCATTAGCAGCCTGGGGGGCGGTGGCCCAGCCCCAGGCCTGCCTTGGCTACTGGCCTGGGTCCCGGCCTCAGGGCCAGATGGCGGGTTCGGCGAGGGCCCAGGACGGGCATTCCTGCGTGGCGGCCGAGCCTCGCGCCTGCCAGCCAGAGCCCCTGGGAGCCTGGGCCGCCCCGAACCCTCTGGGGACCGGCCTGGGGTGAGCCCAGGGGGCACGGGGCATCCCGCTGCCCCCCCTGCCTTGTCCAGCGTCCGGCCGTGCCCCAGGCCTCGGGCCACGTCTGTCTTGCCGGTCATCTCTAGCAGGCCACAGAGGACGTTTCCGTGTGAGCTCGTTTTAGGGAAATGTTTGCGCTCCGCGCACTTTCCCACAGCTGCAAGACAATGCTCTGGCCTGCCAAGGAGCCGCTGTCCCCCGGGCCTGGCACTGGCGGTGGGCTGGAGGCTGGCCAGGTCCGGCTGCCAGTGGGCACCGGCGATTGCTATCAGGATGCGTCTGATTAATATCTGACGTCGGGAAGCCTGTGCGGCGCTCGGGCTGCCCACTGCGAGGGCCCGGGGGTGGTGTGAGCGGCCCTCGGGCCTGGCCCTGGCGGTGGGTGCTGGCCCCGGCCCTGCCCCCAGCGCGCTGCCCGGCTGGGCTGCCCCTGCGGACCTCTGCTTTTCCAGTTCATCCAGACCCACAGCAAAACCGAACTGTCCAGTTCCCCTGTGGCGCTCTGGCCTGGCTGCGGGACGCTGTGCTGTGGGAAGGTGCCTCTGGCGGTTCCTGGGCCTGCCCCAGCCCCCTGCCCGTGGCAGTGGCCTCCCTCCCCGGGCTTCCTGCTCCGTGGCCACGGAGGCCACAGCTCCCTGAGCAGTCCTCACCGGACACGTGGCCAGGAAGGGGGGACAGCAGCAGCGTGCGGCTGTGGGGGTCAGTCATAAGCAGGCAGGTGGGGACTCAGGGCCCGCAGCCTCTGGGTGCGAGAAGGGGCTGGAGTCATGGGAGTGCCAAAGGGGGTGGCGTGTGCGGTGTGCCCAGGCCGGGCTGCAAGGAGGCAGAGGCGGGCTGCTGCCCAAGGCAGATGGGCAGGCCTGGGGCCACGCTGCCTGCTGTGAGCTAGAACCACGAGTGGGAGGTGCCGTGGGTGGTTTCCAGATGGGCAGGGCCCCTGTTCTAAGGAGTGAGAACCCTGGGGGACCAGGGACCTTGTATTGACCCCAAGATCCCGTGGGCTGGGGTAGCTGGACTGCACCCCGAGGAGGGTCCCCTGGGGTCCCACCACAAGAGCCCTTGGGGGACCACTTGGGTCCCTGATGGCATGCACCCCAGGGCCCAGCAGGCAGCCTGTGTGCTGGGGACACTGAGGAGGCCCTGCCCCCCGCATCCTGCAGCCAGTGTTTGCCAAGACCAGGGTTCACTAAGCACCACATGGGGTGAACATGCTGGTGGGGCTCCTGCTCTAGGGCAGCTTGGGGTACCTCAGCGCCCCGCCCTCTGGCATCTGAGAGGTGGGCAGTGAGCCAGGCCCCCAGCCTTGTGGGAAGGTCCAGCTGCCGTGTCCACCTCCCCACCGGGTCCTTCGCCCAAGCTGTTTGCAGCTGCCCCAGAAAGACATGCCCAGCCCCAGCCCTGGAGCCTGGGACGTGACCCCACTTGGAACAAAGGGTCTTTTCAGAGGCCATCACGGGTGTGGAGGGGCCTGGGTCACCTCAGGGGGCAGAGGAGGAGCAGACATGGGCACGCGGAGGCCACATGAAGCTGGGCAGAGGCCGAGGGATGTGGCCACTAGCCAAGGGACACTGGAGCCCCCTCCGGGAGCCTGGGGCGGGAGCACGGCCGGAGCCACCTGTGCGACAGATTCTTTCTGTGGCGTCGAGTGCCCAGGGCTGCGGCCACCTGTGCTGACAGCCAGAGCCCACGCATTGGCAGCCCCCCGACTCCTGGGACTCAGGTCGCCCAGGCCCCCAGCCAATGAACTGTGGGACATCGGGGTCACCCGTCCCCAGAACCTCGGGTCCCGCTCTGCCATTCCGGCAGACGCTGCTCCTGGGCACCTTGGGACCCGACGGCTGTGCCCTGTCCAGCGGTGGGGTTGTCACCCTGAGACCTGCAGTGACTCCAGCACCCTGGTCCGGCTCCTGTGAGTCACGGCCGCCCGGGGGCTGCCCCGCCTGCCCCGTCACATGCGGAGGTGCCAAGCTGGTGAAAGGCCACCCTCCCCCTGGCACCGCCGCCCACTGCAAATGCCTGGCGCGAGTCGGTGCCAGCAGCTTCGGGCCGTCATGTGCCCGGGCCGCTGGCGGCTGGCCGGTCCAAGGGGCCCTGTCCTCCCTCTCCCCTTGACACACCTTTGCTTCGCTGGAATGTGTGTGTGTGAGCTTTTTATTCCCGGGAGGGGAAAAAACCTCCCTCTCGGCAGAATTCTTCCCGGGACCCCGACGTCCAGCTGCCAGTGAGGAATCCCGGGACGGCGGGGCCCCCATGGGGCCCCCAGCCTGGATCCCACGCGCCTCCTGAAGCCACACCACCCTCCGAGGCAGCCCCTGGAGAGCGGGGAGTCGCGGGTACCCAGCCAGTCCTGCCAGCTGCCCTCCAGCTGCTGTCCCGCGGGGCCTGGGGCTGCAGGGCCTGACACCAGGGCAAACCCTGCGTTTTCACCTCTTGGGGGACGGTGCATTGGCTCCAGGGTGCCGGGCGTCGGCTGGGACTTGGAGGCAGATTGGGGTGTTTGCAGGCTCCACGCGATAACGCACATTAGCGAGATAATGTGTGGCTCTGCCCCCATGGCCCGTCCTCTCCAAGCGAGCGGCGCCCCTGCCCAGCCCCTGCATGGCCCGGGGCTCGGTGCCCTGGTGACGGGGGCGCCAGTGACCTGGCGCAGGGTCGGGGGACGGCCTCGTCTCTCAGCCAGGAGCCCGCCGCAGGGCCTGTCGGGAGGCCTGGGCCTCCTGGCGGTTTCTCTCTTAACCCACGTTTGGGTTTCCTTTCACGTCATGAAAGGAAATTGAGTTTGGGGTCCTGGTGGGGCCCACATTTCCCCATGGACGGTTTCCAGGAGAGGGGGTGGTTCTGGAGGAACTGGAGGTGACAAAGGTAGCCGAGGAGCAGGCAGAGGGGCTGCCGGGCCTGGGCCTCGGAAGGCTGGGTTGTATCACCAGGGGGCCCCCCAAGAGTGCGGAGGCCACCCCCATGCAAAGAGCCCCAGAGAGGCCATATTCTGACCGCAAGTGCTCCGGAGGGGGCTGGGCAGAGCCAGAACCCGGCCTGTCACAGGTCCGTCCAGTGCAAGGGCCTCTGAGGGCCCACCCACGAGGGTCCTGGCCACCACGGAGCCCCGGCAGCTGGGGTGGGCCAGCCGGGCCCCCCGGAAGTGCTCTTACACGGCTGTTTCCAAGACAAAGGAGCCGGCACAGAGAGGTGGCGTCACTTGCTGGAGGTCACACAGCTGGTGGGCTGGCCCGGCCCAGGTCTGGCTGCCCCTGCCCTTGCTCTCAGCCACTCTGCTGGGGCACCCCAGGGTCCCAGCGCAGGCTGCCTTTGGCGCCATCTCACAGGGTGGGGGGCGGTGGTGTGTTTGCTACTACGTGGGAGCCCGAGGGCCCCCCACGCCCCTCTGCTCAAGCCCCTCTGTCCTCAGAGCCGACTCTGGCCCGAAATGCTTGGGAACAGCGCGACACCCCCCTGGGCAGGCGGGGCAGAGCCAGGGAGAGCACGGAGAGTGGTCAGGGCTGCCTTGTGGACGGACCCGGGGAGGGGGGCGGCAGGACAGATTGGGGGGCTGAGCAAGTGGGCTGGGCCAAGTGGGAATCATGGGGGGGTGATCTCAGAGCCACTTGGGGGCAGGGTGCAGACAGCAGGGTGGGCTGGGGCCCTTTAGGTCCATCTGGGAGCTGGGACATTTCTCCCAGAGCCACAGGAGGTCAGGAGCCCAGGTGAGGGACGGGAGTCACGCCAGGAGCGTCCCTGGCACCGGGGCGAGGCAGGATGGGTAGGGGCTGGAGGCAGCGCCGTGGGCTGAGCAGTGGCCGTGGGACAGAGTCGTGGGCTGCGGGCCGCGGCAGGGGAGGGCAGTGCTGGCTGTCAGGAGGGGGGTGGTCAGGAGGAGCTGGTCATGGAGGTGCCTTGTAAAAAGGCCTCAAAATTGCCTTTTGATTCTGCAAGCAAAGGTGTTCCAGGAGCTTTGCAGGAACCAGTGAATGCAAACACAAGCATCTAATTCAGAGCTGCCCCCCAACAACCAGGAACTGCCCCCCAGCACCCACGCTGGCCAAGCTGCCCACGCGGGTGCTGGATGGGCTGATCTGGGGGCACTGTGGCACTGTGACTGAGGCCATACCGGACGCCATGTGGTCCTTCGAGGAGAACAGCCCATCTGGGCCAGGCTGCACCGACAGAGGATGCCCAGTCCCGAGGTTGCCCAGGACACACAATGGGGCCGGGGTGCTCACAGCCTCGGGAAGACAATGAGGGCGAGGACTCCTGGGGGAGCCCACACGGGACAGGTTGGTGTCGGGCCGGGCCCAGTCTGGCTTCGGGGGGTGGGGGGCGCTCCCCGCCCGCCCCAGGCAGGCAGACCCGCCCAGCCATGGCCCAATGGGTAGGCGGAATCAGCACGCGGGCCTGAGCTATCTCAGGCCAGAATTCGGAATGCCACACGTAGCAAGCAGTTAATGATCAACCAGTCACCCCTCTCCGAAAGGCCTAGAACTAATAGGGCCATAAAATGTGTAAAATACCTGCCCCCGACCAGCCGAGACACGACAGCTAGGGTGGGGACCGCTTCCTGGTTTCCCCTCTGGGAGCCCCATTCTGGAAGCTGGCCCCGTGGGAAGCGTCTCCCTCAGCCAGCCCGGCCTCTGGAAAAGGTTCCCAGGCCGGGTCGTCTCCCCCGCGCTCCGGCGAGACCCTGCTGCGCCGGGCCCGTGGCGGAGGGGACACGGGGTCTTTCCCAAGTCGCACATCTGGGGAGAAAACCTGACTTCTCTCAAGCAGAGCGTGTCTGTGCCCCTCAGGAGCGCGCCGGCGCGGGGGCTGGCCAGGGGCCCGTCCTCAGGGCTCGGCCCCCGGCCCACACCTGGGAAAGCGCTTTCTGCAGGAGCTGCTGACTTTTGCCAATTTATATGCTAATTCCATAAATGATTCTTCCTACATTAAATAAAAGCTGAGGAATGTTCCAAAGGTCTGGACAGACTGTACCATTAGCCGGCGGCGTGGCCAGGCCCTGCCCGCGGCGTCCCGAGCGTGTGAACTGCCGCGGCTCGCGCCGGCCTCGGCCCCGGCCCACGTGCCGCCTCAGCTGACCGGGCCCCCAGGAGACCCGTCGGCGTCTGAGCCTCCCAGCGCCCATCTTGACCTTGGGGTCGCCTAGCCAAGCCACCTTTGGAGAAAGCGACGCTGGGAAAGCAGAAAGGGCGTGGCCCGGGCGCGTCCCGTCCCGTCCCGTCCCGTCCCGTCCCGGGGCTGGTTTCCTTCCTCTGCTTCCCGCCGTCCCAAGCCTTCCGCCGCCAGAGGTTGGTTCGTCTGTTCCGTTCCTCGGGCCGCGGCCGCTCTCCTCCACGCTCTGGACCGCGGTGCCCTGACTCTTCTCACCAAGAGGCCACTTCCTAAGGAAGCCTGCCCCGACCGCCGGGCAGCGCCAGCCCAGAGCACGCCCCTCACGGCTGGTGCGCGCAGCGTTGGCGGACCCTTCGCTCCGCGCCCGCACCTGCCCTCCGACAGGGACGCCGGGGCCGGCCTAGCTCATATCCCCAGGGTCTAGAGGGACGTTTGCCGCCGACCGCAGGCAGGAGGGGCGGGAGGGGGCTGTTTAGACGGGCGGGAGGAAGATGGGGGAGGTGGGGGGCGAGTTTGGACGAGAGAGATGAAGGGGGGGCAGGGGACGGCTGGACGCGGGTCCCCTCCCGAGGCCTCTCCGGTGTCTCCTCCGCGTGTCCTCACGGTTGTCCCTCTGCGCGTCTGCGTCCTGGTCCCTCCTCTTGGGAGGACACGGTGCTGAGGGTCAGGACGCCCCACCTCATGTCATCACTTCTGTAAAGACCCCTCTCCACACACAGTCACTTCTGAGGTGCTGGGGGTGAGGACTTGAGTTTTGGGGGTCGGGGGGTGGTGCAGGGTGCAGAGTGGGTGACTCTTGCTGTCACAGGTCCTGGGAGGCCTGCAGGGGGCCGTGCGCTGGGGCCGCGAGCCGCCTTCGTGCTGCCTCCTCGTGCCCGGTCACAGCTGGGCGCCAGCTCCTGCCATGTCTGGACGTGGGTCCACTCGGGGAAGGAGGGGGACTCGGGAGGGTCAGGTCAGAGGTGTCCCTTAAGGGCACTGGGAGGGCCGCTGGGGCCCCCAGAGGCCCCCTCCCAGACATCCCTGCTCACTCCTCCCTCACGGGCAGGGCTCCCCGATCTGCTGCCTGCCGGCTCCCCCGACGGATAGGAACCGATCACGAGCCGGGGGAGCCGGGCCTGTCAGCTTCACAGTCCCACACCCACACACCACACCCCGCCCGTTGTGCAGAGACCAGGTGACCGCAAGGCCCGCCACGGCGCCTGGCACCAGTGGCCGCTTTTCCTCTCGTATCCTTTGTTCTGAGCGTGTTTGGGGAGGTGGGAACAATCGCCCCCTCCCAGATGGGGAAACCGAGGTCCACACACGTGAGGGCTGCTGCAGGCCACAGGCCTGCCTGGGGCTCAACACGGATTACCTGCGCCCACTGGGACAGGCGTCCCTCCAGGGACCTCACTGCCCCAGCGGCCGGCCCTCCGGACGGGCAGACGTGCCGACGTGCCGGGTTCAGCCCCCTCACGCGGCAGCCGCGTCTGGTGGAGAGAGCACTGTGTCGGGAGCCCGGCCGGCCCAGCGCCCGGCGAACTCGGCCAGCACCTCCCCTCCTGGGGTGTTGGTCCCCCTGAGCGCCGCTGGCCGGCTGGCAGCCCTGGAGGCCGCGCCGGAGGGCTGGTTCCAGGGCGCTGTTTACCTTGGTTCTGCATGGCGGGTTTGCCCTCACGCCCGCTACCTCGCCAGCAGCCTGAGCCGCCTCCTCTCCGCTTCAGCTGACTCACTGCTGCGCTATGCATCCTGCAAACATTCCGGAAGCCGCTCTGCAGCAGGGCTCTGCACCCCAAGCAGGAGGCGTTTGGGTCCCGGGAGGCTTCCAGCTTGCTGTGCAGAAACGGTGACCCCGGGGCTCCGCTTGCCGTGTGGCCCTGACCTGCGCTGCCCGGGGGGTGCTCTGGTCGAGTTTAGGGGTGAGGGGCAGCGCCAGCAATGCTGGGGGCCCCTGACTCACTTCCAGTGGGGATCCCTCATCTCCCAGGTCACCCCCATGGTGGCCTGCTGTGCCCCACGCTAGCTGCGGGGCAGGGTTGGGCCCCTGTGGGCTTTCATGACCTCAGGTCCTGCAAACGTCCCACTGATGTGGGCTGCTCGGCGCCTGCCCCTCTGCTCCACGCCAGCTCTGCGGGGTCAGGGCGCCATCCCGCCTAGCTCTGCACCCCCATGCCGGCCTGAGCTGGGAGTGGGGTGTGCACGAGGCTGTGCCATCCCAGGCAGCATCTGTGTGCTCCTCTACTTACTGGTGATCCCCAGTATCCGGCCGGGGTGACCCCTGGCTCACCGAGAAACCTGCTTGTTGGAGGAGTTTGGGAGACATTTGAGGGCTGGTAAGATGGGGTCTCAGGCTTTGTGGGAGACAGGCAAGACCCCGACCCTCGGATGGGGTGAGGAGAGGGGCACTTGCCTGGGTTGGGGCTGGGCCCTTGAGCTGGTTGCACACCCCCACTCCAGTTGCCTCGGGGCTGTGAATCCCCTCCAGCCCAGCCTCCCCGCGTGTGTCCACGCCAGTGCCCCCCAGCCAGGAGCCCAGCTGTTCCCGGAGGCAGCCCTGAGAGTCTGACCCTGGACGCCCTGACTTGGGCCGGCCGCGTGAGCAACATGGCGATGATTTCACCGGGTGCAGTGTCTGCGCGTGGGCGGTGCTGAGGTCAGCGGGCCTGCCCTGCCCGTGTGCGGCCGGGGAGAGTGAGGCCCAGAGGGGCGCGACGGAATCTCCGAGCTAGCAAGTGGCAGAGCCTGGATCTGAGCCCACTCGCCCCACCCTCCCAGCTCAGGTCTCCTCCCGCAGCCCGGGGCCAGCTTCCGCCTGGTGCTGCAGCTGCCGGCTGCCTCGGTTTCCCCGACGGCGCCACGCGGGGGTCAGGCCTTCGAGTGGCTCAGTTGCTCGTAGTCTCGGAGTCTGTATCACTTCTTACTTTTTATTTCCTCGGTGATTTGCTTCGGTGGTGGGGCTATGGAGGGGGACCACAGCGGGGAGGGGAGCCACGGCCCAGGCCCAGGCCCTGTGGAGGGGCCTGCAGGTGGCCCCCCCGCAGCCAGGCGGAGGCCCGGCCAGCCCGTGCCCACGCTGAGAGAGCCCGCGCTGCTCCTGGCACTCAGGCCTCGCAGCTGCCAGGGCTGGCCGCGTGCGGGCCCGGGCTGGTGCGGGTGGCCGGGCGGATTGGGGGGGTGGAGGACGCATCCATCACTGCCAGCCCCGCTCGTGGGTCCTGCCAAGTCCTGGTGGAACCGGCCCGGGTGCCAACATGCTTGGTAACTGGATTGCTATTTGAAAAATCACAGCGGTGTCAAGAAAACCCAACTCCGCCTGCCTGTGGGAGCCGGGAGCCAGGCGGGCGGTGGCCGGGGCGGGGCTGTTTGTGCAGGGCGGCTGGCGGGGGGTGCCCAGGCCGGGGCAGGAGCAGATTACAGCCAAGAGTCCGCCCAGGCCCCGGGAGGCCAGTGCGCAGGGCAGCAGGAAGCACAGGGCTGGGCGGAAGCCTCGCCAGCTGCTGGGGCCGGTGCTCGCCCACGCCCGCGGAGCTCGACCTGGGAAGGGGGTGGGCTGACGTTAGCGGGACGCCTCCGGGGAGCCAGTGTGAATGTTTTCATTGCTTTTGAAATCAGAATTAAAAAAATGAAGTTCTGGCATGAAGAAAATATTTTCATAACTGCAGGGGTCAAACTGCACAAAACAGCACCGAAGAACTACTTGTCAGCGGGCCAGTCTCACCCGCGCGCTGACAGTCACAAGACCACTCTGGGTGCAACAGCAATGGGGTTCCTTTAAAGGGGAGCTGGGGGGACACAGTTTCTAGGGGCACACGTGGAGCCTGTCTCGCCCCAGACACAGTCCGCGTGCCCAGTAGTCCCGGACACAGGCTGCTCACGCGAGCCCCATCACCGAGGGCCTGGAGCTGGTGGCATGGGGCAGGCAGTGGCCCGGACCCAACTCACGGTGGCAGCGGGAGGTGCTCACGGGTTGGGCCCCTGAGGTGACCCTGCAGCAGCCCAGGGCGGCAGTCTGGATTTGGGCTGAACAGCAGCAGATGCTGGGCCAGGCAGCAACGGAGGCGACAGCGCCGGGAGGTGGTGCTGGACAGTCAGCAGCAGTGGACAGCTCTCAGAGGTGGCCGGCCACGGGGCGCCAGTCACCTGCCAGCAGCACTGGTCACCAGGAGGCGGAGTCAAAGGCACCAGTGACTGCTCTCTGGGGGTCGCTGGGCTGCACCAACCACAGCAGCCAGCTCTTTTGGAGACACCAGGCCGGGCCAGCGGTGCTCCTTGCAGGCGATGTCGGAGGCAGGGCCAGGGACGGGTACAGCGGTCCGGTCTCCGTGAAGGTCTGGGGGTCTGGCGGTCTGCAGGGTTGCTGAATCCCGTGGGCGTCATCTGACTGATGCTTCTTCTGAGGCTGTCTGTCGAATCCTTCTCTCCGTGGAGGCCTGGAGCAGAATGAATCGAGCTGGTTCCTGTCCTGCCTTATATCCTCTTTCAGGATTCTCTACTCTGCAAGCCTGATTGGACCATTTTCAGTCCTAAGCATCCATTAGTGCCAGTTACACCAATCAGCTCATTACTTTCAATTTCTTTCTTTTTTTTTTAAAAGATATATTTATTTTTATACAAGAACTGGGGTACAGGCCAGATGCACAGGAGGGTGAGAGGATTCACCGGAGACAGAGAGGGGAACAGAACAGGCAGACTGACGAAACACACTGCTGAGGGGAGCAGTGGACGAGACAGGAGAGGTCTGCATCACCAGGTGGGATTCTCGCCGGCCGTGCGGCCAGGATCAAACTGGTGCTGCAGAGGCTGCGGACGGACAGCTTCACAGCGCAGCACTCAATGGCCTGCGCCACCAGGGAGGCCCTCCCTTTCATTTTCAATCCAAATAATTAACTCACTGAGCTCAAACCTGAGTGGTCCATTGAGCTTACACCTGATTGGTCCATTTACAATCCAGGTGGCAAAACAAAAGTGAAAAGCCCAACCAGAACCACAGGGCAGGTTCACAGGCCCCTGGGCTCAGAGGCGCCGTGGCCAGAGCCAGCCCCAGTGGGGCCACACATTGGGGGCGGCAGGCAGTGAAATGCCCGCTGCTCTGCCGTGTTCAGAGTGGCCTGTGCCAGCCGGCCCACAGGCTATACGTGCTGGGGTGAGGTATCCACAAAGCCAGAAGGCCCTGACGTTCAGGCCACCAGAAAAAGCCACTTTTGCCCAGGCTTGTGCCACGGGGATCTGGTTTCAGTGGGTTGGAGAGTGACCCTGAGGAATGCGTGTCCATGAACCTGAGAATGTGGCCTTATTCACAAACGGGGTCTTAGCAGATGCCATTGGTAAAGAGGTTGTACAGGAATGGGGGAGGGGTAGCTGGCCAATGGCCAGGGTCCCTAGAAGGAGGGAAACCACACAGATGCATAGAGAGATGGCCCTGTCACCCCGCGGCAGAGCCAGGGGGATGTGGCCACAGCTGGGGAGCACCTGCAGCCTCAGGAGCCTCCCTACAGCCCTCCAGGGAGCAGCGCCCTGTGACACTTGCATTTTGGGTTTTTGATTTCCAGAATGAGCTAATAAATTTCTGGTTTGTGGCATTTCGTTATAGCTGCCCCAGAGAAGAACAACACGTCGTACTTTATATACCACCTGTCACACGCCCCGTAGAGGTGGTGCGTATTGTTCTTGTTCCAAGGCGGTTGTAAATATATTCTTCTTTAAAGTCTTCTTTCATATTTTTCTATAAATTCTTTTTTTATGGAAGCAGGAATCCGTGAAAGCAAAAGCCCCACGGCCCACGAGTCTTCATTCACAGCTCTACGACTTGCTTTCCTTGAACTCACCGCCTGATCTGGGGGCCCCGCTGGGGAACCCGCTGTCTGAGCAGAGCTGAGGCTGAGGGGGGCGATGAGGCCCCAGCCCTGCCTGACCTTCTGCCTTCACTGCCTCTGGCTCTTCCTGCTGGCTCTGGGGTACAGGGTGCCTAGATCCCCGCGGGTCCCCGTGAGCTCCTGACACCCCCCATCCCAGCGCCTGAGGTCCTCCAGGCGACGCCTGGGCTGGTCAGATGCTTGCTCAGCAGGAAACGTGGTGGAGGGGATGGCTGTCCTTCCAGAGTTATCTTAAGCCCCGGCTTCCTTTGCATCTTCCAGCTGCCCTCCTGCTCCTGAAGCAATCTTGGAACACAAAAGGGAAAACAGAAGATTTTTTTTTTTCCTGACTTGGAATTCTTTTATTTTTTGATTTTTTACATCACTGTTCATTTTTAAACAATAGTTGCTTCCCCCCACCCCCTCAGGTGTAGTCCCCATAGAGTTTCCTTCCCCAAGGCACCCGTGCACCATCACCTCAGTCCCCTGAGCTCCTCCCTCCTCCCTCTGACCCCTCTCCCTCCTCCTCCCCTGCAGGATGTCTCTGGTTTATAATTGTCCGTTTTTGCTTTGTGGTGTTTTGTACTGTTTTTTTTTTTTTTTTTTTTTACACTGATGTCTTATTGGGTTCCCCTGTATTCCTGCTGTAAGTGAAACCATCCGATATTTTTCTTTTTCCTTCTGGCTTATTTCACTGAGCATCATTCCTTCTAGCTCGATCCACATTGCTGCAAATGGCATGAGTTTATCTTTTTGAATGCTGAGTAATATTCCATTGTGTATATGTGCCACGTCTTCTTGATCCAGTCATCTATTTTGGGGCATTTGGGTTGTTTTCAGGTTTCACCTATTGTAAACAGTGCTGCAGTAAACATAGGGGTGCAGGTGCTCTTTTGAATCACTGTTTTTGTGTCCTTTGGGTAGATCCCTAGGAGTGGAATTGCTGGGTCATATGGTAGCTCCATTTTTAGTAGACTGAGGAACCTCCACACAGCTCTCCACAGTGGTTGGACCAGTTTGCACTCCCACCAGCAACGCAGGAGAGTTCCCTTTCACCACATCCTCACCGACATTTGTTGTTGCTTGTTTTTTTGATGTGTGCCATCCTCACTGGTGTAAGGTGGTGTCTCGGTGTGGTTTTGAGTTGCAGTTCCCTGATGATAAGGGATGTTGAACATTTTTTCATACACCTGTTGACCATTTGCATTTCCTCTGAGGAGAAATGTCTTTTAAGTTCTTCTGCCCATTTCTTGACTGGATTGTTTACTTTGTTTTTGTTGAGCAGTGTGAGTTCTTTGTATATCTTTGTGATCTGTCCCTTATCAGTTGGCTGGAGTGCAAAGATTTTTTTTCCAATCAGTGGGGTGTCTCTCTGTTTTGGTTAATGTCTCTTTTGCTGTGCAGCAGCTTTCCAGTTGGATGTAATCCCAGCTGTTTCTCTTTTCCTTGACTTTCTTTGCTTTGGGTGATGAGGCTTTACAGATGTTACTGCAATGTATGTCTGGTAGTGTTTTACCTATAGTTTCTTCCATGTATTTAATGGTGTCAGGTCTTATGTCCAGTTCTTTCATCCATTTTGAGTTGATTTTTGTGCCTGGTGAGAGGCAGTGGTCTAGTTTCATTATTTGCATGTGGAAGTCCAGTTTTCCCAGCACCATTTATTGAACAAACAGTCCATGTTCTGTTGCATATTCTTTGCTCCTTTGTCAAAGATCAGTTGTTCATATAAGTTTGGCTTTATTTCTGGGCTCTCTATTTGGTTCCATTGGTCTGTGTGTCTGTTTTCGTTCCAATACCAAACTGTTTTAATTATTATGGCTTGGTAATATAGCTTGAAGTTTGGAAGTGTGATACCTCCTTTCTCCTTTGTTTTCATCAGCAGGGCCTTGGCTATTCGTGGTTTTTTGTGGTATCAGTATTTGTTCTGTTTCTTTGAAGAATGTCATTGAGATTTTTATTGGAATAGCATTGAATCTGTATATTGGTTTTGGTAGGCTGGCCATTTTAATAATGTTAATTCTTCCAATCCATGAGCAGGGGTGTCTTTCCATTTCTTGTGTCTTCTTCTATTTCTTTATTTCTTTATATAAGAACCGGGGCACAGGCCTGATGTGCGGGAGGGTGAGAGGATTCACCAGAGACAGAGTGGGGAACAGAACAGGCAGACTGACCGAGATACACTGAGGAAGGGAGCAGCAGGCGAGACAGCAGAGGTCTGCCACACTATGTGGGTATCTCCACAGCCAGCCAGGATCGAACCGCCACTGCAGAGGCTAAGGACAGCTTTACAGTGCTGCGCTCACTGCCTGCACCATCAGAGAGGCCCTTATTCTATTTCCTTTAACAGTGTTTTATAATTTTCTTTGTATAGGTCTTTCACCTCTTTTACAAGCTCCCAGGAAGCCCCCAGGCCTCGCATTGCTCCTGGGCCGAGGGTCTCATTTCCAGGATTGATGGGAAACCGTCCTCCATGCGTGTGGCACGGCTCGCCCTGCCCACCCTCAGGCACAGGCAAGCACACAGCTGGCCCTGGGGCATGAGACGCCTCACCCGTGCAGCCTGCGCCAAGACTGCAGATTACCTGGGTGGGAAATGTCGGCAATGAGGTGGGGGCTTGGCGGGGAGGGGCTGGTGTCTCCGCCTGCGATGGCCCTCGGGTTGACTAGACTCATCAAGGGCTGGCGCAGACCCGCCGGGGGAGGGTGGGGCGCCAGGCATGGCTGTTGAGTCTGGGGTGTCTCCCCGAGAGCCGGTGTCCGAGCCCCTAGCTCAGGGGTGGTTGCTGGCCTCAGTGGAGGTGTTTGTTCTCAGGGTGGTGACGAGGAAGCCGGGGAGTTGGGTTGGGCTCCCCAGAGGCAGGATGGGCGCTCCTGGAGAAACCCCCAAAGCAGACTCGGCATCCCTTGAGGACAGCGGGTGGGAGGGCGTGGAGACAGGGTGTGGGTCCAGAGGAACTTCAGGCTATAGTTGAACAACCCCTGCCCCATGGGAACAAGCTCCAAGTCACCTGCTGGCAGGTGAGGCCAGGCTGCTCTCCCTTCCTGAAAATGCCGGCGGTCGCTGCGATAGACGCCCAGGGAGGGCCCTGGGCTTGGCATCCTCCAGCACCCGCTGTGTGCGCTGAGCTCTCCATAGATCTCGCCGCCCCTCCTGGGCACTTTCCTTGGCCTGGGCTTTAGGTCAAGGGCTAGGGGTATAGCAGCCACCTTGGGCCATGAGGTTGAAATATTAGGCTCGCGACAGCGGGGCTGGAGGTGTTTAGACATGAGGGCATGCTTCCCACCTCTTGTTAACAGAAAATTGAACCCCAGAAAATTGAAGCCTGTGCAGGGAGTTTCCGACACCCCTGAATGGGTACAGGCAGTGTCTGGCCCATGGTAGATGTTCAATACAGGCTTAGACATCGCTCACCCTTTTCCAGGCCTTTAGGTGACACGCCAACAACAGGGAGACTGATCCCCAAGTCCAGCACACTGGGTGCTATTTGGGTGAATGGAGCGGCCCATAGTCCTCACCGTCCCGTTGCTGGCTGCTGCGGCCTATGCAAAAAGCACTCGCGAGTGTGAGCACGGGGCACGTGCACCTGTAACTATGCACACCTGGGCCCAGGGAGCGTGGGCGTGCGCAGGTGTAAGTGGAGGATCAGGATGAAGGCAGCGGCGCCCTGAGTGAGGCCATGAGACTGAGAGGGAGAGCGGCAGAGAGAGGCAGAGGAAGAGGCGCTGCCCACCCCCCCCCCGGCTGCCCACCTCCCCGCTGCCTGCTCCCCCCGCTGCTGCCCCCCTGCCTGGCTGCCTGTGGGCCTGGTTCCCGAGAGGGCGCTAAGGCTGTAAGAGCCACCGCAGGCTCCAGGACTCTTCATCTGTCTGCACAAATTGACAGTGAACTCGCCTGCCCTGTGCCTGCCCTACTGCGGAGCTCGGGCCAGCCCACCCTCCCAGGCTCCCGGTCCCGAGATGGGGCCTCTTCCTATGCCCAGGTGCTGGACCCTGAGGGTGTTCAGGCAGCCTTCTATGCATCCCTCTATTCCTGTCCTAGAAAGTCGCCACGAATCCTGAATCAGTGACTCCTGAGCCCGGTTCTTGGCGGGAACTCAGGCCCGGCTTCTGCGAGCTCCGGTTATATTTCACCAGCTGATGGGCACAGCTTGTTTTAAAGGCACTGCTGGCCCTGAGCCCACCTGCGCCCTCTAAGCCCCACCTGGACAGGTCCCGGTGCACACATCGTTTCCTGAAGGCCTGTCTCAGCACTTCAGGGCGATGTTTGGGCCGTTTCAGCAGAAAAGTCAGCAGCAAAAGCCCAAAAGTAGGCCAGCAGGTAGGCCCTGAGCAGGGCCTTGTCCACAGCCTGAGAGCTGAAGTGGCTGGTGCAGCCAGGAGCGCAGGGGGCCCAGAGCTCTGGGTGTGTCTGCTGATGACGAGAGCCTGCAGGGGGTGATTTTGGGGGGTACAGAGAAATTTCAGCACAGGTGAATTTGCAAACACAGAATCCACCAGTAATGAGGACGTGCTCACCAGACAGAACCCCAGCCACGCAGAACGGGAGCTCGGGGATGCCCCACGGGGCCTGAGACCATGTCCACTCTGGCCAAGTGTCTGCTCATACGTGGCAGTCATGTGTTTTAGCTCCCCCGAATGAGACCTGATTTTTGTTTGTTTTGTACAGTCAGTGTTTAGAGCCCCCCAAATACTCCCCATACCTCTTTGCTGACCGTGTTTTCCCTTTGGGTCTTCTTCCCTGGGGGTCTATCAGTGCAAACATCTTCCCCTGACTGGGTACTTTGTGTGTGTTACAATGGCTCTGCCTGAGGCAATAAAAGTGTCCCTCTGGATCGCTCTCCAAAAGCGGTGTCGTTCGGCCGTCCCAGTGAGTAACTAAGCTTCCTGAAACGGATTCCTGTGTGAGGCGTGAGCTCATGGCGATCATCAGTGCTCCCCGCAAAGGACTAAGGCTCCGAGCAGCTCCCGCACTGCAGACACGCTCCGTCCCCTCCGGGCGGGTGTCTGCCCGGGTGACAGACCACCGCGGGCGCTCTGACTTGGGGCCGCACCCGTTGCCAGCTCATCGCTCTTGAGGGCAGGAGTCCAGGCGGGCTGGCTGGGGTTGAGGTGCTCACGAGGGATCTGAGGTCTGGTCTCCCCTGAGTGGTGGATCTGGGTGGAATCTGCTCGTGGACGGATTCAGTCCTCCGCGGTCACTTCCCGGCGGCTGCTGGCCACGGCCGCTGCTCAGCTCTCAGGTCCCCGCCAGGTGAGCCCTCACAACACCACCTCCCATGGCTTTTCCTTCAAAGCCAGCAGGAAGCCGCTCTCCTCCCTACCACAACCGGGCCCCCCACGGGTGCAGCCGAATGGCGGCCGTGACTCTTGTCTCGTTTGTGTTGGGCGAGGACGTGCGGCTTGCTTCGACCCACGACGTGTGGGTCCCGGGACGTGCTTGTCGCCCGGGACGTGTGGGGGAGCTGGAACCTTCGCCAAGCAGGCCGAGGGGCTCTTGCACACTGGTTTGATGGCTGGGCAGATTCTCCTCCTCATCTGAGTCACTGCTTGTAGGTCTTTGGGGATTTCCACCCAGAGGACCCCGTCACCATGAATCGTGACAGTGTGGCGTCTGCTTTAGTCCTTGTGTTACAGGGCAGGGAGCGGGGCAGCCCAGACCCCACAAACCTGCCTGCTCTAAATAGGTTCTGCCATCCGCCGCATCAACACAAAACATATGAGATTTTAGTGGGAAGGAACTTTAATACAATTAGTGAGCGATACAGGAAAGGCAAAGAACATAGTTTCTACATCAAGCACCCAAAGTGACCCGTCCCCTCGTGGGTAAAAGTCCACCCGAGCAGGACTGGCCCAGAGCAAGGCCCCAAAGCCTGCCCCACAAGTACAAAGCACCTTCCAGGGGTGACCCACAGAAAAGGATCAGATCAACCAGAAAAGTTTGGGAGGAAAAGAACAAAATCAAAATCAAGACAAAAACTGCCACTGTCACCTCCCCACGGGTCTCACCCATATCTGTGTCACCCCGTCCACGACCAAAAGGCAAGCGCAGGTTCTTCACGTGTCTCTAGGCTCCACGTGCCTCCTCCAGGGCTCCTCCTGGCTCCATCCTGCTTCCCTCCTTCCTCAGTCTCCTCTGCAGCTTCTTCTCTCCCTGCTCAGCTCCACCCTCCCTTGGGTGGGGCAGGGAACCTGGAACCTCCCCCTTTCCTGGGGACCCCCCTGGTACACGTGAACTTATTTTTCTTGTCTTACTGTCCCTGGGAGGCCTTTAGCGCAGCTGACAACCTCTTCCACGTTGGGCTGACGGTCATTGAAAGGCACCACGAGAAGCGCAAGGAGCAGCCCAGGCGGTGGGGACAGAGCCACGCGCAGAGCTGGTGAAGACGAGGAGATAAGGAATGTTTTGTTTTGTTTTTTTAATTTAAAGAAAGATTTATTTACAAGGGGAATGAGGGTACTGCGGGTGGGAGGTGGGGTGGGGCTGAGGCACCGGGGTGTGATTTGAGAGCCTGAAAAATGATTGAAAATAAGCTTTTTAAATGTAGGTTTCATGACTTAGTTAGGGTGAGAGCGGCGGTCACAGGCGGGCGCCGTGGAGAGGCAGCTGCTCACGGACCCCAAGAAGGGCCCCACACCCCAGGGTCCCACACGTGGGCGCCCCGGAGTAGGTCACGAGGCGGAGGGAAGGGAAGACAGAGGACAAGGGTCTGTTTCGGCGTCCATGGGGGAGTCGCTAACTGTCTCTGGGAATTGACGGACGCTGGGAATGGCAGTCCTCTGGCTCACAAGCTCCCGGAACCCAGGTGGTGAACGACAGGGTTAATGCGACGAAGGATGCCTAAAAATCAGCTCAGAAAGGGCCCAGTGGCACCGCGGGGGATCCACGAGGCCCTGCCTTGCGGCTCCACCCAATGCTGGGAGCCCACAGGGGTCCCGAGGCCTCGGGGCAGCTGCCGCCCCCCAGCACCAGGACCCACGCAGTCTCCTCTGGAAAAGCATGTTGTGCCTGACGGCCGGCCTCCCAGGGACCCGAGCCTCGTCCTCACTTCCGTGTCTCCCCTTTTTACTTAGAAATCCAGGGAGCAAAGGCAGGTCGTACCTGGGAAACTGCTGAGACCCGCCCCCCCTCCCCAGTACAGTTCTTTTTTCAATTTAATGCCGCTAGGTTATCTGCCCCCCCCCGCCTTGCGTTTCTGGGAAAATCTTCTGTGCGCGAGTTTCTCAGGCGTCTTGACGCTCCTTCCCACTTCCTCCCAGTTCCTCTCAAAACTCCTGCTGGTTTTATCTCCTGCAAAGGTATTAGTGCTGCAAAGCAAATCCCTCTCCTCCGACTCCCACCCCTTCCCTGTGAAAGAGAAAGGCCCCCCCCCCCCCCCCCCCCCCCCCCCCCCCGCCACTCGGCCCGGGCCTTCGTGGCCCCCATACGGCCCACACAGCCTTCAAAGGTGCCTCCCCGAAGCCGCACAGACCTCTGCCATTAACTCTTTCAAAGGGCGTTTGTTGGCGTGTGAAAGCCGTCTGGGTTCATTGATAAAAAAAGAAATTGTTTTTAGGGCAGTTGAATATATTAGCGAGGTGTCGCCGAGGACAGTCGGGATTGGCAAAAGACGCCGGCCACAGCTTCCCGGCTTGTCGCCCTAAAAGATGCCGCGACCTTTGCGTCCAGGCACCCTGCGGAGCCACCTCCCTGGAGGGCGGGCGGGGTGCTTCTCCCCAAGTCCCAAAGGGTTAAGCGGAAACGGGGGCCACCCCTCTCCCGCGCCCGGGTCGGGCCTTGCAAAGTGTGCGCCCTCACGCAGATGTGAGCCTGCACGCCCTCGTGGGGTGTAAGGGCACCTCCCCGGGGACCTGCGGGTGGCCCCGAGATGCTCGTCAAAGCGCTGTTGCATGGAGGCTGGAAGCCCCCCACTCTGTGCGCACATATCTGAGCCCCGCATTCCAAGTGGGGCTCATTTTGTCCTGGTCCGGGGACCTGAGCCCGAGGTGGGAGACCCGCGGCGAGGCTGTTCAGGATTCCGACGAGGTAGGCTGAATAAATTGTGTGTTCTTTGTGCGCCTTAATCCGGCGCTGCGTCGGCCTCTCGGACATGGCTAATTTATTTGGAATCTCATTCTGCTCCTGACAGCGTCCTTGACTAGCCGTTTGATCACCCCGAGCGGAGTCACACCCCAGCTTTCAGCTGCTGCGGGGGCAGCGGTGCGGCTTTCTCAAGTGCCTCCTCGGCCGCTTTATCTGGGCCGGGCGGGTGCTTGTCCGCGGGGCCCTCGAGGTGGAGGCCGGCGCCCGCTCGCTGCAGCATGGATTTTAATCTGCTTTTGTGGCTCAGGAAGAAAGGAAATTAATTTTCACCCGTCTGCGAGCGGCGAGCGTTTTGGTAGACGCCAGGTTGGAAAGGCCAGTCCCGTTGGTTTCCGTGGGTTCTCCGGGGGAGAGGGAGTGGCCACAGGTGGCGGGGTGCCCGCCTGGCCCCCCGGAACCCTCGGGTCTGCAGCGTCTTGCAGAAGCAGGAGTGGACAAGGTGTCACCGTCCCCTCTCTGCAGGGTCCCTGCTCTGTCACAGAGTCTTGCATGAAAGGACGGTTTTCAATAAGACCTGAATCTTCCCAATCTCCCCGGGCCCCCATAGCTGGCGGCCTCACAGCCGGGCGGTGGGGCCTAGAGGGAGAGCCGGCTTCCCTTCGTCGGTCCCTCAACGCTGGCCTCTTGGGGGCCCTCCCGGTGCCAGGCCCGGTGAGATCTCTCACGCCTTCTGGAAATGCAGACACCAGATAGGAGCAGGTTGCACTGAAAGCACTAAGCCAAGCCCACCCACCGGCCAGGGTGAACCGCCCGCCCTGCCCCCGGGCCCTGTGCCTTTCACTGCTAATGGTGGGGTGATTTGGGGTGCTCCCTCCTTGTGAATGGGGAGCACCACGGCCCCCACCACTTGGGAGGCTATTGGGCCGTCTGCTGGGCCTGCTCCTCCCTGAGTGGCCGCTGCCCCTTGCCCACAGGCCCCATCTGCATCTGGTGAGCCCTTCCCTGGAGACTCCACCCTGGGGAGCCCTGGAGGGCACAGTGACCTTAACCTCGCGGGCTCCCAAAGGCCTGGGACATCTGAGAGGGAAGGGAAGGCTTTGGTGACCCCCAGAGTCTCCTTGCATGGACGCCATGTGACCAGGGTGTGTTGACTTTGTGTGATTGTGTGCTCAGCAAACAGCGGTCCATCCAAGGACACCTTGTCCCTCCGCTTGGGCGGGAGCTGAGGCGGGGGCCAGGAGGGGACTTGATTCCTTGTGTGCCCAACGTCCCGGCTGGCCAAGCAGACAGCGCTGCCGGCTCCCTGGGAGCCTCTGAAGAGTGGACTTGCAGGTGAGCAGGACGCCCACGGGGATCCACCTCCCTCCCAGAGCCGACGGGGCCGCGCAGGGGGCTCCTCTGGGGTGGCCAGCGTGGGCAGCCACTCCCTGGCACACGCACACCTTGGTGCCCATGCCATGCTGGTTCTGCCATCTGGGTGCTCGTGCCTGTTTGAAGTGGACACGACTTTTGGGGAGGGCCTTGTAGCCAGGCACTGTCCAGACTTCCAGGGAGGCGAGCCTTGTGGATCTGACATATTTGCTGGGGTGGTGGATGCGGAGCCTCGGGGAGAGCGTCGGCGCCCACTGTCCACCTTGGCACCTGTCGGAGGCTTTATGTAACACCCTAGACAGAACCTTCTGGAAGGTCTGGGAGGGCACATGTTCTCTTGTTGTAGACAGGTAGCTCGGCCAGCGCTAACTCCAAGCGCCCAAAGCCCCAGGAACACCAGCTTCCTCCGGGGTGCAGGGCCTGGGGGTCGAGCTGCTTCTGCTTCTGGGTGAGAACATGGTGGGACCTCGTGCGGGGAAAACTCCCCTCCTCCTGGAGAGGGGTGTTCTGGCTTGGTGGGGTGGGGCGTAGCGCTGGGGCTGGAGGCCAGGCTGATCCCTCACCCACGGAAAACGTGGAGGGCCAGAGCTAAACTTGGGGGGCAGGAGAGAGTGCACAGCTGTGCATGTGTGCCCAAGTGTGTGGCAGGAGTGGAGACTCACTCAGGGTGTCTGCTCTGGGGAGGGAGGGAGGGAGGTGGCCCTGAATCGCCCCCCACCCCGCCGCGGGCCTGTGCAGTTCTCATTAAAACACTGTCCTTGCCTGAGGTCCCAGCAGCTGCCCAGGGTCACTCGGGGATCCTCGAGGTCCCCTGCAGGAGCGTCCTGTCCCATCAGGCCCTCGGTGGTGTCCCCAGTCTTGGGGTTGCAGGTGGGGGCTGAGCTGGAGGGGTTGCCGGTCCCGAAGCCCCTCCTGGGTGCTGGAGCCGGTTTCGCCAGCGCAGGCCCCTCTCTGGGTGCAGTCTCTGCCTCCGCCTGGCCCGGCCTTTGAGGTGGGCTGGGAGGCCACGTGCTAATTGAGGCATGTTTGGGGTCGCCTCTGGGCCCCGAGCTGACTGTTCCCGTCTTCTCTCCCCCCTCCCTTTTCATCTGCACAGCCTCCCTCCTGGCGTCCCCGCCGCTGGCCCAGCTCCCCGCAGGCTGCCTCCGCCCCCCGCCCCGTCCCGGGGCTGGGGCTGCAGCAAAGACCGCCGAGGCCCTGGACAGCACGGGCCCCCAGAAGTGATAGCTAATTGGGGAGAGAAGGGCCGGATTGTCTGGCGGGGCCGGAAGAGCGGGTGTGGGCTGCTGCGAGAGCCGGGAGAAGGCGGCCAGCGTCGCCCAGCAGCTGCCGCCCCGAGACGTTTGGAGATTACGTCAGCGTTGGCGAGCGGGGGAGCCAGGGCAGCGAGGGGGCGGGCTCGGGCAGTCCCCCGCCCCGGGACTCCCGACAATGCGGCCATTGTCGGGCTAGCGAGCGGGCTGCCGCATGAATGGAGCACGGGCCTCTTGACCAAGGAGGCCGCTCGCCGTCCGATCCCTGCTCTCGCGTGCCGGGGGGCCCGGGCGGTGTGGCTGGCTCTGCGGCCCCGGGGAGCCGGGCCTTTCCCTTTGAGCGGGCGCCGCCTCGGAGACCCCCACAGGCTCTGGGCCCGGGCCCAGGTCCCAGCCTGTGCTGGGCTGCGCTGGGCCGGAAGCCGGGGCCGCGCCGCGGGGCCGCCCTCAGCATGGCCGACTGGCTCGGGGCAGGCGCGGGCTCCGACCCGCTCATGGTGCTGCTGGTCATCATCCTGCTGGCCAGGTTCATCCTGTGGTCCTGCCTCGGGACCTACCTCGACTACAGGCTGGCCCGGGGGCAGCCCCAGAAGCCCAAGCAGGACTAGGCCCGACGGCCGAGAGGCCCCGCTCCGGAGTCTGCCCTCGGGAGGACACGGTCCCAGCCATGTCCTGTGCCACGGCCGGGGCGGATGGGAGCCACACGTGAGCCGGAGCTGACCCAGGCCAGCTGGTCTCCAGCCCAGAGGTGGAACCGGGAGGCCTGAGTTCAAGTCCAGCTCTGGTTGACCACGAGAGACTCTCTTTCCCATCTCTGCCTCTCTCCCTTCGACAATGTTCCCTGGACACAGGGAGGGTCACTCAGTGGAGAGACCAGGGCGGCCAGCACCGGCGTTTCTTCATGTGCTGACCGTGTGGCTGGGTCACGCCCGAGGTGAGGCCGGGCAGGGACCTTGATTGCGGCCAGGACCCACCGCCCACCGCCCCCACCTTCCGTCACGTCAGGGCTGACTTAGGGAGCAGCAGGGCGGTGGGGGGGATGTTAGTGACACCCGGAGGCCAAGTCTCACCCCAGAGCAACTGGGTCATGGTCCTGGGTGGGGGTGCTAGGGGTCTGGGACCTGCAGGAGGCCCTGGCTGCAGGGGCTTCTCATGCTGCAGGGCAGCAGGGGAACGAGGGATGGGTGCAGCCCCAGTCTGGGGACATTGAGCTCCAAATGGACTTGGGGAGCCCACAGCACAGTGCAGGGGCTGCGGGGGCTAGAGCCGCTGCCTGGAGCGTGGGCCCCCTGCCATGTCCTGGCGCAGGGACCCCTGCTGGACGGTCACCCATGTGCTTGAGAGGCTGCAGGGACTCGGGGCAGGACTGGCCAGCTGGACAGGTGCTGGGGCCCAGACAGGCCTGTCTTAGGGATTATTAGTCACAGCGGAGCAGAACTCAAGGACACGGTCAAGGACACGGGGTGGGGGGTCACGCATGATTTTACTGGTCTCAAGGGAGAAAAATTGCATCTGTGGTCTGAGCACAGACACATCAATTCAGTTTGAACCCCCTTCTGTGCCTGGCATGGGGCCCCGATGTGGGGGTCTGCCCCTCGCGAGCCGTGCGGGCACAGAGCAGAGCCGCCACTGACCCCAGGCCATTTCGGCCTCCCCCGCCCCCCGCCCGGGTGCCCCTGGCCCTCAGGGGCTGGCCTCTGCTGTGTGGCTGCCCAGCGTGTGGCCTGGGCCAGAGGAGCCCGGGGGCCCCACGGTGGAGAATGAGCGACTGGTCCTAGAATAGAGCTAAGCCACAGAGGAGCGTTTTTCCTTTTTTAGCCAGATGTGCCTGCTGAGGGACCCCCAGTGCTTGGGGTGGCCGCCAGCCAGGAGCCCACAGTGGGGCTGGTGGCCTCCGGCTGCGGGCAGGCCATGGGGCCGTGGGGCTGCTCACACCCTCCTGGGCTCAGCCCTGCAGGCATGGGCAGGGAGGGGGTGCTGCGCTGCCTCCAGCAGTTCCCAGGTCTGCGGGGGGAAGTAGGTCGTGTGTAAATAATGTTCTGCTGGGGGTCTGTACCCCTACAGGCTACCAGAGGGCAAGGTGCCCAGAGTACCCACACGGGAAGGGGCAGGCTCCCTGGAGGAGGTGTTGAGGGAGCTAGGACATGGGGCGTCTGGTAGATAGGGGAAGAGCCGTGTTCCTGGCAGGGGGAACAGTACAAGTGGGGGCCTGCGGGCGACTATTTATGGGGCTTTTAGGAGCCATCCTTGGCAGGGCTTCTGAGCCACCTGGGCTCAGGCAGATTCCCATCCCCCCAGAAAAGCTGGATTTGAATCTCCGGGGACAGGGTTAACAAGCTCCCCCAGAGGAGTCTCACGTCCCCAGCGTTGGAAGCACGGAGGATGGTGAAGATGTACGTGGCAAGCCAGGTTGGGGCCAGATGGTGAGGGCTTTGAAGCTTGCCTAGGAGTTTGCATAGAGGCAGAAGGGAGCCTTCAAGAGCGAGGCTCCTGGATCTGCGGTGGAGATGGGTTTCCGGGGGCAACGCAGGTGACTGAATGATGGGGAGGAGGGGCAGCTGGTGAGAAGCTTGGCAGAGGTCAGGGGCTGCACCATACAAGCGCCAGGAGAGCAAGGGTTGAGTCTGAGAGAAGTAGCGGGGGCTGGGCTTGTGCCCCGTTCCCCCTGGGCCCGGGGAGGCCCCCACAACGGCCGCCCAGGAGGCACTGATAAAATAGACCCAGACTGGTCCAGGGTCGGAAGGGCCCGCAGACACCCTGGGCTGCCCTTTGCTCGAGAAGCTTGTGCCCTCCTCTCCGCTCCCCTGTAAGCCCCGTGAGTCGGGACGCCCCGCTTCTGCCTCCCCCCAAGCCCTCTTGGCCGCCGGCGTTCCTGTAGCGTCCTCAGACGGACAGAAATTAGTTAGGAGAAGCAGAAAACGGCCGCCTACGCCCAACCTCTCTGCCCCACAACTGACAGCGGGGTTGGGGGTGGGCCCCGCGGACGGACCCCCGAGTGCCGCTGTTGGTGGATACTCGGGGTCCTCTTGCGTGCTGGGTGTTTTGGAACAGGCCTGTGGTGGAAGCTTTCCCGGTCAGCCGGGGATGGGTGGGGGGTGGGGGTGGGGCTCCCTCGCTCCCTCGGGGGCAACAACGACCTTTGCCCGGCGCCCGGGGTCTTGGCGGAATGTCTCCAGCCGCTCTGTCTGCCCTGGCCACGGCCGGCAGGTACATGACCTCGACGCTGTGACAGCTGGTGGGCACGTCCTTCCTGCTGGTCTTCACCCCCGTCCCAGTCCCCAAGACCTGCTGAGTGCGCCCCTGGTGTGGACGGCTGCTGACTGTGGTCTCACTCGGCCCTCCCGCTGGATAGGCAGGGGCAGGGAAAGGGAGCCCTCCAGAAGGCTGACCCCTGGCCACACCATTCACCTGCACTCCGGGCAGCAAGAACACGCTCGAAGGAGCAGCAGACACCTACAGATGCCCATCGGGGTGAGGGAAGATGGGAGTCAGGAGGCTGGATGAAGCCAGGGCCGGGCTGGGCAGCTGGTTCCTGGCGGGCACAGGGGGCAGGAGGGAAGGAAGGGGCAGTGTCCACACAGCCCTGGTCCCCAGGGACAGTAACTGTGTCCCTAGTGGACATGACTCAAAAAAATTTGCCCCAAGGGCTTCATCTAAAATTGTTGGGGATGCCCTGATGATATTTGCCAGGGTTTCCAGAGCATCAGAGCCAACAGGGGTGTGTGTTGAAAGTATTTGGGTATCCGGAATCTGCCCACGGGATTACAGAGGCCGGCGAGTCTAGAATTTCCAGGGTTGGCCAACAGCTGGACATCAGGAGAGCCGACGTTTTCTGAGTATGAAGGCAGGTGCTGAGAATCTTCTCTGGCTCAGAAGAGGTTGGTCTTTTGTTTCAATCAGCTCTTCCACTGATCGGAGGAGGCCCACCCACACCAGGAAGTCAGTTCACAAATTCAAATGTCAACCTCGTTTACAAACACCTTCCCAGGAGCGCCCAGACGGCCAGCCGCGTACCCACAGCCTGAACACGTCCGTGCCTTTGCCGCCCCCCGCCAGACACAGCGCTGCCAGGGGTGACTCGTCCAGAGAATGGCTACTAAAAACCCACCTGCTCTAGATGGGCATCTGTGCCCCCCAAATACTGTCTTAGCTTTTCCTTCGGAGTTTTCCCACCTGTGCTCTTATTAACAGGGCATGTTCATCGCTGTCACTGGAGGCCCCACTGGGTCAGCTCCAAGGGCGGGACCCCAACAGAGAAACCCCGTGGGTGGGGATTCCAGTGCAACAAAGCCACGGACTGAGGTTCTGACAGAGAATGCCAAGGCCTGGAAGATCAAGGTCTGGGCCTTCAAAGGCCTGCCGTCCACGAGGCCTTATGCTCCCAGAACAGTTCCCGCCCTTAGCGCCATCCTTTGAACAGGGTCTGAATTGGGCTCCAGAGATGACTGATCTGAACCCCCGGCCCCTCCTCTCGGACCCCCTTATAGCCCACCAGTGAGGTCTCGGAGCCTCTTGTCTTCACCCCTCGCCCCTGCTCTCCCGATGGCCAGTGCTCACCGTTGTCAAGTCCACTCTCAAGACGCCCGTCGCAGCACTGCTCTTGCACTGCAGTGGACTGATGGTCTTTCCCAGTTGGCTATGTTTTGAAAATCGAGGTAGACGCCACATTTACACAGATTTTAACATGCAGCCCCCACGGCCTGTACCCACAGCACAAGTAAGAGCCCAAGCTGCAGCGTTTCTGCCTGCCTGGGCTCCCTCGGGCCCTCCCCGCCCTGGGCGCCTCTTCTCCCTGGATCCACCATCCTGGTTTCTGTTGATGTAGATTCGTTTGGTCTGTCTCTAATTTCCTCAGAGAAACACAGAGCGTGACTTAAAACAGTGTGTCTGGCTTCTTTCTTTTCCATGACGTCTGCCAGACTCCGCCTGTTACCACGTGTGTCCACTGTCGGTCCTTTTCATCGCTGTGTAGTATCCCCCGGTGCCCATGCCAGCTTATGTTCCCTTCTCCTGTGGAGCCACGTCTGGCTTGTTTCCAGCCGTGACTGCTGTCGATAAAGGTGCTCAAGCTTCTCAAGGGGTGCACGCCGCCATTCTTTTAGGCACATGCTCAGAAGCGGGGATGCCGCGTCCCAGAAGCACACGTGTTTATCGTCATCAGGGGCTCCACGTGGTTTCCAGGGCTGCAGTGCCTCACCCCCATCCCTCCCCGGCACTCCCAGCTGCTGCATCCCCAACTCGGCCAGGTCTCTAAATAATGGCCACGAGGTGGGTGTGGCTTCTCCCCTGCTCGGCCACATGTCCACGCTGAGCAGCGGCCGTGGTCAGACTCCTGCGGGTGCCCGGAGTGTGTGTCTCCTCCAGGGGCCGGCGCTGGCCCCAGGTGGGGCTCCAAGACCCCCTCGGCCCGGCCTCATGACGCCCAGCCCAGCCCCGTGACCGCGTCACCATTGCTGCCGAGCGCGTCTCCCTGCCTGTGAGCTGAAGTGCAGCCGACTAACAGTCACCGTCCTGCGTGCAGCCCGGGCCGGGAGCAGGAAAGGGACCTGGACGCTGCTGGAAAGGAGGGAAGAGACGGGAGGAGAGAGGAGGGACAACAGTGAGGGGCGGCAAGAGGCCGGGGTGGGGCCATGAAAGTGGCCCAGGGTCCCCCCGCCACCTGCACGCCCCGACATATGATCCCATGGGAGCCGGCCCCCCACTGCTGTGTAAACAGAGCCTGCCCCTCTGGCGTGCCCCGTCTCCCGACACTGGCCTTCGCCCTGCCACGGAAACCCAAGCTGCAGGCCGGGGCGCGGGCTGGCAGATGTCTGTGAAAAGGGCCGTCTGCCCCTGCCGATAAGAATTCTCCGGACACCGGCCGGCATTCCCCGCGGGCCCTGCGGGGGACTCCGACAGCCCGGGTCTCCACCCTGCCTCTCAGGCCCTGCCGCGGGCCTGGGGCTCCTGGCCCTGGCACCAGCTCCCCGCCCTTGTGGACCCGTGGCCATCGACGGCTCTGGGGTCCTTCCTGGGAAGGAACTTTTCTCTGCAGGCCCTGAGCTGGGAGCGTAAGGGCTGTAGATTCGTCTGGAACTGCCTGTTCTGGATCTCGGGGGGCAATCTGTGGGGCTGAGGCCGGGCGTGGGGTGCTGCGGTGACCGGTGCGTGGTTAGGTTTACTGCACCATGTGGCGACGTCCGACTCCCCTCCCAGACATTGTGAAGACGCCGCCGCTTTTCAGCTATAGGTGCTCCTCTGAGCACGGCTCCTGGCTGCTGGCTGCGTGTTCTTGGGGCCCCCGGCATGTGGGTCGGCACCGCCGCGGTGAGTGTGAGGTCCCAGGGGCGCCCAGCGGGGCACACCCTAAGCAGAGTGGCCGCCGGCCGGCAGGTGGTCTGCAGGCTGGAGACCCGCGGCCCTCGGAGCGGACGGGGCTGTCACCACGCTGTCTGCAAGGCTTCAACCTGCCAGGCCCGCGATTTCATTTCATTTCACTTTTGCAGGGTCCAGCTGATGAGCTCATGTGTCGGCGATGTCCGCCCTTTATCTGCTCTTCCACGTCCAGGATCTCCCCAAATGGCCTTCATTTGTGGGAAGGCAGCCGCCCCCCCTTCACAGCCCGCAGCGTTTGCTAAGAAATGAAACGTCCTCGGCTCCGAGTCCCAGCTTCGCGCCGTCCCCCGCGGCCTAATCGAATGAGCGCGGCTTATCTGCGCGGCTCCCGCGGGACGGGCGCCCTCTGGCCTGCCGGGTGCCCAGGGCACCGCGTCCTTGATGCTGTCTGATCTTTTCCAGAGCCCCTCTGTCCACAGGCCCGCGTCCCCATAACCCGGTGTCCTTGGCGGGTCGAGGGCAGCAGGGTCTCCCGGGGCCTCCTCGGCCTCGGCGCGCGGCTCGCCCTGGTGGGATGTGCGGGCGGCCGCGGGCCCGTGGCTGGATTCCCTGGGTCTGTGCGGACTCCGCCTGCCCCGAAGAGTCGTAGGTGGAGGTGAAATCCCACCCCCCCCACCTCCCCACCCTATGCAGCTCTGCGGGGGGGGGGGGGCCCAGGCCGATCTCTGCGGGAAAGCCGGCGCCTTGGGGTGGGCGAGAGGGGTGGGTGCCGGGGTCTCCAGGTCACGAGCCGAGGGTGGTGTCCCCTTCTACGAGGCGCCGCCTCCTGCAGAGCAGAGGGACTGAGTTTGGTGATTTCAGGCTCCTGTAGAGGGGCTCTGGCGGTGGTGCTGTGTTTCCGAGTACCTGGGGGCTGGGGGGGCCCTCTGGGAAGTGGTGGGGCGTATAACACTGCTCTTGTCCCCACCTCTTCCGAGCTGGCCGGCTGGGAGCTTGGGAGAAGGCGGTAGAGGCAGCAAGGACGAGGCTGGGGGGACAGGGAGGGGGTGGGGGCTGGAGTCAGAGGCCGGGGCTTTCGCTTTGGGGCCGAGGCTGCCAGGGCTAGGTGGGGCTGTGAGTCTGTGGGGTGCAGTTCAGTCACCCCCTGAAGAGTGGAGTTGCCACTGGCCCCAAAGGCCAGTTGGATTCCAGGGGTACCATTGCACCTTTGTGGGTTTGTCCACAAAGGCTGGGGCCCAGGCTGTGCTGTGATGTGGGCGAGTGCATTTGTGGGTGCCAGTGTGTGTGCTGATGCGTGCATGCGTGTGTGCATATGTGTGAATGTGCACCAAGTCCATGAATGCATGTGCGTGCCCACGTGATTGTGGACACACACGTGTGAGCACGGGTGTGCATGCAGGCATGAATGTGTGTACACGTGTGTGTGAGTACATATGCGTGTGAGTGTGTGCATGGGTGTGTGTCCAGGGGCACGGCGTGTGACACCGTGTAGCTGCAAGCCTGCTGGAACACCCGCCGCGGGCCTGCGTGTGCTGCTGCGAGGGCTCGCTCTGCCTGGCGGGGTGGGGAGCAGGCGCCTCCGGGAGCAGGCGCCAGGACACAGGTTCGGACACGCCTTGCAGCAGGTTTGCACCGTGCCCTTCCCAAGGATGATGGTGGCAAATCAAAGGCTCCTGGGCCTGCCCGGCCAGCGTGCAAACAGCGGCCGTCCCATGGGGTAAACAGAGTGGATGTGTCTCCATGCTGAGGTGACTACAGTTACGCCCCATTTTACAGGTGGAGAAACTGAGGCTCGGAGCGGTCAGGCTCACGTGCAAAGGGGCCCAGGCCCCAGGGAGGAGAAGCTGGGACCTGAACTCAGCTCCCGGCCCTTTCTCGTGCCCCAGGTCGGCTCTCAGCCGTGGTCGTGCCTCTGGGCAGGGTCCTCTGGACCCCAGCTCCCCGCCACTGACGGGAGGGGGAGCAGGGCTGGCTCGCCCGGCGTGAGCCCTGGTGATTCTCTCTCAGGGGCCCCCACTGTTCACTGCTGCTCTGTCACCGGCAGGAAGTTCTCCCTCACTTTTTGAGCAGGGTCTGCCATTTTCAGTCTACACCAGGCTCCGCCAGGAAAGCCCCCGGCAGCCAGCCAGGACCTGCTGGGAAGACTCTAGAACCCGTCTCCCGGGAAAGCCGGTGCTGTGCGGTGGTCGGCGCCCCCAGCCACTCTCCTGAATCTCTTTGTAAGCCAATTACTGCTCGCAGGAGGGGTCAGGCTCTTTATCTCCACTGTGGGCCAACCCATTAGCCTCTGGGCCCCAGAGGCCAAGGGTGACATCAGCCTGTCTTTGGTGGTCTGCGAGGGGCTGCAGATAAGAACGGCCCATTTCGGGGGTGACGGCATCCTCCCCATCCCTGCCCAGGATTAGCACCTATCTCTCCATTTATCAAAGCCCTCCAGGGGACGCGCCATCGCCGGAGAAGCAGGAGAAGCATCCGGCTCTCTGTCTCCAGCTGGTTCCCGGGGGACGGGCGCTTCCCCCTGGGACAGCCAGGCCTCCTCAGCCAGTTCCCCAGCCCTGCCCCAGCTGGCCAGCACTGGGCTGGTGCCTGGACCAGGCCCCGTCTGATATGCCAGGGGGAGGCATGTCCCCTGGAGGATGTGATGGGGCCGACATCCCCCTTTGAGCTCTGCCCCGCTCCCTCCAGGTGGGAGCCTGGGTGTGTCGCGCGAGGCAGGTCTCGGGACTGCCCCCCTGTGCCCGCCACCCTGCTGGCCCGCTGGCTCCTCCTGGAATCCACCCTCCAAGCCTCAGGAGACCCCCGCCACGTCAGAGTCCCGGGCCGGACTCCACTCTCTGCTGACTTTCAACCCTGACGCGCCCCTCAACATGGGCGAGCCCTTCCCTGGCCTCAGTTTCCTCATCCGCAGAGGGGGGGTCAGGGCGTCAGCCATGCAGCACCGCCCTGTCCCGGGGGTGCTTGGGGGCTGGACCCCAGGTGTCTGCAGGGTCCTTGTGCAGCCGAAGTGGAAGAGCCGAGGGTGGGGGCCCGGCCGCTGCCCCAGCGCTTCCGGCCAGGCTCGGGGAGCATCTCGTCTGCCTGGGGGGGTGGTGGTCCTGCGGCCTCTCACCCCCAGCCCGGCCTTGGAGGTGACGCCCACGCCGCGGGGCACCCTCGGCCAGCCCAGCAGCGGGGGTGACATTTGCAAGTTGTCTTCAGTTTGCCTTGGGAGCCGCACAGACAGGCCTCTGCAAGAACTGCCGTGTCACTGTCCGTGATTTACAGACTCAGCGTGTCCAGAGGGGCCGCGCCCTGAAGTAGCGGGGGGCCGGCGGGGCTGAGCCTGGACACCGGGGCTGACAGCAGGCCCTCGGCCGTGAGCACCCTGAGCCAGCCGGGCCCGGCGGGGTGTTCTGCTCAGCAGGCGGGAGGGGTGTGTGGCTGCTTGTCCTGCTTTCACGTGGATTTCCTGATTTTCGGGAGCCACCCGGCCCTTCCAGGGGGACCCTGTCCTCCCCTGGCCCCCGCCCCGAGGGCTCCTGGAGCGAGTCCTCCAGGGACTGGGGGGCTGGGCCCCAGAGTTTCTTTCCGGGAACCGGCAGTGGGGGCGGGCATGCTTCCCCCGGGATCTCATCTCTCATGCCTGCCCGCCCAGGCTACCGTCTCCTGCCCCCCAAATTACATCCAGACAGCGGCAGTGGCAGGCCCCTCTCCCAGCCCAGGGGCCCACCAGTCAGCCAAATGGGGCGTTTAATTGGAACGAAGCTGGCGAGCTGCCCGGAAGCCCCGAGGAAAGGCCCCGGTGGACCCGCGTCTGCGCCTCCGAGCTCCCCTTCTCCGTGCCCCGGGGCGTTGAGAGCGGAAGCGCCAGCCGGAAGCCAGGCCACCGTAGGCCCCCGGGGGCTGGCGTGTGGTGGCAGCCCCCGTCACCTGGTGCAGGAGGGGAAACTGAGGCAGATGCTGTTGGCAAGCCTCTCTGCGGACACAATTCTCAAGACCTGCCTGACAGGCTCTCCCACAAATTCCAGGTGATTCTCGGGCCCGCGGGAGAGCGGGCAGGGGGCAATGAGCAGTGGAGCGGCGAGGCGAGCCGCAGCGGGTGGGAGGCGGACAGGCGCCGAGCAGATGTGGCTCGCGCCAGAGCACAGGGCCAGGCCCGGCTGTGTGGGAGAGACCAGGACAAGGCGGGCTGGGTGCAGAGGCGGTGAGGTGGCGGCCCGCAGGCCCAGGCCCGAGCGGTCGGCAGACCCTCCTCCTCCAGAATCTCATCCCTGGTGGTGTGTGGCCAACAGAAGTCAGTGCCTGGGGGCGGTGGCAGGTGGGCGGCCCCGGTTCCGTCCTCTGTGGAGCAGGCTCCTGTCAGGAGCCAGGACACGCTTGGCCCAGAAGGCTGCTCTGCGCCACTCAGAGCCTCCCTCAACCAGGGGCACCCAGCCCTGTCCTTTGTGACCGCCTGGCCAGGTTTCTAAATCCCTGTGCCTCCGCGTCCTCGCCTATGAAATGGAACAGTAGCAGCCCACTGCACAGGGCTGGGGGTGCCCTGGGGGGATGCATGTGGAGTGCTTGGGAGAGAGCCGGGGGGCACTGAGTGTGGGTTAACTTACTGGCATGATGGTGATGGAGGTCGGGGTGGGGGTGGTGGGGTGGTGATGGGGTGGTGGAGGAGATGGAGGTGATGAAGTGAGCCCTTGTTACGTGCTAGGGTCGTCCTAGCACAGGGACACCACAGTGAACAAGACAAGCGTGTCCCTGCTGTCCCGGGGGTCAGTCCCGACCAGGGTGATACAGTGAGCCTGTCACCCTAACTGGAAAGCAGATGAAGCCGCGTCTCAGAGGGAGGCGCCAGAGAGCTGCCTGGCGGACGGGCACCCCGCAGGCCTCTTGGAGGGGACAACGGGGCGGGACATGTGTTAAGGACGGTCCCCTCAATATTTCCCCCTCAAGTTCCTTGTGGCTGCGTATGGACCTCCGCAGGGGCCCGAATCCGTGCCATGGCTTAGTAGAGGTGTGATTTAGAGGGGTCCCTGGGACAGCCTGTGAGGGCACTGTGGATGCCCCTGGCTCCCCTCCTGCCCCCCGTCGTTTGCGGCCTGGGCCCTCTCCAGGCCGGGCCGCAGGGGCTGCGCGGTTGGCTCCGGGGTCTCCATGGCGTCCCAGCAGCTGCGGGCGTGGTTTTCCAGGGGGGAGACTGTCCTCACCGGTGTCCCCGGGCGTCACGTCCTTTGTAAACAGCGGCGGTCGGCAGGAGGTGAGCGTGAGGCTGGAGCTGTCATCCCGGCCCCTGCCCCAGCCCCCACGGAAGGCCCTGCTTTGGGGGGACGCCGGCATCTGGAATCCATTTGGGAAATTCTTTCTGCATCAACCACTTTTTCCAGGTAAGACGCACACCCGTACTGACTGTGAGAGATGAAATACCGCTCTCGCTCTGCCGGCCACGGTTTTATGGCCTCTAATTAAACACACGCCCGCCCCTGGACTTGCTTTGAGCGGCCCCTTCCCCAGAGGCCTGCAGGTTGGCCCCCGTCCTCACCACCCAAGGGACCTCCCAGACCTCCGGGCCTCCACAGAGGGTCGTGGAGCTCCCACCCCCGGGCCTTAGGCACGTGTCCAGCCTGGGAGCAGAGGGCCGGTCCCCGGGAGGCCTTGGAGACCCGGCCTTCATGCTTCCTTGAGCATCAGAACGTCCCTCTCACCCCGACAACATGGAGACCCCAATATGGAACAGGGGAAGATGCAGGGGGCCGGCTTTGCGTGGCCCCGCTTACCCCTGGGCCCCTGCACTGGCGACAGAGCAACGACAAAGGACAGGGGTCGCTGCCCAGGCCTCAGTGAGCCCTGGAGCCCAGGCGTGTCCTGTCTACTCCCCAGCCTGTAAGGGCGCCTCAGGGTGCACATCCCTCTCGCCTGGCAGGTCCTGCTGGGCTTGCCTCTTGGGGTCCCCATGGTCCCCTTCCGGGGCCTGCCTGAGTGGCCCCAGGTGTCCCCAGGCTCACCTTCTCTGCACCTGGGGCCTGTCTTGGCTCACACTGTGCAAGCATGTGGTTTCCAGGGGGCCCCAAGACTTCTTGGGGTGCCTTTGGCTTGAGGAGAAGACATCTGGCTTTGTTGTCTTTTCCACCTCAGGTTTCTGCTAATAGTTTATCTGAGGAAGAGATGGGTGACGACAGCAGCAGCTGCCTCGCTCGGGTCGTCCTCCTGGGCGGGCGAGGAGCCAGGAGTGCCCGGCGCGGCCAAGGGACGGTTTGGACACGAGATGGCGCAGCCCCCGCTAACGTCACGCCCCTCACAACACCGTCCCGTGGTGGGGACACACACCCTCCAGGAGCGCCCGCCCCAGCCTCCTCCCCGGGCCTCCCGGGCCTGTTTGGCCAGGGGTGGCCACACGTCCAGTGTCAACATGGAATGGAGACTCCCCAGCCTCCCTCCCGCAGCAGGCGCACCGTCCTCCTGCTCCTCCTCCGCGCCCCCCCAACTCCCTCCTCCCTAGCTCCCGGAGCCTGGAGGCCGGGGACTGGCGGCATGGAGCAGAGGCCGACGTCCCGGAGAGCCCCCCTTTTCCCGGAGAAGACGGGGAGGCAGGCGTGTAGCAGATTGCCTGTCGGGTGGGCTGCAGCCCCAAACAATAGATGTGGGCCAGCCTCTCCCGCTGCCCACGGCCTGGGACAGATGCCCAGGCCCCGCCAGCGCCCCAGAGGTGACCTCTGGGCCGCCCTGTCGCTCCATGGAGGCGCCCTGGCGAGGAGGGAGGCAGACAAAGGGGACCTCTGGCACAGGCCGGGGGCCCCGGGGGAGCACGGCCGGCAGGTGCTGCTATTGTCTCGGACACGGGGGCCTTCCTGGGCTCTCCCACTTGGAGGCGGCAGGACAGGCTTGGTCTGGGGGCCCCTTGCGCTCCTCCAAGGACCCAGGAAGCTGCTCGTGCTGGCCCCATCCAGCCGTCCCCTCCCCAGCCCAGCCCTGCCCGTGGCCCTAAAACTGTCCTTCAGAAAAGCAATCACTGCCGGGCCCCTCAAAGAGCACCAGGGGCTGAGTGTGGGTTGACGACCGGACCGGCCGTCGGGAGTGCTTGCCCGGCCCGGCACGATCTTTCCTGAGCTGGGCAAGGCGGCCGCTTCTGGAGCCCGAGCGCCCCTCTCTGCAGAGACCCTCTCCCCGGGAGGACAACTGGGGTGTGAGCTGCTGGGAGCAGGGGTCCTTGGTGTCCTGAGGGTGACTGTGTGTGCCCCAGTTCTCCGGGGTGCACGTGTGTCCATGCACCCTTGTCTGCACGTGTGTGCTCGCGTGTGCAGAGTGTGTGCAGTGCGCTTGCAGTGTGTACGTGTGTGCATTGTGTGCACGTGTGAGCAGCACGCGTGTGTGCATGTGTGTGCCCCTCACCTCAGGGGGATCTGCTAGACCAGATGCGCCGACGGTCACCGTCCCCAACGGCAGGGACACGGTCTGAGAGGGGTCATCGCGCACGTGCTCGTGCAGGCTGGACGGTGCGGCCCCCTGGGGCCCTGTCTTGAACGCGATTATCTGTGACCAAAGCGTTTTCAAGCGAAGTTGCGTCTGACGTAACGTGCGCGCAGCACCTCAGCCGCGAAGAGGAAGGGACGACCTCGCCCCCCGCCCCGACCGCCCGTGCCAGCGCGCAGGGCCCCCTCCCAGACGCCGCGCTGATGTCCACTCACCAGCGGTGGCCGGGCTGGGGCTGGAGGACTCCGGGAGCCTGCACTTGCCCCGTGGCTTTTTCCGTGCGGACACAAGTGCACAAGACCAGGCCCCCAGCACCCTCACGGGGACCCAGTCACCCCCTTAAAGGCCACCGGTCCCAACACAGCCGTTCCCAGGGTGAGGGGCCAGGACTCTGGTGGGAACCTCGGCCCAGGATTTGACCAGGGCAGACCTGAGGGGTGGTCTGGACAAACAGACACGAGTCGAGGCCCCACACTGGGGTTCCACGTGCAGGGAGCCCTGCCCAGGACCCTCCCCCTCCCGCTGACACCCCTGTGGAGTGAAAACATCCTAACGCGAACCCCTGATCCACCCGTATTTGCATTTCGTTCTCAGAAGTCATCGTTTGAAAAATTTCAGGTCCCAAATTAGCTCATCTAAGACTGTGATTATACAATAAAACAGCCGAAAATACTTAGAGAATTTCATTTTTATTGCCATTAAAAAGATGAAATTAAAAATAAGTAAAGAGTAAAGTACCTTAAGCTGGAGTGGAGTGGGTGGGAGAAACCAACTCTCCTACCAGCGCACCGCACACCCTCGTTGTGCTTTTTAAATAATTTCTGGTTTTGGGCCTCCCTGGTGGCGCAGCGGTTGAGCGCTGGGTTGCGAACCTGCCCGCAGCCTCTGCGACGCCGGTTCAATCCCCGGCTGCTCCCCGGCCACAGGAGGAGGGTCCCACATGGCGCGCAGACCTCTCCTGCCGCCCGCTGCTCCCCTCAGCAGTGTCCTTCGGTCCTTCTGCCTGCTCTGCTCCCCGCTCTGGCTCTGGTGAATTCTCTCACCTTCCCGCGCTTCTGACTGTACCCAGTGCTTGTATAAACAAAAAACAAACAAACAAACAAATAAATAAATAAACATGCCTCTATAAAAAAATAAATAAATAAATAAATAAATAATTTCTGGTTTTAATTTAATTTAATTTTATTTTTTTAAAGATGTATTTATTTATGCAAGCACTGGGGGACAGGCCAGAGGCAGGGGAGAAAGAGAGAATTCACCAGCGACAGAGCGGGGAGCAGAACGGGCAGACGGACAAAGACACTGCTGAGGGGAGCAGCGGGAGACAGGAGGGGTCTGCCGCGCCACGTGGGACTCTCCCTGGCCAGCCGGGAATCAAACCCGCGCTGCAGAGGCTGAGGACAGCTTCACAGCGCTGTGCTCAACTTGCTGCGCCACCGGGAAGGCCCTCTTGGTTCAATTTTATTGAAATTTTCTTTTTAACATCCTTGTAGGACCCACGTGAGAGTTCAGCACAGTATCTTCATGCAGTTCAACAACCACCCGTCCGGGCGATTACAGGCTAAACCACGACACGTTTCTATCTTTCACTGAAAAGAACAGCTGTGGGCCGTGTGACAAAGGAGGGTCAGACTGATTAACAAGCCTCGATAGGTGCCTATGCTCAGAGTTATTCCAAGGCCTGGTCCACAGGCACCCCGCCCACAGACACCCCGCCCACAGACGCCCCCAAAGACGCCTGCCCACAGCTAGCTGGCGGCCTTCCTAATGGGAATATAAATGTTTAAGTGGCCCACGCAGGACGCCCTGGCCCAGCACCCGTGACCAGGTTTGGGAGCGGGCCTGACCCACGTGGTGTCCCTCAGGAAGCTCTGAGGAGGAATCGCTCATGGGAACAGTCATCCTGAGGGTGACCGTGCAAGGGTCTGAGCCACAAAGCCTCATTCATCGATTAAGTTGGTGTGGACCCAGACCGTGGCCCCACTGGGAACTGACCCCAGTCAGAGGCAAGGGCCCCTGTGGGTCCTGGTGGGTTGGGATCACAGGACTGTTTTAGACTCGTTAGAAGTGACCCCTCTGCACAGACTGGGGGGCCAGGGAGCCGGGTGCGTCGGGCCACTGGGAGCCAGGCCGGGGACATGGGCCGCGGATGCCCTGCCGGCTGGGGCTCACGGGCCTTGCCTCTGAGTGCCCTGGGGTCAGTGTGGCCCCAGCACATGCCAGCTCCCTGGGGACTTCCACTTGCCCATTGGGAACGGCGGGGAGTGGCCCATGGGGCAGGCAGGGCAGGGGCGGGGGGCCGCCTCACAGATGGTGAAACTGAGACCCAGAGACAGACTTGCTCAGGGGCCAGAGCCGGGGCCCGGGGACCTTGTGCACCATCACCCTCCGGCGGCAGGAGGGCCTGAGTGGGTCTCAGAGGGGAGGCTGGTACTGGGCAGGGGTGTCCTCGAAAGCCAGGGGACGCCCTCATCCCCAACTCCCTGGGCTGGAAGAGGGGTCAGTTCTGCAGGGCTGTGGGCGCAGGGGGCTCTGCTTCATCCGATTGGGGGTGGGACGGTCTGAGGGCAGTGTCTGGGAGGGGCACACGGGGAGGGGAGGTGGGCCAGCTCCCGGGCACCCTGGGGGTCAGCCTCACCCTCACTGCCTGTGCCAGCCTCTCGGGAAGTGCTTCCTCCGGCCAAACCACCCGGTTTGGGAGAGCAGAGCCCGTGGGAGAGCAGAGCCCCGGGAGGACAGGCGGATGCTGACTCGTGCTGTCCGGTCTTCTAGCCCCGGAGGGGGCGTTGGCGGGACTCAGCGCCCAGGCCCAGTGGGCCGTCTGGCCTCGCGCGAGGCCGGAACTGGAAAAGCCTTGTGGGTGCTGGCGGCCACCTCTCACCTTTGACCTCCATGAGGGCTTGTCCGTGTTGTTGGGGGTCAGTCTGTGCTGGGAAATTTGCCAAGGGGGCGGGCGCCCCCTCTGCACGGGGATGCTGGGGATGGGGTGGGTCGTCGGACCCCTGACGGTAAGGAGTGGGGTGGCCGCGCCAGGTTGAGCTGTGGGCTTCCCCGGGGGCCGGGGCTTGAGCTTGGGCAGACTGGGGGTGTCCCTGTGGCCAGGAAAGGAAGACCCTGGAGGCCGGGCGCCGGCTTGAGCCCTGGCCCTCTGGTCCCCTCCCCGACCCCCGCCAGCCCGCATGGTCCTCCCTGCGGGCCCGGGAAGGGGCGGCGGGCCGAGGCGTGGCCGGGCTGCCCAGCGGTGCTCGCGCTGGCCGTCTGTCTGTCCGGGCTGAGCAGCGGGTCCCGGAGCCGCAGGCCGATTTGGCGGCGGTTCTCGGACTCCCCAAGACGCCGGCCCCCTCCCGCCCCGGCTGCCGATGACAAGTGGGCTTTCAGGGGATATGACAGCCGCGGGCGGGGGGCCCTGGCCTCCGTCCATGTTTCCACACTTGACTTGCTCGGAGTTCACTGGCCCGAAATAATGTCCCCGGCGCAAGTCGGCGGCCGGCACGTCCACCCTGGCCGCCTTGCGCTCCCCTCCTTCTGAACACATTAAACATGCATTGCTGGGTCTCCACCCGGTCCCCCCAACAGCTGTGCAAAAATAAAGAAAATTCAGTTTGAACTTAAAAAGCCGGGGCTTCATTTATGTCCCGGACCTTTGTCTGCCGGGTTCTTGTTCCTCTTCCGATGGACGGCCCTGGGGGGGCGGGAGCCGAGGCGCTGCCACCCCACGTGGCCTCCTGGGGCCTGGGCCTTAATAGGGGCGCCCAGCGCCTGCGTGAGGGCAGTTTTCAGATGGAAATCGGAGCAAACAATGCCGTCGTCTGTCTCGCAATCTGTTTTGAAGGAGGGCGGGCGGGCGGGGCGCTGCTTTCCGCGGGGAGGTTCCATTCAGAGCGCGGGGAGACAGATGTCATGAATACTGATGCCGCCTCCGGGGTTTCTCCTGTTCCGAGCCTGAGGACTGAGCGCTGGAGTCACACGGGGAAGGGCCTGTTGGTGGGACTTTAGCTCGTTCTGGTTTCTTTAGCCCTCCTGGCGGCCCTCCTCCCTCCTCCCTCCCGTCCCTCCTCCCTCCCTCCCTCCCTCCTCCCTTCCTCCTCCTCCTTCCCTCCCTCCTCCCTTCCCTCCCTCCTCCCTTCCCTCCCTCCTCCTTCCCTCCTCCTCCCTCCCGTCCCTCCTCCCTCCCTCCCTCCTCCCTTCCCTCCCTCCTCCCTCCTCCCTTCCCTCCCTCCTCCCTTCCCTCCCTCCTCCCTTCCCTCCCTCCTCCCTTCCCTCCCTCCTCCCTTCCCTCCCTCCTCCCTCCCCCTCCCTCCTCCCTCCTCCCTTACCTCCCTCCTCCCTTCCCTCCCTCCTCCCTCCCCTCCCTCCTCCCTCCTCCCTTCCCTCCCTCCTCCCTCCTCTCCCTCCTCCCCTCCTCCCTCCTCCCTCCCGTCCCTCCTCCCTCCTCCCTCCCCCTCCTCCTCCCTCCCATCCCTCCTCCCTTCCCTCCCTCCTCTCTCCCCCCTGCTTCCTCCCTCCTGCCTGCCCTCCTCCCTCTCTCCTCCCTCTCGCCCCCCTCCCTCCTTTCTCCCTCCCTCTCCCTCCTCCCCCCTCCTCCCTCTTCCCTCCTCCCTCCCTTTCCCTCTTCCCTACCTCTCTCTCCCCCCTCCCTCTCTCCCTCCTCCCTCCCTCCTCCTCTTATTCTCCCCTTTTGGGGCTCACTCTCCTGGAGAGAACCCCACATGGCCTCGGGTGTCCAGACGGCCCCTGACCTCACAGAGCTGCTGGTGGGAGGGGGAGGCAGAGGTCACCACCTGTGGGTAGGGGTCCCATTGCAGGCGGGGAGGGGAGCTGCACCCTAGGGAGGGCCTGTGCACCCCTGGAGCACCTCATCGCAGACAGTGCTCCATTTCTCCATGTGGGAGGTAGTGGGCAGCTGCCCAGCCCCCCTCTGACCAGCAGGCCCCTAAAGCCCGAGGTCCTGGCCCCTGACCCCGAGGGTGGACAGGACAGGTGGGTTCTGGGGACGCCCAGCATGCGCTTGCTCCGGGGCCTGATGCAGGTAGTGGAGGTGAGGTTGCGCCCCCAGCCCCCCAGCTCGCTTTTGGAGGAGCAGGGCTTGGTTGGATGCCGGTAGGGCGGCGCGGCCCGCGAGAGCACAGCCGGGCAGCCGTGTCGCCAGCACAGGTAGGTACACATATTCGGGGGAACCGCCAGTGCCTTGTTGCCCAGGCACCCACCACCCTTCCTGGAACGGGATGTCCCTGAGCCTCCTCCACCCTGTGCACCTTCCCGCCCTGCGGCAGGGAGCCCTGGACACAGCGGGAGGACGACGCTGCTCCACTGAGCTGTCTTTGCTTTAAGTTTTGCATTTCTTTGATTATCAGTAAAGTCAAACAGTTTGTCACCTGGGTTTCCTTTGCTTTCTGAATTACCCAGTTGTATCTTGGGTTCATTTTTTATGTTTTTCTTTCTTATTGATTGATGAAAACTTTTTGCATATTATGGATATGGACATGTTATTCACAAATGACAGTTTTCTGGAAAGGGCAAATGGACCTTTCACACCATTAGCTGATATTTGGGATACTTCCTGCCTGCTCCCCCCTCGGCTTTATACTTTTCTTTGCATTCTGCAATGGCAGGCCTCGATGTCCCTGGGGGCTCACTAAACTGCTAGGAGACCTGGATCTTGGGGCAAAAGACCCCAGGTAACAGCCTTTGTTGTTCCCAGTCTGCAAGGGAGGGCATCTGCATTCACACCCCGGGATGTCCTGCCCGACACACACGCAGCCACCTCTTTGGGAACAAGCAGATTTTTCAAACAAAGTTTGCCAAATAAGCACATTTTTCCCCCCCAGGGCAGATGCAAACAGTCTTTTCAAATCGGTTTGGAGAATAAATGAGCCCACGCTGGGGCCTCGATAAATCTTTGCTCAGCCACAGGGTGCGCTCTGGGCAGCAAAGGGTCCTGTGTGTGGCTCGTGAATGATGCCCAGTGATGCCACCCCCGCCCCTCCACCCCCAACCCAATTTAAAATTGGACATTAATGTTTTAAGACCAAAGGGACGTCGGTCTCTCTCCCCTCCTGGAGGAAGTCCCGGCGGAACGTGCCGCGGCTCTGCTCCGTGGGTGACGGGGCCGTGTCTCTGGGCCAGGCGCGTCTCCAGGGCAGGATCCATGTGCAGACCTCGTGGCCCCACCGGCTGCAGATGACGCTGGTGCCCGGGGCTGATCCCTCCTGCCCCTGCTCTGCCCCGCTGGGGCTAGATAGCCGCTGCTCACACCGAGGCTGAGCGTGTCTCTCCCGCTGAGCCCAAGCCCCGTGCCCAGCAGACTGGCTGCTGTGCCCCCTCTCCACCCCCCACCCCACCTTTCCCTGCTCTGGGCTCTGAGTTGCAGCCTGCTCTGCACATGCTGCCAGGGGACCCTCCCTCACCAGGCCCACCTGGAGGCCCCTGCTCCTCCTTAAGGGTTGGTCTCCAGGCGCCCCTAGGCTGCGACGTCTGCCTTGATTTCCCTTCCTGATGCCTGGCAGCAGACCCCCTCTGCCTTGCCCACCCTGGCTCTTTCATGGGCTTCCTCCCCCAACTCTGTCCCACTCCCCTAGTGGCACGTGGGGTGAAAGGCAGGGCAGGGCTGGGGCCCTCGCTGGCTCCATGGCACGTAAGTGGCGTGGCCGCCTCTGCCTGGGGAGCCACCTCCCCCACCCCCACTTCATGTCCACCAGAACCTCAGCATGTGATCTTATTTGGAAAGGGCGTCGTTGCTGATATAATGAAAGTAGGATCTGAAGATGCAATTGCTGTGGGTCAGGGCACGCCCCAAGTGTGCTGAGCGCCTGCCTGAGTTGGAGGAGGGGAGCAGACTTCGGGTGCGGCCACTCTGGGCAGGGCAGGGGCTGCCACGAGCCGCCATGGAGGGGCCAGGAATGGAGGCTCCTCTCCCAACCCTCATGGGGGGGGGCTGAGATCTATGTGCAGGGGGTGCCCTTAACACCTGCCCCTCCCCACTGTCACCCTCCAAGAGGCCTGCGTGGTGCCCATCCACCCGCCCTCCAACCATCCATCCACCACGCACCCTCCATCCATCCGCCATCCCTCTTCCCCATGCCTCCATGCATCGTCCGCCCACCCTCCACCCACCCACCCTCCACCCACCTTCCACCCACCCTCCACCCACCCACCCTCCATCCACTCACCCTCCACCCACCCTCCACCCACCCGCCCTCCACCCACCCTCCACCCACCCACCCTCCACCCACCTACCCTCCACCCACCCTCCACCCACCCACCCCCCATCCTCCCCTTGCATCCTTTCTGCTCCGGGTTTCTGCTGTGAGGTCTTCGAGAGCAGCTCAACCACTTTTACTCATGGGCACACCTAGAAATGTGCAGGGGCTAATCCCTGTACGACCCCCGTTGACCCTGGGATTGGGAGCCAGCGGGTAACCTTCCCATTTCTACCCCTGGGGCTGCTAGTGTGGGACCCCCGGGTGGTGGCAGCCCCAGGTGACCACAGTGGTGCCAGCTTGACGCCTGCGCAGCGTGGCTACTCCCTGCCCAGTCCCGTTTTCCCTTGTCCCTGTGTCTGGGCCTGACCCTCACACGTGCCACCTTCCCAAGCCCTTGGCTCAGGCTCGCAGACCCCAAAGCTCTGGGAAGCCCTTTGGGGACGGTGCCAGTTCAGAGCAGCCCGGGTTACACGCCCGGAGACGCGGCCACGAGCCCCGCTGTCTCCGTTTCTCCATTCCCTCCTCCTCTCACTCGCCCCCCATGCGCGCCCCTCTGGATTGGGGCTGCGGCCCCCCGCTCTGTTCCTCCGTGTGGCTGTGCCTGCAGGCGAGGCCGGGTAACCTGGTGACTCGCGCTGAGGAGGTCGGGGCGGGACCAGGGGGACAGGCGCGGAGTCGCAGACCGGCCGGGAGCTGCCGTCTTGCAGAGGGAGGTCTGGGCACAGTTCATGCCCGAGTCTCGGTTTCCCCACCCGCAAAAGGAACAAAAGGCTTGTGGGGTGCCTGTGGGGACACCACGTGGTCTCACACAGGCTGAGTCTGGCGGGCAGCGGGCTCGAAGTCAGGGCGAGGCGCTGGCCGTCGCTCACGGTGTGCGCTGCAGGCGGCCTCGGGCGGAGGAGCACCCGATTCTGGCGGCCTGCTCGGCCAGCCCGTCCCCAAGGCTGCTCAGCCCATCCCTTGGCCTGGGCATGGCCAGGAACACCAGCAGCCCCTGTGTGTGGGTAGGAGCCCCAAGAAACAAACGCCTCGGTCACTGGGAGGGATGGGTGCCGTCCCCGCCCCTGCAGGCCCGACGCCATGATCAAAGGTGTCTGTGGGGTGATTGGCCTCGTCCTGGAGGTGTGAGATGTCTCCTCAGGGAAAACGTCGCTCCTTTATGCGCAGGCCCAGCGCAGGCTGTTCATGTTATGTGTTTGACCAAAAGCTCTCGGCAGCGCTTGTCCTTACGTGGGCCTCACACGGTCTCGGAGGTCAAGACGCCGTCATCAGCCCGTTTCACAGATGCAAAAACCAAGGTTCAAGCAGGGAAGTAGCATCCTGGGCCTGACACTGCTGGGGGCAGAGGACTGAGGCTCAAACCTGGGTGGTGAGCCCACAGCAGAGCTGCGCCCTGGTCCCCCCGGCACCCGGCTGCCCCTGCCCGGCCTGCCTGCGGGGCCTGAGCTGCCGATGGGGAGCAAAGGGGGTCTGCGGGGGCTTCTGCAGACTTGTAACCCTGGTCCTGAGCTCAGGTGGTCACTTGGGGACATGGGTGCTCCGGGGCTGAGGTCCTCGTTCCTGGAGGGAGAGCCCAAGCTGGGGAGAGCTGGAAGGGGCGCCTCAGGGCTGAGAGCCTGGGTCCCCAGCACACCCACCCGGCCTGGTGCCCGCTCACCCAGCCCGCCTGGCCTGCCCGTGCCAAGTGGCCCATTTGACTGTGTCCCCATCTGTCCGCCCATGGAGTCCGGCGCGTGTCCCCTGGCCCAGTGCCCAGCCCAGCCTGGGACGCAGCAGCAGCCCTCCGTGGCTCTTGGTTTGGGCATGTTATCTAGTCGGTGCGCGCTGGTGAGTGAGGGCCTTGTGGACTCTCAGGTCCAGACCGCCAGCCTGGCACAGATGGGGAAACTGAGGCACGGAGGGACGGGGTGGGTGGGCGACAGAATCGGCCGGGCCCCGTGTTTCCCAAGCTCCTGCTGCCCGCGGAGCCTTGAGTGTGCGGCAGCTGCGGGTGGGGAGCCCCCGTCCCTGTCCCGGTGCTGGGCAGCCGCTGCCGGGGTCCAGCGCCAGCCCCTGCCCATCCTGAGTACCCCGAGGCCTCAGCAGCTTTCTCCGTCGGGGTCTTGGTTTTCTTATCCTGAAATGAGGACCAGGCACGGGGAAGACTGTGGTGAGCTCCGGGGCGGCCCGGAAGCCCTGCGGGGCCCTCTCCCTCACTGCGGGGCCCAGGCCCGTCCTCCGGCGGTGCAGCGTCCAGCAGGCCCGTTCCCGGGCGCGCCCGGTGTCACCAGCGGGGGGTCGCCGTCTGCAGGGCGGCAAGGGGACAGAGGCCCAGTTTGCCTCCAGGGAGCGCCCGGGGGGTAGGTGTTGGGTGGGGTGGGGAGGAGGAACCGGAGCCAGCATTCTTGGGGGGCGCTGGCCCATAGACCCTGAAGCAGCCCGCACAGCGAGCCCACGCGTCCCCTCGCACTGTGTCCAGGCGCGCTGAGAGGACACGGAGGCGCCGCCTCCGCAGGGCCTTTCCCTCGTCTCCCCGCGGCCCCGGCGCTGTCCTTCCGGCCTCGGCGCCCCCGGAGCCTCGCGTGGGAGCCCGCGGACCCCAGCACCCGCCACCCGCCGCCCGGCTCTGCCGGCCTCCCTGCCAGCGCTTGGCTGCCTGGGCGGCCGCGGCCCCGGTGGACCCCAGGGCTCCAGGGGCGGGGCGGGCGGCCACCTGCCTCGCTGCTGACTCACCGGCTGGCAGCTGCCCGGGCGCCGGCGCCGGCTGAGAGCTTGGCGGGAACTTACCAACCCTCGGTCCCATTTTTCAGTTGCAGAAATGGAGGCACAGAGAGGTTAAGCCATTTGCCCAAAGTCACCCAGAGGGGAGCCGGGCTCTGAACCCTGAGTTTTACTTGTTAGTTACAAACTAGGATGCAGGGCTGGTTGGTGCTCCCCCAGGGGGGCCGTGCCCGAGCAGCTCCCGGGGGTGGGTTCCCCGCTCCGAAAACTCACTGGCTTCAGCAGACATTCGGGGGCTGCCTGCTCCGTGCCAGAGCGGCGGTGGCCCGCGGCAGGCCGGGCTTCGCGGGGGGCCGGCTTTTCCTCGCCTTCCCACGGAGCCGCTCCCGCTGGTGGGTGTCCCCCCAGCCTCGCCCGCCGCAGCCTCGCCCCAGGAGCTGAGAGCTCGCAAGTTCAGGCCGGACCCGAGGCGGCCTGGGCATTCCTGCGGTGGGCGGGGAGGCCCTGGTCCTTCTCGCTGCCCTGCCCGCCCGGTTGCCAGGCAGGGCTTTGTGGGCAATCTGCAGGGCGCTGCCCTTCCTCCGGGCCTCCTGGGCCCTGGAAGTGGGCACCGGCGCAGGGGGCCGAGTCAGCTCCCAGTTGGGGTTTGTTTCTCCGGAAGCACAGACCTCAGACTGTCGCCTCGTTGCTCCCGTACCTTATTCATTCACTGACTTACCATGAAAAATGATTTTTAAAGTTGGCTTGACCACAGATACAGGTAACGTGCCCACAGATGAGGCGGTAAGCTCGCTGGATTTTCACATGCCCGCACCCCGTAACTGAGCACCGCAGGGACCTTCTTGCCCAGGCCTCTGACCGTGGGTTCGAGGCCGCCCCGTGCTCAGCCTGAGCAGGGCCGCAGGGAACACGGCGTGTGCGGAGCTTGGTGATTCCACGTTCTTTGGAGAGAACCGCGGCTGGCGGAGGGGAGTGGTGGATCCAATGGTTGTTCTAGTTTGAGGTTTTTGAGACGGTCCACACCACTTTCCAAAATGACCGCACCCATGTCCACTCCCAGCGCGAATAAGGGCTCCTCTTTCTCCGCACCCTCACGGCATGCATTGACCTGCTTTCGCATCTGGCAGAAATTCATGGGACATACTTGTGCAGGGCTATTTCTGGGTTGTCTATTCTGTTCCGGAGATCTGTGTCCAGCCTTCTTACTCAGCTTTGATTTTGATTGTTGTAGCTGTGTAACAAGTCTTTTTTTGTTTAAAGATGTATTTATTTATGCATAGAAGAACTGGGGTACAGGCCAGAGGTGCGGGGGATGAGAGGACTCCCTCCCCAGAGACAGAGTGGGGAACGGAACAGGCAGACTGACTGAAATCCACTGCTGAGGGGAGCAGCGGGCGAGTCAGGAGAGGTCTGCTGCGCCATGGGGGTAGCTCCCTGGCCGGGGATGGAACTTGTGCTGCAGTGGCTGCAGGTAGCTTCATAGGCTGCGTCTTCACCCCTTGCTCCACCAGGGAGGCCCTGTATAACAAGTCTTAAAGTCAGGGAAACAAATTCCTCCCATTTTATTGTTTGTCATCTATTCTAATTCCTTTTTATGTATGTTTTAAAATTGTCTTTCTCTGCAAAACCCTTACTGAAAGTTTGATAGGAATTGCTGTCTATCAATCCATTCTTTTAGCTCAGTTTAGGGAGATTTGACATCTTCACATGGTATGTCTCTCCATTTATCGAGATCTTCTATGACGGCTTTCGTCACGGTTGTGTAATTTTCAAAGTAGAATCCTGTACCGGTTTTGTTAGATTTATACTTAAGTATTTTATTTTCAAACAATTTAAATGATATTGTTTTTCAAATTTAAAGTCCAGGTATTTATTGCTGGTATATAGAAATGCAATCATTTTTGTTCATTTATCTTGTATTCCAGTGATGCATCATCTGCAGATAGGGACAGTTTTATTTCCCCTCCCCCAACACCATGACTTTTATTTCTTTTTCTTGTTTATTACTCTGCTGCTTTCAGCACTACGTTAAACAGGAGCGGGAAGCATAGGTGCCCTTCCTCCAGCTCTGCAAAGGAAAGCGTTCGATCTTTCACCATTAAGTATAGTTTGTGGTTGTTTTTTGTTTTTCACAGATATTCTTTACTAAGCGAGGCAGATCCCCTTTAATCCTATTTAGAGTTTTTGTCATGAATTCATGTTGAATGCCGTCAAATACTTTTATTGCGTTGACTGACGGGCTCAATCGACGCCTGATCTTTCTTCTTCAGTCAACTGCTGTGGTAGATTATATGAATTTTTGAGTATTGAACTAGCCCGGCCTTGCTGAAATAAATTCCACTTGATCATGGTATATAATTTACTTTATATATTGCTAAATTTTATCTATTATTGGTTTTTAAAAGATTTTCATGAGTATATTAACGAAGCCTATTTCCTTTTTTCCCTCGCCTCCTCCCTTCCTTTCTGTTCTTCCTTCCATTGCACTGTCTTATACTCGAGGGATACCTGCTTCCTAAAGTGATTTAGAAAGCGTTCCCTCCTCTATTTTCTGAAAGAGATTGTAGAATTGGTGTTAACACATCTGAAAATATTTGATAATATTCTCCAGTGAAATAATCTAGGCTTAGAGATTTTTGAGTGGGTGCTTTAAAATTATAAATATCCCGGGCCTCCCTGGTGGCGCAGCGGTTGAGTGCTGGGTTGCGAGGCTGCCCACAGCCTCTGCAGCACCGGTTCGATCCCCGGCTGCTCCCTGGCCACCAAAAGAGGGTCCTGCATGGCGCGCAGACCTCTCCTGCCGCCCGCTGCTCCCCTCAGCAGTGTCCTTCGGTCCTTCTGCCTGCTCTGCTCCCCGCTCTGGCTCTGGTGAATCCTCTCACCCTCCCGCCCTTCTGACTGTACCCAGTGCTTGTATAAACAAAACAAACAAACAAATAAATAAAACAATAAATAAAACATGCCTCTCTAAAAAAAAATTATAAATATCCCTAACGAGGCTATTCAAAGCACTCATTTTATATTGGGTGATAGGTAGTTTTTCAAGGAATTGCTTTTATCTAAGTTGTCAATTGATGTGGTTAGAGTTGTTCACAGTATTCTATTTTATCCTTCTAATGAAAACAGGGTCTGTAGTGATGACTTGCTTAATTTTTGATAATAGAAACGTGTGCCTTTTTTGCTTTGTCTTGCTAGGGGTTTATCGCTTATATTCTCAAAGAAGCATCTTTCGTTGATTTTTAGTTTTTCTGCTTTTAATTTTACTGATTTCTGCTTTATTAGCTCTCCCCCCCCCCAACTTTTTTTAAGGTTTACTTTGCTCCTTTTTCCCCCCTCTAGGTTTTTGATGTTGGAGCTTAAATTATTGAGATATTTTGTTCTTTTCTATTGTGTGCATTTAATGTTCTACCTTTTGTCTCATGCTGTTTTGCTGTGTCCCACCGGTATTGGTATGTTGTATTTCCATTTTCATTAAATTAGTGTATTTAAAAAATTTTATCTTGAGACATTCTCTTGGAATGTCTTTAGAAGTATGTTGTTTAGTTTCTGAGTGTTTTCCTGTTATCGATTTCTACTTTGATTCCACGGTGGTTGGAGACCACACTCTGCGATTACCCTTTTAATTTCGTTGAGATCTGCTTTATAGCTTAGGACATGGTCTATCTTGGTGCGTAGTCCATGAACACTTGGAAGGAGTGTGTATTTTCCTAGGTCCTGTGGGTTGCTGGTGCTATTTCCAGTTCCTTGTTGATATTGTCTAGTTGTTCTACTAATTTTTGAGCAGGGTTTTGAAATCTTCAACTGTAATTCTGGACTTGTCTATTCTTTCAGTTGTATTGTTTTTTTCTTCAATCACTTTCAAGATTTTATATTGTTTTTAGCTTTCAGAGGCTTAGTTAGTATGTGATTGGTGTGGGTTTACTTGGTTTATCCTGTTCAGGATAACAGCTTCTTGAATCTGCAGGTTTATGTCTCTTTACACATTTGGGAAGTTTTTTAGCCATTGTTTATTTATTCAGCCCTGCTTTATTTTTCCTGTCCTCTGAGACTCTGATAGCATGAATGTTAAATAAGGCTCCGCGCATTTTCTTTCAGTCTATTTTCTCTTTTGTTTAGATTTGGTCATTTCTATTATTCTATCTATTATTCTATTAATCAGATCTTCCAATTCATGAATTTCCCCCTTCTGTCCCTTCCTTTGAATTGCTAAATCTACCAATGAGTTTTAAAATTTCTGTTCTTGTATTTTTCAGTCCTAAATTTCTGTTTGGTTCTTCTTGGTCTTCTGTTTCTCTCCTGAGGATTTCTATTTCTGTTTTTCATGTTTCATCAGTTGCTTACTTACTGAAACATTTTATCATGTTTGCTTTAAAATCATCAGATTATTCTAATACCTGCCCGCTTGATATTGACATCTATTGATTGTCATATTTCATTCAGTTTGAGATATTCCTGGTTCTTGGAATTGTGAATGATTTTCAACTGAAACTTGGGCTCGTGTTTTGTTCTGAGATATTAGGTCATATTTAGGTCCTCTGTTGTAGCCGCATTTTTTGGGTTTTTTCTTTCGGATCCGACTTTGGTAGGATTGCAGCCTCAGTAAGTGAGGCGGAGGTACAAGTAAGTGTTGTGTATGGTGAGAGGTAGAGATAAAGGAGGGAAACGACGCTCTCTGATAACTCTGATGTCAGTATTTAGAGTGGAATCAGGGAAAGCGGATGAGGGCAGGGAGACATATTATATCCTGTGCTCAGATATGGAGACTGAGGCTTGGACAAATAAAGCCTCTTGTAGGAAGCCACGGAGCCAGGAGGGCAGAGCCAATGGCCGAGGGCACATGGCCTTCACCCGACTGCTCCGAGCATGTGTGGCAGGTTGAGCTGCATCCCCCCAGAAGACATGTCCAAGTCCTCAACTCCTGGTACCTGTGGCTGTGCCCTTATTTAGAAGGAGCATCTTTGCAGATGTAATCAAGTTAAGGATCTCATGATGAGATCACTGGCTCTAAACCCAATGACTGGTGTCCTTATAAGAGAAAGGAAAAGGGAGATTTCAGACACAGATACACAGAGGCGAGGAGGCCGTGTGAGGAGAGACGCCTGACTGGAGTGAAGCATCTGTGAGCCGAGGAATGCCTGGGGCTGCCAGCAGCCCCCAGAAGCCGGAGAGAGCATGGAATGTCCTCTCTCTCAAGCCTTTAGAGGGAGCAAGGCCCTAACGACACCTTGATTTAGCACTTACAGCTTCCAGAAATGGAAAGAAAAAATTCCTGTGGTTTTAAGACCCCACGCTTGTGGTAATCGTTCTAGCAACCCTAGGATATTAGCACAGTCTCCAAAGGCCCTTCTGGGGAGACTCACTCCCAACCCCACCCCATCCCACTCCACTAGACGCCTGTCTCCAGACAATCACCAAGCACAGAGAGACCCCGGCCACTGAGGGCAGGGTGGAGAGCGCCCTCCTCCTAATGCCTGTTCTCCCCAGGAACCTTCCATGATGCCACCTGCTCCTCCAGGGTCAGACCTTGACCTAAGCTTCACAAATGCTGAGCTAGCGCGAGCGAGGGATGGAGAGAAAGGAAGTAAGGGGGGTCTCGCAAACTCTAGGGGTCATACTTGGATCACAGCCTGGGCTTCTGCCCTGCCCTCCCTGGTTCTGGTTCAGCAGGTGTGAGATCAGGCCGGGAGCATGCATGTCTCGTAAGTTCCCGGCGACGGTGTTGCTGCTGCTTTGAGCAGCACGGTTGTAGGCAGAGGGAGTCCCCGCCCAGCGGATGGAGCAGAAGCGTGGACCTGGAAACACCAGGAAACGGCCCGAGCGCAGTGGCCCATCACAAGGGCCCAATGACAGGGCCGGCTCCTGTGAGGTGAGGCCAGTTCCTGGGTCCGTGTGTGGGCAGCGGTGCTTGCCAGGCCTGGGTGGCCACGTGAGAGCCTTAGTCTTGAGCATCGGGTGGGTGGCTACCTCCATGGAGGCCTAGAGGGCACCCCACCTTCAGGGTGGGGACCCAGTTCACAGATATCAGTCCCACGACAGTGTTGTCGTCCACCATAAGTGTCCCCAGTTTCTCACCAAGTCCAGCCTGCAACCCCTGGCTCCCAGGTTCCCAGGCAAAGCCAGCTGGAAGGGGCCGGGATTTGGATTGTCTTAAGGAGATGAAACGGAGACAAGACGTATTGAAACCCTGGGGGAGGCCTCGGAGGGCCCCCAAGCCTCCTTCCCGCTTTGATTATTCAGGACAGACAAGACCCCTTGCATCTGCAACCCCAGACCCAGGCTTTGCAAATGCCTCCCGCCCACCCCCCATGGAGCGGAGAAGCCCCGACCACTTAATGCAGCTCGCTGGGCCTCAGAAACAGGCCTTCCCCAGCTGGTAGGGGCTGTTTTCTTTCCCCCTCTAAGAGGTTTGTTCCTGGTCATAAATTCTGCCGGCCCCGTCGGCCAGGCTAGGATGTACACGTTGGTAAACAGTGTAGTTAAAAGCACGCTTCCCGGCTGAAAAAGGCGGCCTGACAAAGGGGCCTTGTCCCGGCAGCAAATCTGAAGGCCACCTTCTTTGATCCCTTAACCTTGCTGCAGGCTTGTATGAAATTGGCCCCATTCTCCAGGGTCCATCAAACGTGCATTTAAACTACTTCATTAGCATCTTCCTCTGATCCATAACGGCTCGCAAATCCGACAGCCATTTCGGTGAGCGCAGCCGCGGGCTTCTATCTGGTGAACATCTAAAACTCCTTGACAAAGTTCCTTTTAAAATTTACGTCCTTTGTCCCGAATCGTCTTCTGTTGAGATCTTTAGTGGCCAATGTACTCCGAGATGACTTGGGGACAAAAATCCCGTCTGGCCCAGACAGTAAATCTAGCCTCCATTCAGACGGGTTAAATGCGTGCTTTATGCCCATTGTCACGGGCCCTCCAAAGCTCCTGCGCCGCTGAGGGTTTCCTACAATAAATTAAACCCATCACATCGTGGCCGGGCTGCCAGGCAAGGAAGCGGCCGGCAGCACCCGCCGCGGACCAGAGGTACCGGGACACTCGACCTCGAGCTGCTCGGGGCTCTTGTTTGCGAGGGGCAGAAAACCCACGTCAAACTGGATTCCGAAATGTACCGGCCGGTGAACAGAGAGTCCCGGCACGAAGGAGGCCTGGGGCCCTGCTGTGGGTAACAAGATGGCGGCAGCCTCAGGGCCTCTGGCTTCCCGTCTAGCAGGCCTGCGTCAGGGTCTTCCCCAGCAAGCTCCTCATTGGCTGTGATGGCCATTCCTGCCCAATCACCAACTGGCTGGCCTGGGTCGCATGTGCCATCTCTGGCCAGGGCAGGGAGCCCACGCCCCGGGGCTCACTGGGAAGGCCGGGAGTCACCCCTAGAGGGAAATTGGGTGTGGTGCAGAAGAGGGTGACTGCATGCGGGCAGTCGGACCAACTGACATTCTGTCTAGCGAAGGGCTTCATCCTCGTCCCACAACACAGGCCTCTGATTCGTAGAGGTGGGTGTCGGCTCAGAGGCTGGAGCCCCGACCCCGGACACCTGGACGCCTTCCCTGCACACCTGACCATAGGTGTCTGCATCATCCTGGGCCCCTGTCATCCCCTTACATCCTCACCTGCCTCCCATTCACGCACCTTGCTGCTGGGCCCTGGCGATTCCCTGGCATTTCTCTGAGTTGGCTGGAGGTATGGGAAGGGAATTAGTGCTCCCCAAATCTGGAGACAGTTTCAAATCTGGGGGTCACATTTGTCAGGGATGGCAGTTCTGGCCAGACTGAGGGCCATGCGTCAAAGGGCCAGTAACTTCATCACATGCCTTTGAACCCATGGAATAGTCCCCCAGAAAAAGCATCATGGGGTGTATGGAGTCTCTTCGCATATTGGGAGCTCCTGTTTACCTGGGGTGTCTTCACAGGTGTGAGGAAAAGAGCTAATTTTATCTTGCTTCCCTTTGTAAGGCCATTTGTCTTAGATCTGCATAGTAAATGTTTTGTCCTGTCCCCAGGTTTCTCTTTCTATTCTTTCCATAAAGTTGTGTCTCCATTTTCTCTGCTCAGGTTTTATCTATCCCTGCTCCAGGTTTTAGAAAACAATTGTTTTAAATCACAATAGTTTTCTCGTGACTCCTCATTTTGGCTGTCACTCTTGTTTTCTCTCTCTTTTTTTGGTTTGTTTTTCCTTTTCTCTGTCTTCCTTCAAGATTGTCAGCTTAACTTTTCTCTGTCTTCTTAACTCTTAACTTCCACAAAAGGTCTACGATCTCCTTCTCATCGCTCTTGAAATAGCCTATTGGAGGGGCCTCCCCGGTGGCGCAGCGGTTGAGCGCTGGGTTGCGAAGCTGCCTGCAGCCTCTCTGCAGCACCAGTTCAATCCCCAGCTGCTCCCCGGCCACCGGAGGAGGGTCCCACATGGTGCACAGACCTCTCCTTCTGCCTGCTGCTCCCCTCAGTGGTGTATATCGTCAGTCTGCCTGTTCTGCTCCCTGCTCTGGCTCTGGTGAATTCTCTCACCATCTCACGCTTCTGACTGTACCCAGTGCTTGTATAAATAAATAAATAAATCTTTAAAAAAAAAAAAAGAAATAGCCTATTGGAACTTTAATTAGATTTCCCTTGAACTCAGAATTGATTTGAGTAGACTTATCACCTGTCCGGCGCTTAGTCCTCCTAGCCATGGTCATGTTATATATCTTGATCTATTCTATGTTTCCGCTGTGTCCTCAATGAAGATTTATCATTTTCTCCCAAAAGGTCTTGACGGTCTCTTGTTAGACTTGTTCCTGTGTGCTGTTCATTATTCGATGCTATTTTGAATTTTAAAATTATTTTTATCTGCCCATAAGGACTATGAATGGGATCAAATCTCTTTGTCTTAGAAGAAAACAATTTCTTGGCAAATAATAACAAACAAACAGGTCTAGTTAAAGGTCAGTAGTCAAGTAGAATTCCAAGGATATTCAACTAAAAACAAAACAAACACAGAAGAAAGAATAGAGGAAAATAGAACAACAGAGAAGAAAAACCTAAAACAACTCTGCAAAAATGACACAAATGCTAATGGATTAAACGCGCCATTAAAAAAGGAAACAAAAGACACTTTCAATATAAACTACAGATAGATGGGCGGGAAACAGCCACACATACTGCCTTGCAAATAAAAGGCCGAAGTGGTTGTATTGACACCATACAAAGTAGACTTCAAGACAAAGTGTAGTTACTGAGATAAAGTGGACTATTTCATAACAAAAATAAATTCATTTAATAAATTATTAAATGGTAAGGGGACATTTGTAAAGAAGATATAATAGTCAAATTATGTATATAACTATTAAGTGATGGATCAATTAGTTAATGGGTTAATTAATGACTTCAGCATGAATGAAGAAAAAATTGACAAAACTTACAGAGAGAAATTTAATACACACACACACACACACACACACACACACACACTCTTAATATTTCAGGTCTCTTCTCTCAGAATTGCATAGAATAGCCAGATGAAAAGAGACATGGGGAATGTGAGCAAAGCTTTTGACCACTTGGACTGAATTGATCATCATAGAAATCTAACCCCCAAAGACAGAAAACTCACTTATGCTCATCAAGATGTGTCCTCCTCAGGATCCCTGATCTGATTATAATGTGCCTTGGTGTAGTTGTCTTCATTTTCATCCTGCTTGGGGTTCATTAGGCTTCTTGGATCTGTCGGTTTATAGTTTAGGTCAGATCTGGAACATTTTTGGCCATTGTTTCTTAAAGTATTTTTCTGTCCCCTTGTATTAGTTATCGTCTGCTGCATACTTTGCCCCAAAACTAGTCACTTAAGGCAATAAATATATGTTCTCATAGAGTTTTTTGTGGAGGGGGAATCTGGGAGCAGCTCAGCTAGGAGACTGGCTCAAGGTCTGTCGCAATAAAGCCACAATCTAGGTCTTGACTGGGGCTGCAGCTGCTGGCAGGTTTTGGTGCTTGTAGGGGACAGAACTAGACACTGTGCAGGTTTTCTGATCCCATGCAGACCGGGTAAAGGAGGAGTCAGAGTCCTCAGTGGCTTTTTGCAGGTTTCTTTATTGGAATTTACCCAGTACACAGCAGGTAAGGGTGCTGGGGGGCCAGGAGGCTGGCAGGCCTCCCAGCCCCCGGCAAGTCTTCATTCTATCTGGGCTCTCCGGCCTTGTCTCAGCTTCTGCTTCTTTGCTTCTCTCATCGGCTTCTTTCTCAGCTTCTTCTGGCATCCCAGTGACACCGTCCTTAAAAGCACAGTCTTAGCACAGGTGTACCCACTTCAGGTGCCCTCCATCAGGCATGCATTCAGGATCCCAGGGTTCCCTCATCTATCCTGATGGCAGGAGGGCAGAAAAGCCTGATTTTTTTTTTTTATCTTACCCTACAGTGCTTTACCTCCCAGAGACTGCTGGGAGCTCTCAGGACATGCGACTATCTCCCCCCGAGTGAGTGGTCTCAGGGAGAGAAAGGCACATGTCACAAAATCTTTTATGATCTCACTTCAGAAGTTACGTAACATTGTGCTTGCAATTTTGGTTAGATTACACAGGAGCAAGTCTAACAAGAGACACGCAAGGCCTTTTGGGAGAAAATAATAAATCTCTTCATTGAAGACATACAGGAAATACTGAATAAGTCAAGATATGTAACATGTTCATGGCTAGGAGGACTCAGCAGTGGACAGATGATAAGTCTACTCAGCCCAGTCCAGGGTGGGAAGGTGTAGGGTAAGGTGAAAGCATCAGGCTTTTCTGCCCTCCCGCCGTTAGGACAGATGACGGAACCCTGCGGCCCTGAATGCATGCCTGATGGTGGCACCTGAGTAGGGTGTGGGCCTATGTAGATGGGATTCACCTGGGCTAAGACTGCTTTTTTTAAGGGTGGCGTCATGGGGACGCCAGCAGAAGCTGAGAGAAAGAGAAGCTGAGAGAAGAAGAGAAGCAGAGAGAATGCCAGAGAGCCCAGAGAGAGTGGGGATTTGCTGGGGCCTGGGAGGACTGCCAGCCTCCCGGCCCCCCAGCACCCCTGCCTGCCATGTGCCTGGTGAACCCCAATAAAAGACCTGCAAAAGCCACTGAGGCCTCTGACTCCTCCTTTACCCAGTCTGTTGGGTCAGAAAACCTGTGCCCTGTGCCCTTTCCTGTTCCTACAGAGGGGATGCCAAGAAATGGGGATGGTCTTGGAGAATGGCTACCCCATTCCTAGTTCTCGCTCCTCGATCTCTGAGTCTCCAATTATACGTACGCTGGACTAATTGCTACCACCCTGCAGTCACTGGCATTCTGCTTTCTCATTCTTTTTTGTTGTGCTTCATTTTGGAGAGTGTCTATTGCTATGTTGTCAAGTTTCCCGATCTTTTCTCCTAGAATGTCTAATCAGTCATTCATTCCACCCAGTGAATATTTTATTTTGGATATTGTAGTTGCAAAATGTCCCTTTATATTTTTCCCACCCTCGACATGACCTCTATTTGTATCTAAGGTGGAGCTCTGGCATATCATATATCATAGTTGGGCCTCTGTCATTTACCCATCTGACAATATCCAGGCAGAACTTTGAGTACCACTTAATAATTTCCTCTGAGTTGAAACTGCCACAACTGGACACATTTCTTCAAGGCCCCAGAGTATGTCTTCCTCTCACTCATCATCTCGAATGGGTTCTCCGTGGTCAGTGGGGAGAATGACTTACTTTTCGGGTGATTGAGAGTGAGCTTCTGGGGTGGGTGTGTGTGTGTGTGGGGGGGGGGAAATCTATTCAATTCTGCAGTCGCCAGAGGCCAAGGCAAGACTTTCTGGCTCCAGACCCGCTCCATGTATCCACACCACAGTTGGAGCTGCGACCTTGAACTGACCTTTCAGGATGAGGAGAAAACTCCAGCTTCCCATGTGGAGCTCTTCCCTCTTTAGACAAATAAATGAATCAATACAGCCAGTTTTGCTTTCAGAATGGATTGATCAGGAACTACTTAACCACCCACATCTGAGGAGCCATTTCCCCTTTTGACCCTGAAGTGAATTTCCCAGAAACTACAGGAGGCAGGTTTGCCCTAGAATTAGCTGGCAGCTTGCACTTACTGTTAAAAAAGAAAAAGACAGGGTTCTCATAAACCTCTTCCCCTTCTTCGGTGCTGGGAGAACAAGGACAGTTGAAAGCGGGTTGGGAATTATTTTTCAAAAGAAACCCTCCACGCTCTCTGCCCGGTGAAACGGCTGAAAAGGGCAGAAAGGGAAACTGAGCTTGGCTGAGCAGCGGATAGAATATCAAAGGCGACGTGTGCTGCCTGAGTGTAGGGTGGAAACCCATCTGGACGTACCCCTCGCCCCGTCTGGAGGTGGGTGGACGGGCAGGGTCTCCTTTCACAGGTCACTCGATCTGCTTTCTGCCCGCCCCTCCTGCCCCCATCCTGCTTTCTGCCCCCGTCCTGCCGGCTCACCTTCGCCCTGGAAACCACCCCATGTCTCTGAGGGAGCCACGTTGTCAGTCTGGGTAAGCCAGGAGGACTGACGCCTGCTTTTTAATCTGCAAGTATGTCCTCACCCGCGGTGTGCCCCCTGCGAGGCAGGTGAGCCAGGCCTGGGCCTGTGGAGACACACCTGAATCACAAACCCCTGAGAAATGTACCTGCCGAACTCCAGGGCGCCACGGATTACGTGACAGAGGACACTAGGGAGGCCCTGGGTTCAGAGAAGGGACCCAGGGGCAGGTCCCGATCCTTGCTCCTGTGGGGGGTGGCTCTGCCCAGCGCAGGTCGGGGCAGTAGTGCCCCTTGTTAAAAAGGAAAAATAACCTTGTGTGTGGTTGGGATGTGTGCCCAGTTCTGCATGTGCGGTCTCAACAGCTCCTCTCCAGCCACCACTGACTGGATTTCCCATTTAAAGCGGGGGAAGCAGAGACCGGGGGTCACTTTAGGGACAGTTGCAAAGCGAGGCCTCTCCTGGGGCCTGGGCCTCAAGACCAGGTAGGGGTGAGGCTGGGAGGCATTTCAGGAAAGCATGCATGAGCCATGGAAGTGCCGTCTGGTGCACAAGCACCAACAGGTCTGGGCAGGGATGCTGCTGCGTGAAGACGAGGCTGCTTCCAGGCGGAGCCTCGGATCCCAGGCCAGGGTGACCTTGACGCGGGTGGGACTGGACGCAGCTGGCCACGGGCGTTCTCGCTGAGTCTCCCTGTCACAGTGGGCAGGACGCAGGTGGGTTGTCTTCCCATGTGCTTGTTATACAGATGAAGAAACAGGTCCAGGGAGTGTGGAGAACTTTCCGGAAGCAGGATTGACTAAATGGCCGGCAAAGCTGAGGTCCCGGGACTCACCCTCCTGGGGGTCGCTCTTCCTGCTTCTCACGTTTGTGTGGGCAGCCTCCGCGCCTTGGCAGTGATGTTGCGCCTGAGCTTGGCCTGGGCGTCTGGCAGTGGAGGTTGTGGGGTAAGAGTGTGTGGGGGTGTGCAGGGCAGGGGCAGCACTCCCCTGTGGTGGGTGGCAGCACTTCCGTGAAAGACTTTTGCTGGTTCCCCACTTGGTGAACGTTCCCTCCTTGAGTTCAGCAGAGGCCCTTGGGCTTGGGGGGCTGCCCAAGCCCATTTTGCTTGGAGACCCAGGAGAGCTGCTTGCATTGCCAAGGCTCTGTGTCCCCAACTGCAGACTGAGAGCCCGCGCGTGGAAACGCCAGGAATCGCGGGTTAAAGCCTGTGTTAGGGCATGAGCGTGGGGCCTCCAAATCCGCGGCCTGTGGTTAGACCCTCAGCCCTCGTGGGAGCTTCGCTTTCCTCCTGCCCTCCCTTCTTTGGGTGAAGACATGGGCCGATGTCTCTCACCCAGCACCTCCCTCCCCTGGCACCCAGGCATCTGCTGGAGCCTACACAGTGGATGAAGAAAATGAAGTTGAGTCACTAAAGACTCACTTGCCTGGTCCGTCCCAAGCCTTGGCCTGGGTTTCTCGACCCCACACTACAAGCCACTGCCTCCCTGGTCTTGTTTCTGGGCTGGAGTCCGGTCCCCAGGACAACGTGCCCCAGGTGGACCTCGTGGCGCTTACCACAGGGTGTTCATGGCCACCAACTCCCTCTGGGACCCAGGGGGCAAGGATCTGACTGAGCTGGCCTGGCTGCTCCCCTGCGCCCTTGGGACGGGAATGACGCCAAGGGGCTGGCGATCCCCAGGCCGACGCCGTCCCCGTGAGAAGCTGGGAGGACATTTCCAGGAGGGCCTGAAGAACAAGCCTTCTCAGCTGGACTTGCTGAGGATGGTCTCGATTCTCAAGGGAGAAGCTCCAGTGCATGTCATTGCCACGCGAAGTGAGGCTCCAAGAGCACGTGGCCAAGACCACCAGGAAGGCCAGGGCTCCGGGGCCAGCAGGGGCCAGCAGGGGAGCCTGCATCATTCACTCTTTTTCTGCATCTGGTGATGTCGTGACTCGGTCGGCTCTTTGGAACGTGCCGTGTGAGGCTCGCTCTCTCTCCTCCTACATGACTACGTGGGGCTTAGGTTGCGTTTGTTGTGTGATGTTCATTTCCTTAAACAGGTCTTGCGGATCGCCGGTGCTGAACCCCCCAGCCCCATTTGCCCAGCCCCCAGCGCCCCACTTCCCGCCTCCTTTTGCCCGGCACCCCGGGCGGGGCGAGGCTTGGTCTTGTTGCGCTTCCCGCAAGAGAAGTTCTCATCCTTCTGAGAGCAACGAAAGCTGTCGCGGGTATTCGATTCCCTGATCTCAGGGCTTGTGGGCATCTTGGGTCCCCATGGAGGCCTCGGTTGAAAGAGGAGGCGAGGGAGGCAGAGGGGATGGGGCAGGGCCGAGGGGCTGGGTCGGGCCAGATGGCGGGAGCAGGTGAGCAGGTGAGCAGGTGAGGGGGTGAGAGGGCTCAGGAGTCCCCTCCCTCCGCCTGTCCCCAGGGATCGCAGAGCGGAGCTGGCCGCGTGGTGTCTCAGCCCTGGTGAGAGCCGAGCAGCCCCACGCGCGCGACCGTGCAGGCTGCCGTGTGTGGCAGGTGCCCGCTGTCGGGGCCCCGCGGCTGTGCCCTGTGGGTGCGGTGGGGTCGGGGAGGCAGACTGTGCAGAGTGAGGAACTTTCCTCGCCAGCCCTTGGCGGGCACACCGTGTTCAGTGTGACTTTTTGGCTTTGCTGGCTCCGAGGGAGTGTCCAGAGATGACTCTAAAGGTCCCTCTTGGTGCGGGGCTTCTGAGAAGCCTCATGGTCACTTTTTAGGAGAGAGGTAGGAAAATCCATCTACCCATGAGTCAACCCACGTGCCTTCCATCTACCCGTTAGCAGCCATCCGTCCAGCCATCGTCCACCCATCGTCCATCCACCGTCCATTTCACTCATCATCCATCCACCCCCCAGGACTTATGTCTCTATGATTTGGACACTCAAAGTACCCGGCATGTTTTTTCTCAACACAGGATCACCCGGGAGCCCTTTTATAGACGCCACAGTGATCCAGCCGCTGGGGAGGCGGGTCGAGCCCCGGGTCTGCAGGGGCCACTTCCCACCGAATCCGCGGCCCTTTGTCCGTTCATGGTTTCAGCGTCCCCGTCGCGCCGCCCTGCACCTCCGCCCCTGTCCCGTGAAGCCGCCGCCTGCCCCGTCCCGGGTCGTCTCTACCCCACCTCCCGCGAGGCCAGGGTGCCTCTGGGTGTCCACCTGCGCGCTGGGCCCATCTGCCCGCGGCCCCTGTGTGCGGGAGCAGCTCCGGGGTCTCCGCGCGCCGCAGGCTCACAGCCGCCTTCCCGCCGGGCTCCCTGGCTCCTGTGTGGGGTCCCGCGCGGGTGGCTTGCGCCTCTTTGGGGCAGCGGGGAGCGGGGTCTGGGTCTGCCCGTGGGGAGTGTGTGAATCAAAAGAGCCGGCGGCAGCTGAAGCAACCTCGCGGGTCCTTGAATGCGGCCTCTTGACAGGGCGATTGTGCGCAGCATTCCTCCCCGGGGAAGCCGCTGCCCCTTGGCGGAGGTGCGGCAGCTTCCCAGGCGCTGAAAGGGCCCCGCTGGGTAAATTAATTCTTCATTATTCCGTTCCCGGGGCTCTCACGCTGGCCCAGCGCCCGGCACACACAGACACCGCCCGCCGGGGTCGCAGACGGGCCTCGCGGCCGGCCCGACGGCCAGTAGCCTCTGAGACCAGGGGAGCGAGGATGCGACCCCCGCCCCCACCGCTGGACAAAGGCGCTGCTGTCGCGGGAGGCGGCTCTGCACCTCCTGTCTCCCGCGGGCGCCCAGATCACGTCCGTCTGCCCCGGGGGCCGGGCCGGGCAGAGCCGACTTGTCCTTTCCTTCCCCGCGGGTCACTGTCCACACCCCCCGCCCAGGGCCGGAAATATTAGGGCAGTTCAGATTTTGGAGGGGTCATCAGAAGCCCCCAACGGGCCAGACCCTGAGGTGTTGACCTCCAGCGTGGGGGCGGGGTGGGCAGCCGTGACCACGGGGTGCCTCTGCGTCCCCCCACATCTCCCCACCCCATCCTCTTCCTTCCTGGCCTTGCCTGTAGCGCTCAGGCCACAGACGGAGGAGCAGAGGGACCCTCCGCAGACCCCAGTCTCTCCGCCCTGTCTCCTCATCTAAGGGGGTATCAGGAAAGATCTGGGGTGCGCCTGCCAGGGCGGGACTCAGGAAAGGGTGCTGCTGCCACACAGCTGTTCTGCTCCTTCAACAGATGTTGCCGCGCTGGGGCGCTGGGGTGCAGTGACTGGTCCCTGCCCAGGGAGGGTGTATTGGGGGAGACTTCCCATGGTACATGGGCAGATCTGGCTCGGAGGGGACCACCAGAACAGTGGGGGTTCACACTGGGGGCTGGTGCCTCAGTTTCCCCAGATGTGAGGAGCGGCCGTGCTGACAGAGACTGCAGGCGGTGAGCGGGTGCAGCTACTGCCTGTTAACAGAACCGCCTCTGCGTCACAGCTGGGCCTGTGGCCCTGGCCTAGAGGTTGCCACACCGGACACAGAGGGCCAGGGGCACTTGTCACCGGTGGGCCTGGATGGCAGCATTTCCGAGAAATGGGCCAATGAGGCACCAGCCCCTGGGGGTTGGGGGTCAGGAGAGCCAGGGGGTCAGGTTGGGGGTCAGGAGGGCCAGAGCTTGGACCTCCGGGATGCCTGGTCCAGCAGACGCCCAGCTGCGGGAGCTCTGCCTGCCAGCCGCTATCTCTCTGGGCTCCGGCCCATCCTGCCGCAGCCTCCGAGGGCGCAGCCAGGAAACCGGAGCCGCAGGCAGGAGGTGCGGGCTGTTTCATCCGCCGGGACGGGAATGAGTTACAGGTGAGGCCTTTGTTCCTGGGCACCGGCAGGGATAATGCGTCCTGACAGCCCCAAGGATGGGCCCCTGGCAGCCTTGCCGGCCTGGCCCGATCCCCAGGATGGTCCTCATGGGCACCGCATTATAAATGTCCCAGACGCTGTCCGTGGCCCAGCCTCTGCAGCCGCGGCGTGATCACCTCTGGGCACAGCTGGGCCGTTCAGCTAAGGTGCTGCGGCGAAGGTCACCGCCCGCGGGACAGAGTGTGCCTGTCGAGGGCGCCAGCCCAGCCTCCGTGGCCTGCCTGCTGCCCTGACCGCAGGAATTCCTGGTGCTCACCCTCGATCATGCCAGGAGGTTACCGTTCCTCTGGGAGCAGCCCCCTACCGCCACCCCGCCGCCTCCAGAGGCCGAGGCCGAGGCCAAACCAGCCTCACCCAGTATTTTCCAAAACCTAATTGCCGCGCCATGTCTGCGATGGGCACGGGCCCAGGGCGGGCCTGCCAAGAACCTCCCCGTGTGAATACCTGCGCAGGGCATCTCCTGTGGGAACGGGAGTCACACCGCGCCTGGCGCTCGTCCCCGGCCTGTCTTGTGACATTAGGCAGATCAAAGGCCCATTGTAAAAAGTCATGTTCCCTCTGTTCCTCGCCCTGAGCCGAGTCCCCAGCGGCCCTGCCCGTCTCGGCCGGGAGGGCGCTGACCACCGGGACGCCGGTTCCCGCTGGAGCCGCATTCCTTCTGGACCGGGCCCCACCGAAAGTGAAATCGTCTTTCCTGGTTCTGCCTGGGCACACCCTGAGAAAGAATGAGAAACGTGGAGGCAGCCCGGCCCGCCCCGAGTCTGCAGGGGAGCCAGCTCCTGCCTGGTCTGGCGAACAGCCACCGCCGGGGAGAGCGTCACCAGGCTGAGACCACCCACTCCTGAGCTGGCGGTGACGAGGGAAGGGCGGCGGGGAGGGGCAGGGCAGGCCCAGCACCCCGGAGGAGCCAGGGAGGAAGGCCAGCCTGGACAGGGAGTGGAGGACACGTGTTAGCCCCCAGGGGGCAGCTTCCCTCACTCTCAAGTCCCAATGTGTCCAGCCCTGACGGGCCAGTCAAATGTTTTCGCTCTCGGTGGGGCACTTGAGAGCCCGAGGGAGCTCAGAGCAGGGGCGTGGACTGCCTGGAGCAGGACCCGAGGTGGGGGAGGAGGAAGTGATGAGTGCCTGGTGCTGGCTCCGGGGGCCTCAGTGGCCAGCTGCCCTGGTAGGTTAGTCAGGATGAGCCAGGTTTTGCTGCAGTAACAAATAAATCCCCGCTCTCCAGGCCTTACAATGGCAAAGATTGCCTTTTCTTTCCCCCCACGTCCCAAGGGAAGGACGGCTCCTGGGGCAGCTCCACCCTCACGGGGCTCCTGTGAGCTGAGGTGTGCTTCTCACCTCCCGGTTCAGGTGAGGTGCGTGGAGCCCTCACTGCCTTGGCCCAGGAGGCACCTGTTGCGTTTACTCACTTTTCATGGTCTGGAGCTACTTCTGCGTCTTCTGCCCCTCACCCCAAGGGCAACGCGTGGCCAGGAGGGTGCTCAGAGCTGGGGTGGCGGCTCTCTGTGCCCCGTGCATTGAGAGCACAGCTCCTGCTTGGGAGCTGAAGGAGGCGCTTCTGGCCGGGGAGGCACCTGGGTGGTGGTGTCACTGCCGGGCCAAACTGACTCCCGGGGTGGAGTTTCAGGGTGGATCACAGAGCCACGTGGTCCAGATCTCCCTTTCTACCGTCTCTCCTCTGTTCTGTGAATTTTGTCACCCCCACAGGCTCCTTCTCTTACTGGGGGGCCTAGTGGAGGCTGCGCGGGTCTGGCCGACCCTGCCCATGAGTGCTCCCCCCAGAGGCACTGTGTGCTCTCCGCAGGGCACAGGGTTGGCCAGTCTGCTGCAGGACTTGATGAAGCGAACCAGGTGCCCAGGCTCTGGGGAGAATGAGGCCTGCCCCTTAGCGTAGCTGCTTCCTTGTTTTCCGGGGAAGAGGAGCTAGTCCCACGCTTTCTTCCTATATCGGGCAGGAGTCTGTTTTTGGGTGCCAGTGGCTTATTCATGTGTGTTTGAAAAACCCAGGGATGTCAGCTTCAGGAATGGCTGGATCCAGAGGCTCTGAGGCTATTAGAGGATTCTATCCCTTTCTCCAGCTCTCATCTCTGCTTCCTGAGGAGGCCTTAACCCCTGGGCCAGCTCTCATGGATTTGACTGGGAATCAAGGGGCATAAGAAACACTAATTGGCTGTCCTGGGTCTGGGAAACATCTTTTGCCCCACGCATGGGCTGAGAGAGGAACTGGCCTGGGAGAGGCACCAGCATGCCTCACGGGGACACAGCGTGGCTCTCCCGTCTGTGAACAGCAGCACCATTCCAGGGTCTGACTTCCACGCTGGGAATGTAGGAGAACTTTCTGCGAAATGTGGGGAAAGAGGTGCTCTGCCCAGGAAATGGGTCATCAGGGAAGGCTTCCTGGAGGAGGTGTGTTTGCCAGGAGTCCAAGGGGAGATGAGGAGGGCATGGCAGGCAGAGGAACAGTGTGGGCAGAAAGAGCCATCCTCGCGGAGGCCCCAGGCTGTGCGCAGTGTGACTAGGACCAAGGTGGGGACAGATAGGACTTGGGGCTAGAGGCCATCTTGGCCTGTCTGACCACCCCTTAGATATGGGTTAGCTGGAAAGGAGCCAGTGACCTCTAAATCCCAAGGGCAAGAGAGGGTCCTGGGGGGTGGGGGGTGGGCCAGGTCTACAGCTCAGACGACTTGAACTGGCCCAGAATGCGCCAGGGCCCTGGGAGTCTCAGGAGGGCCAGGGAAGGGATGGTGCTCAGGGCACACAACGGGTCTTGCCTCTGCCAGGCCCTCTTTTAGGACAGGAAACATACATATACTGGTGGGGTCCCCACTCCAGGCATTGAGTTCCTAAACCCCTTAGGGTTTCCTAAGACAGGGGTCTTGTGTTATGTTGATGAGGCGGCTTTGGAAGCCCCCAAAGAGGGGCTGGTGGTCAGTGGAGCAGCCAAGCCATGGGAAGGTTGGACCTTCCTTGACCTCCAGGGAGGCGCTGGAGTTGGGAGTTCAGTCCCCAGGAGCCAGACTGAATTAATCATGACCAAGAAAAGAAGCCTCCAAAACCCTCAAAGGAGGGGGTTCGGAGAACTGCCAGGTTGGGGAGCACGTGCAGAGCAGGGTGCGTGGAGAGGGCGGGGAAGCCCCCTACCCCTGTCTGGCCGCCCCCAGTCACAGCCTGTGATGATAAGTCGGGGACCTGGCAGGAGTCAGGGTTCTGTGAGCTCTTCTAGGGGAAACACAGGCCACCCGCCGGGCCTCCTGGGACTCATGCTGCTTCCTGAGAGAGCAGAGCCGGGAGTGAAGGCTCTGGGTCCCGAACCCCCTCTGTGCCCGTCTGTGCATGTGAGACCTGGGAAGGTGGGGGGCGGGGGCGGCAGCCTCCTGGAGACAGGTGCCGTGATGGGCTGAACTTGTCCCCCAGATTCCTGCACCCTAGATGTGACAGCGCTTGAAGAGGGGTCTTCACAGAGATGATTGAGGTGAAGTGAGGTCACAGGGCCCTCACCCCAGGACCGTGTCCCCCTAAGAGGAGGGGTCAGGACACAGACATGCACAGGGGATGGCCCAGGAGGACACAGGGAGATGTGTCCACACGCCCAGGAGAGGCCTCGGGCACCCCTGCCCGCCCCTGGAGCTTGGACTTGAACACCAGGCTCCAGATGGGGGACAAGAGATGTCTGTTGTCAGCCCCGTCTGCGGGCCTCTGCCGGCGGCCGGGCTGACCTTGGAGCTACCAGGTGGCGAAGCTGGGTCTGTGGCTCAGAGCCCGGCCCCGGCCACTCCACCCGCCGCTGCTTCGCGCGGACGCCCGCCCGAGCTGCTCTGGCCGTTTTTAAAAGACTCTGGTGCCGACGTGGGGCCTTTGTTTCTCCAGACCAGACCTCACCTGGCCCAGGCACCTCACCTGGCCCCTCTTCCCCCAGGGTTGGGGTGTGGCTCAGGGATGCTACTAGGGCTCCATTGCAGGATTGGGGAGTGGTGTTAGGGGCACAGGGTCTAGGGTGACCCCTCTGTCTACCAAGGGGCCCCAATGGTGGCCTGTGCTGGTCTTTTCACTTTGGGGTCCTTGGGAGCCCTCTAGGTGCCTGATCAGAGGCCCCATCCCAGAGCACTGAGCCTCACCTGGCTGGGCTGGAGTTCGGCATGGCTGCACCTCAGGCGGGGGTAGTGGGGTGCCGGGAGGGCCGCTTGGTGGGGGGAGGAAGGTGGAAGTGGGGTGAGCGCCTGGAGCCAAGGCAGGGGCAGCCGGGGTCCTAGTTTCAGAGCTTGGTGGGGTGGGGGTGGGGGGTGCCTGAGCCTTCACCCAGGCTGGGCCCTCTCCCTGGAAGCCTTATCCCCTCCCTGGGCTGCCTCTCATCAGCTGGGAGGGAAGTGGGGGTCCTGTGTGTCAGCCTCTGCCCACATGGCCGCCTTCGATCCTTGAAGGGCTCCTGTGGCCGCTGGCTCCCTACCTGCGGCCACCCGGCTGGACTCACCTTGGGGTGAACCAGAGGCCGCCACCACACCCTGCAGGGGACGGTGCTCAGAAAGCTGAGGAACTGGATACTCAGAGCGAACTGTCCTTTAGGGGCGGCGTCTCCCCGTTCCTCACACCTGTGGTTCCTGGCACCTACTGTTTATCTGCTGGAGATTAAGATTCAAGTCAGCTGTTAGAGGCAGATCCCTGCAGAACTGACCCTCTGTGATTTGCATGGGAACAAAGTCCGCTTCTGAGTTTCTGGGCCCAGCCCAGAAGGTTCCTGGCTGGCATTCCAAGGCAGGCAAGGTTTTGGGGTCTGGTAAGGGCTGCGGCCCCACGTGAGTCCCCCGGGCACGTGTCGAAGAGCCGGGCTAAAGCCCCTCCTCGGACCTGCAGGAGCCGGAGCGGGGGTTCATGGACCGGTAAACCACGCACGGACTGGAAGCCCCGGATTGTGGAGATGCCGGTTCCTCCCAATTTAATCCATGGGTTCGGTGTGACATCACCCCAACCCGGGCACGCTGGCAGGAGCCAAGACGCGGATTCCAGGAGGGCAGAGCGGCCAAGGGGATTGGAAAATGGTGCTACTTTGGGGGCAACTTGCGTCTTCACCAGCCCCCAGGTCTGGGCAGTAGGGGCTGCAGGGTGTGGAGGGGCCACTTCCAAGCCCCCTTCTGGACCCCTGGGGGCCAGGGCCTCTTGTGTCTTGGAGTGACACCTCCTTGCTGGCAGCTGTCTGGGTGCCTCACCCCTCACCCCCCTGTTCTGTGTCCACCCTCCTCACTGGCAAAGGGCTCAGGGGCCCCGTGCAGCCACCGCCTCCACTCTCCATTTGCACGCCCTGGGCGGGGGCTGGTGGGGGGGGGGGCACGTGCAGCGAACCCCCTGGGGTGGAGATGTGGTTCCCCAGGGTCTGGGAGGCTGGGAGAAGACAGGGCAGGCTCAGCCGTGGGTGCAGCAGTGTCGATCACACTGGAGTCTCCAGTGACGTCTCCCTGGTTCATCCTACGAGACCAAGGCTACCTTTCCACACTCTGGACACCCCCAACCCTCCCCCCTTCTTAAGTGCTTCTCCTCGGCTGCCCCAGGCGACCTTCCTAAAGCCAGGGAAGCCTGCGTGTGTGTGAGCACCGAGGGTTTGCTGCTCCACACCCCCCACCTTTCCCTTGGCTGCTTGCTTCGGACGTCGCGCGCCGAGAGGCTGTGAGCGTCTTTGCCATTGTTGTCTTTCGCGGCTCACAGTAAGAAACAACAACAGCGGTTTGAGACACCAGGCCCAGGGCCTCTGGGGCTCCTCTCAGGCGCGTCGGAGACAGGACTGAGGCCCTGACAGAGTCCTCTGGCGCCTCTTCCCTCCACGGCGCTCGGCTGCCGGATGCTGCGCGTCCTCCTTCCTCCGGAAGCTGCGTCGGCTTTTTCTTCAGGGGCTGCTCTTTGGGGCTCGGGTTGTTTCTTTTTTTTCAGGGTCTCCCAGCTCCCTCCGACCCTCACTTATAGCCTCTTTCACCCACGAATCTGATTGGTCCATTACAAACGGCGGTTACTGAGCTCTGAGGAGCACCTGCCGCAACCCACCGGTCGTGGGGCCGCAGCGTGAGGACACCCCTGCCTGCTCCCGCGCTGAGGCCGCTTCCAGCGACCATACAAGGTCTTGTACTTTTCTGATGAAATGTGCTTCTAAGACTCCCACGGCTGGCCCAGGGTAGGGAACGGGGACGCAGCAGGACGGGAAAAGCAGCTCAAAACCCCTCACATGAGGACAAAGGGAGTGTCCAGACGCCACCTGCGGGTGGGGACCCTCCCGCAACATCTCCCAAGGTTGACAGGGGGGTGAGAAGTGGGGTTGAGGAGGGCCCTCCCCTCTCCCCATGAGCAACAGCAGCCAACAGCAAGGACGTGGAGAAATCGGGACCTCTAGCTGCCCGAGGCACAGCCGCTCCGGACACGCCTGGCCGTCCCTGACAAGGTTGCCATGGGGCTGATGGCCTCGGATCCAGCAATTCCGCTCCCGTCTCTACCCAGAGCCGGGGACAGGCAGAAACATGTGTAGCCTCGGCTCCTCTGACAGCCGAGGCCGAAACAAGGGGAGCACCGACCCCGACAGGAGGAAGACCTGGGAGCGGCCGCCCTGGAATATTTCTTGGCCGTCGAGGGGCAGGCAGTGCCGACGCGGGCCCGTGCGCCAGCACGGATCAGCCCTGGAGAGTGTGCTGCGGGCAGTGAAAGTCCACGGAAGACCAGAGAGAGCACGACTCCGTGCATGTGGGTGCCCAGAACAGGCGGGTCCAGGGAGAGGACAGAGATGGGGGTGCCTGCGGCCGGAGGAGGGGACGTGACCGTGAATGGCACAGGGTTTCCTTTGGGGCGATTAAAATGTTCTAGAAATGATTGTGGTGGTGCATACGCAGCTCGGGGAATCCACCAAAACCACTTTAATAGGAGAGGTGTGTGGTGCGCGCTGTGACTCAGGGTGATGAGTCATGGACGATGTAAGATGTAAAAAGCTGTTTTTACAACCAACAGCCCCGCCCCCGCCCCCCCCGGCCCCCCCCCCACCCCGGCACTCAGCGGCCTTGACCCCCAGGGGCGCTCTCGAGCAGACAAGGCGCTCCTGCTTTCCCTCCCTCCTCGCCTCCCCCCCACGCGGCTGGGGCCTGGCCGCCTGGCTGCGGTGCCCCCAGCTCCTTGCTTCCCAGCTCCCCGATGGGCAGAGTTGGGGCAGAAGTATGTCCTTGCTGCCCCTGCGGCTCCCCCACCCCCAAGCCCACTTGGCTCCCTGCAGCCGTCAGGACCCTGGCGGAGCGCTGGTCCCCAGCCCCCTCCACTCTGCATCTGCACACGTGAGCTCCTGCCTCGCTCACTGCCCGCCTGTCCTGTGCCTCATCCTTCTAGAGAAAAAAACGCCGCAGACTTGGGTGGCTTAGGAATAACAGAAATGTATTCCTCGGCGGTCTGGAGGCTGGGGCGTCCCAGATCTAGGTGCTGGCAGGGCCCGTTCGTGGATGGCTGGCTTCTCAGGGTGACCCCATGGTGCAGGGGGCGAGGGGCTTTCTGAAATGTCCTTATAAGGGCACTAACCCCACTTCTGGGACCCCGCCCATTCCCTGATCACCTCCCCAGAGTCCCACCTTCGGGATAGGATGTCAAGATGTGAACGGGGCGGGGGGGCATGCGGCCTCTGACACCTCCCGGCCTTGGGTCCCAGATGGTCTCCCCTGGGGTACACCCCTCTCGCCCGCACGAGCCCCTCCACCGCCCTCGAGCGGCCAGCTGGCCAGCCTGCGGGATGATGGCTGAGTAGACACGGGGCGAGTCCGCGGCCAGGGCTGCGAGGGAGGGCCGGTTCCCGCTGGGTTCTGAGAAGCATTCGTGGCCCCTCCTGCCCGCTGAGTCTCAGGGCCCCGATCCGCCCTGTTTCCCAGGAGGCAGAAGGTCCAACCAGACCAGGATCCTCAAAGCCCACAGAAGTCTCGCTGGCTGTGGGGTGACCTAAGGCAGTGCTGTCCCGCTGGTCCCCACCGCCCCCGCCGTGAAGGGACCAGTCTGGCTCTCCCAGGCGCCTCTGGATCCTTTCTGGGGGCTGCGCTGCTTTTGCCACACATGGTGCAGCCCCCAACTCTCAACTCGGGGTCCCCTGGGGCTTCCTCTCCTCCTGGCCTGGCCACCAGCGTCCATCCTGCGGGAGTCTGCGTGACCAGGCGTGAGTGTGGGGCTCGCTGGCGCCCCCTGTCCCTGCAGGCACCCAGCACCCTCCACTTCCGGCGCCTCTTTCGGCTGCTCTGTGACACCCTGGGGCCCAGGCTGTCAGGAGACTGTCACGAGGCTGTTGTGGCCGTTGTGGCCCGGGCAGCCCCTGGACCCTGACCGAGGACTCCCAGCCCTCCCAGGCGGAGCCACAGGGGGAGGGGGCCTTCAGCCTCTGCCGAGGCAAGAGGATCTTGGAGGACCCAGAGGGTCCTCAGAGAACTGAACCCCGAGTGCCCGAGCCTGGCTCTGAGGGGATGCCAGGGAGGTGGCACCGGCAGGCTGAGTCACAGCTTCCTGGTTCGGGCCTGGACACGGGGCGGGGGGGTGGCGCGAGGAGGAGGCAGAGGCCGAGCAGGCAGCGCGGAGGCAGCGTCGCCGGGGACCCCAGTGCGACTCATGTTGCCTGCGGCCTCGGCTTCCTGCGATTTCCCGGTGGCTCCAGGGCCGGGAGCTGAGCCGGCCAAGGGGGCTGGGCAGATGGAAGTTTGCGGAGCCAGCATGTGCCTGCTCCATGGAGGAGCTCAGGCCAGTCCAGCCGGCTCTGACTGCCCGGGACCTGCTGACCAGCTGGGCTTTTATCTGCGTGTCTGGGGGACAGGACCCCCGGCCATGGTGGACTTAGGGTGACGTGGCTGTTAGTCCAGAGGGGCCTGGCTGGGCCTGTCCCCTGCACGGCCCTCTTGCCTGTGCCCCTTGTGTCGTGCGACTCACGCCAGGCCCCCAGCATCTCCTCGTGGTGCGCGGGGGAGGCACGCCTTCCCGTCCTGTCTACCTCGTGCCGGGGCCTCCGGCAGCCTGGGGGTTCACCTGCTACAACGAACCCTGCTACAGAAAACACCCTGTGCCCCCTGGGGGCACCCAAGTGCTGGCGGGACTGGAGAGACCCAGCGTGGGCCCCCAGTGCGGTCAGGCTGGCTGGCGTGCAGCCCAGCACGCGCACCTTGGGGCCCTCCTGGGGGGACAGCAGGTAGAAGGTGACCGTGGCCTGCCGAGGCTCCGCGCCGAGCCGGCCTCCGCTGAGCGCCCAGGAGAGGGAGTGAGGGTCCCGCGGGGACTCAGCTGGGATTCTCGCCCTCACTGAATGGCCATTGAGTGCCTGTGCACCAGGAGGTACCACCGTCCCCACCCCCAGAATGTGGACGGAGGCCCCGACGGTGGGAACAGCCGTCTAGCGAACCCTCACGCGCAGGACGGATGAGAGGTGCAGGGAGCTGAGCATGTGGTGAGGGGGTGCCACTTGCGCTGGGGCCTGAGACGGGGAGCCAGCCCCCCGGCATCACGGCGAAAGTCTGGATGTTACTGGCAGAAACACAAGGTGGAGGAGAGCCCAGAGGAACAAGCTCACGGGGGGACACGACAGCTGTGTGAGCCCGGGGCCGTCCCCAGAGCCTGGCCAGGGCCGGCACGGGACATGCCGCAGAGGAGGCCAAGGTGGCCGAGGGCCGGGCACACCCCTCAGTACAGCCCGCCCCGGCCCTGCTCCGTGTGGCCTTGTTGGACTCCGGAGCCCTTGGAGATGGGCCCTGCACCTCGTTCTGCGTCCATCCCCGAGGGTCCTGCCCACGTGGCGACTGCCAGGAGCCCCAGCTGGACGGACGGGGGCGGCGGGGGCGCTCAGGCTCAGCCCAGGCCCTGTCCGGTCCCGGTGGGGCGGCAGCTGGGCCTCGCCCTCTCCTGGGCGGGGTGGGGGTGCTGGGCGCACCTTCCAAGGGCTCCCCGACAGCGCCAACTAGGGGCAGAGCTGTTGACCTCCACGCGGGCGTCAGAGCTGGCTGCTTCATGTGGAGGCGCCCCTGGGGTGCCCGCGGCAGGGACAGAGGGTGCCTGGCGGGGGAGGGGGCAGGGGCTTTCCAAGCCAGACAATGTCCGCGCCGGGGCCCCTTACGGGCAGCCCCCCACAGCTCCGAGCCTCGCCACGTGGGCCCCCATGCCCTGGGGAGCGCTGTCTCCGGTGGGGGCAGCTGTCCTGCCGGCTGGGCCGCCCTGAGCACCTGCTCCCCCTTCGGTCTGTCCCCCGAAGGCAGCCGCGTGGGAGAGGGCCCCGAGAGGCCGGGCAGGGCTGGGGAGGACGAGGAGGCCGGGCGCCCGCGGGGAGGGAGACGGGCTGGAATGTCAGGGGTGAGACGCTGGCGGGGGCCCAGAGGCGCGGAGGATTAGGGCAACACGGAGCGGAAGAGGCGTGGAGGGCCCTCGCGGCGGCTGGGAAGCCAGATTAGATGCTGAATCAATAGAGGAGGCTCCCGCCGGACCAGAGCCCGGGGAAATGTGAAAGGCCACTCGGGGTCAGCGGGAGGAGGCGGCCTGAGCACCCGCCCCGAGGCCGCGAGCCCGTCCACTGGTGCCCTCCGTGCCCACCTGGCAGCGTGGGGTCCGCGGGCCGGGTCCTCGGGGGCGCCCTCTGCCGCAGCCATACCCCAGGTCCCGGCCCCCCAGGCTCCTGCCCCGGGGCCGCAGGCCGAGGTTGCAGGGGCGGGGGGGTGGGCTGGAGCAACTGCACAGCCCCTCCTGCCCCACCCCCTGGTGGACTGGGCGGGGGAAGGACGAGCCCCTCAGAGGGGCAGGGGCCTGGGCCGCTTCTCCAAGTGGGTTCCAGGGAACACCCAGGGCTGGCCCTTCGAGGTCAGACTGGCCTGAGCCCCCGGGGGCGTTGTCTCCTCCCAGAGGGTCCAGCAAAGACCTGCCAGGTCTCCAGTGAAGTCGGCTGCACCTGTGACCCCCAGATTTCTCCCACCCAAGAGACGGACCAGGACTGGAACACTCTTTGGGGAACAGTGGCCGAGGGCACCCGTGTTCTCCCCACACCAGGGGTGCCCTAGACCCTGGGGTGGTGGTTGGACTCGAGGGGGCAGCGGTCAAGATGGTTCCTTCACTTGAGGGGCAGGGACGCCCCGGCCTCCCGGGGGTGCAGCTCTCCTGGGCGCGGCACCTCTGCCTCCGTGGCGAGGAGGACGGTGGCCGGGCCGAGGCGATGGGCTGTCTCTGGTGGGTGCTGGGGCCGGGCAGTTCCCTTGAAGGCCAGAGGGCCTCCCTGCAGGCTGCGGGGCCTGGGGGCTGGGGCAGCGGCTCCCTCACCCTGCTGGCTGAGGAGAGGAGGCAGCGGCAGGAGGCCAGGCTGCAGTGCAGCTGAGCGGGGCGGGGAGCAAGGGCCGAGACAGGGGCTTTCCAGGCCTCCGGGGGAAGCTGGTGGCCTGAGGACCCCAGGGGCTCGCCACGAGGGGCAGGGCAGGGTAGGGAGGGGCTCTGGAAATGGGGTCAGGGGGGTCAGGGTGGTGCAAGGGGTGCTGGCGGTGCTGGGGTGAGCGTGCCCTGGAGGCTTAGCCTGGCCTGTGCCTCGGAGCCCCACGGTGTTGTGGGCCCAGTGGAGACGCTGGCTCCACAGGTGAGCCTGACGACCCCCGGCAGCAGCCAGGCCATAGGGCGGGGCCTCAGCTTGGAGTGGGTGTCAGGTATCTGAGAGCGCCCCGCCCCGTGTGCACTAGAGTTAGGTCCCACCACTCACCTGTCAGCTTCACCCCATCTCTCCATCCAGATTCCGCCCTGTTCCGACTCCAGGCAGCCACCCCCTGCCTGCTGGGTCAGCTCCCGTCTGCCCCCGGCGGGTGCATCTCTCCAGCTGTCTGTTGGCCTGTCCACTCAAAGGCCCGTCCATCCACCCTCCCACCCATCCGTCCTTCCTTCCATCCGCCCTTCGTCCATCCGTCCATCCATCCATCCGTCCATCCGTCCGTCCACCCGCCCCCCATCTGTCCTTCTTTCTTCCACCCACCTATCCACGCCCCCCACCCCGTCCAATCAAGTGTCCAGAACAAACGCCCCAAGGCTCATGCTGGACACAGAGCACAGCGATGCTGTTCCGTGGCTGCGTCTTGGGGCAGGACCACAGGGGCACAGAGGGCAGCGCGTTCCCTGGCTGGAGTCCTGCTGCCTCCCTCGTGCCTGCTGTGTGGTCGTGGGTGGGTCATTTGCCTCCCTGAGCCTCGGTCTCCTTCTGTGTAAGCCGAGCGCATGAGCCGGAGACCGCCCTGGGCACGGAGGAGCAGGCACCGAAGCGCAGGGTCATCAGGAGGCCGCGGGGGCCACCGCAGCAGGGCCGAGTCCAGTGCTGGTTCCTCTCGTCTCCCAGCTCCGTGCCGGCTGGTGCCAACACTTCCCTGCCGCCCTCTCTGCCGGGTGCCCACGCGTGCCCCGCCGCAGGCCGCCTGCTGACCTGGAGCGCGACAGAAACGATTGCGGAAGCCGCTGGGCTCCCCGCCTGCCCGCCCGCCTGCCCCGGCTGCCCCCTCCCCGCGCCCGGAGGCAGCGCCTCAAGGCCCGGCTGTGGCCCGTGGGAGCGTGGCACCCACAGCCTGGGCTGGGGAAGAGGCGCCCAGGGCTGCGCCAGGCATGCTGGGGGAACACGGCTCTGTGCGGCCGCTGCCTGGGCCTCCGAGGGCCACGACCTGCTACGGGGAGCTGGCGCTGTGCTGGGGACCCCGATTTCTGGGGCTGCTTTTAAGGCAACCCATTGGAGGTCAGCCCATGAGAAGTGGGGAACCCCAGGGCTACGGCTCCACCCCACCCCTGCCCCCCATGTCCGCAGGTCCTCGAGCACCCCCTTTTTGGGGTCTGCTTCTTCTGTGCTTGTGCGTTCACTCTGCAGCTCCGTTAGAAAGCCGGGGTTCTCCAAAGTGCAGCGCCCCGCCGTCCCCTGGGCGTGCCTGTGCCTCTCGTCCTGCTCCGGCCCGCCCGGCATGTCGCCATGTCCTCTGCTCGGTCTGTCCCCGGGACCCTCACACGCACGGTGGCTGGGCCCGGGGAGGCGCTGGCCCAGGTCGCTGGAGAAAGGTCGGCCTCTCGGGCTGGAGGCTGCGCGGGGCTCAGGCCCTCTGACCTCCCGGGACGGCTCCCGAGGGCGTCTTTGGGGCCTTCCCCATCCCCTCGGCTAGGGGCCCTAAGCGGGCGACGTCCAGCTCCCAGACACCCCGCCTCCGTCTTCCTCCTCTCACACAGCTCTGGGGGCTGCAGCCCCCTCCTGGGGGAGCTCCTGGGGCCCGGCCCAGACGGCTCCAGGGCCGGCACCAGTTTCCACGGCCCTGTTGCTGCGGTGGCACCGATGCCTCCACCCCTGGGACCCCAGCCCTTCTGGGGGCTCCGTCCTGTCCCCAGTGTGGGCACAGTCCCGAGGGAGGGCCATGGGGGTGATGGATGGGGAAAATGTAGGACCGAGGATTTGATGGGGGGGTGGGGCCACAGCTCGGCTCCCCCCGCCCACCCTGGCGCAGGCTGCGTGCAGGTCACAGGTGCCGGTGGCTTTGGCTTTGGTGACCCGCGCACCTCCCTGTGCGTCCTCCTGATGCCAGGACCCCTCAGAGCTGCCGTGAAGTCACCCTGACAATAAAAGGATCAGTAGTGTCCGAGGGCCCCCTGAATTTCCCCACTGCCTCTTCTGGCCTAGTCCCTTCTCCCCACTCCCCTGCTCCCCCTCCCGGACACACCTGGCGCCTTCCCAGCAGGACCAGCCACTCCTGCCCCCGCCTGTGGGAAGCCCTGGCAGCCTCTCCAGGTACATCCTGGTTATGTAAGGCGGAGGAGTCACACACCTCTGCGGCTCTTCCTCCCTGTTTACTCTTTGGCTCAGGGGAGAGCTCCATTCAGAAGAAATTGCTATTGTTTCTCAGCCTTCCCATGGGAAAGCAGCGGTGGGGAGGGGCTGGGGAGCCAGTGGAGGCGGGGAGGGAGGCGGAGCCAGGGAGGCGGGCCCTTGCACACTTACCCTTGACTTTGTCTCTCTAAAAACAAAAGCCTCAAAGAAGTTTTTGCAGAACTGGATTTTTTTTTTTAAAGATTTATTTATTTATTTATGCAAGCACTGGGCACAGTCAGAAGCGCGGGAGGGTGAGAGGATTCACCAGAGCCAGAGCAGGGATCAGAACAGGCAGACTGACGAAACACACTGCTGAGGGGAGCAGCCGGCCGCAGGGGAGGTCTGCGTGCCATGTGGGACCCTCGCCAGCCAGCCGGAATCGAACCGGCGCTGCAGAGGCTGCGGGCAGCTTCACAGCCCAGCGCTCAACCGCTGCGCCACCAGGGGAGGCCAGGACTGGGTTTTTTGATAAACCTGAGAAGTGGGGACGAAAAAGGCAGACCATTATCTCGTCACGTCCCTAGCCATGACCTTTGACCTCACCTGTTGCCATGTTCTGTTGCCCTTTCGTTCATTCATGCTTGCATGCACCCCTCTACCCATCCACCCAGCGGCCCACCCACCTGCCTAGGCCTCCACCCAGTTATCTGTACACCCATCATCCACCCGCTCTTCTGGGCATATATTTAGCATCTGTCCATGCACCATTCATTCACCTACCTGCCCACTCACCCCTCCATCTACCATGCACCCACCCAATGGTTACCCCCTCCCCTAACATGTATTGAGTCAGAGTAGACAACACATGGGGTTTCCTTCCTCAGACCAGCCACCTTGTTGAACAAAATGCTCCGTGTAGAAAGCAGGTTTGAGTGGTCTGCGATCTTGCCCTTGGCCAAACCCTTCTCCTTCCGCAGCCTCTTTATCTGTGAAACAGGCAACAATGCTGCTTGTCTTCTTATTTTGAGGGCACAATCTAAAAAGAGACATGGAATTTCCTGGGACCCAGTGTGGCTTCCCTTGGGGAATCTTCGATTTGGGAGGTGATGCCAAGTTTGGATGAGAGGCAGCCCCCATGTTCAGGTCTTCCTGGGCGGTAGAGTAGAGAAAGGCCGGGGGGTCAGTGTGGCGTGGACATGGAGGAGAGTGCAAGGCGGTGGTCAGAGAGGTGTGGCTGGAGGCTGAGGGCAGTGGTGGGGTTGCCCTGAGGGTTCTGAGCAGGCGTAATGTGCTTGGGTTGGTGTTTTGGAAGGACCCTTCTCGCTGCTGTGCAGAGAATGTACTAGAAATGGGATCAGGAGGGAAACCATTTCATAGAGCCCAGTTGCCTGGAGCAAAGACCATGGGTCTGAAGGGTTGAGGGTTGGCACAGCTGATTTTTGTTCTAAATGCTAAAACTGTGCAGGCAGCAGAACAATGACTAGGGCCTCAGGCACCTGCTTCCCACCAGTTCCCTGGTCATTCGGTCAGGCAGCTGTCGTGCCTGACCCTCCTATGCTTGTCCCTGGCAGACATTGCCAGTCGATTGCAGAGCAGAGCAGACAGCATTTCTACCAACACAGAAGTTCTTTTGGGGGGGGCTGTAGAGGGGGGCTCACAAACTGGCCATACGTGGTCCATCATCCCCTCGGGCCAAGGTGGGGGTGAATTCTGCCAAGCTGGCCCATGGTCACCCCTCACCCAGGCCGGACCTGTCTGGCTTTCTCTATCTGAATCTTACAGATGGCAAAGTCACGCTTCAAAAGCAAAGTCCTCTGGGCTGACCCTTCTCAAGTTCGCTTTCTTTTTGTCTCTAAGAAAGAAAGAAAAAAATGTACCCCCCTCGCCTTGCCACGTGACCGCAGACGTGTGGGGCGTGTCGGGAAAGCTGGCCTTGCCCTCCAGCCTCCAGAGCCTGCTGCCTCTGTTCTCGCGTCTATTTTTAGCGCCTCGGGGTGAACGGCGCTGCCACCGGGGCTGACATTTCATACTCTGGGAACCTTGACCTGCTGCTTTTCTGGTTGTGCGTTGAACCTGCTTTTTCATGCCCCAGAAGGGAAGAACAATGACCAGTAGCAATCGGCATCTTCTGGAAAATCGGGAACGGGGCCCTGTGACCTGAGGCTGCCCTTAACCCCGGCTGTGCTGCCCGCGCAGCCACCGCGGGGCTGACCTGCCAATGTGCAAGCGGGGATGGTGGGTAGTGGGCAGGAGAAGTGGCCAGGGGCAGAGGCGGCCCAGGCAGAGCGATGGACACTGGGTGGGGGAAGCGTCTCCGTCTCTGCAATGGCGTCGGGCCCTTCTGGTGACCGGTGCCGGGGCCACCCTCCCGCAGGGCGAGGTGCGAGCGGGGGCTGGGGTGTGGCTCTGGGTGGGTGGGGGTGTCTCACCTGTGCTGGGAGCTGGACTGAGCTGCACTGTCTGCGTCTCTGACCTGGTCCTGTGCGGGGTCCTGGTGGGCAGAGGGGAATGAGGACCAGGTAGGAGGTGGGGGTTCACTGGGACAGGGGAGGAGCCTGGGCCGGCTACTGGCTCAAAAGGGAGGGCAGGTAGGCTGGGGCCTCACGCGGTGGCCAGGCCAGACAAGGCTGCCGTCTCCCTGAGCACCCCAGCCCTTCCCTCGGCTGTGCACCCCTCAGTCCCTGTGGGAGTGGGGAACCAGGCCTGGCCTGGCCTTTAGGGGAGAGGGGCGGTGCTTGCTGAAGTCACCTCTGACAAGGAAAGCAAAGGTCACGGGAACAATTCCTCCCTTTCACGCACGGCGACCTGGCAGGAGCGCAGGAGCTGGTGGCGGGGCCAGCTCCTCCCGAGCAGCCCAAGACAAACAGGGCGGCAGGAAGTTCCCACGTTCCCGGGCCAGTGCCTGGAGCTTCTGCCATCACCCGCTGGGGCTGGCTGGGCTGCCCGGAGGGTGGGGCCCCACAGGTGAGCCTGGAGCCCACTGCCAGGGGTGGGGCCAGCAGGTGCACACGTACTGAGCACCTACTCTGCACCATGCATTTTTTTTTTAAACACTGATTATTTTTTTGTTTGTTTGTTTGAAGATTTATTTATTTATTTACACAAGCACTGGGTACAGTCAGAAGCGCAGGAGGGTGAGAGAATTCACCAGAGTCAGAGCGGGGAGCAGAGCAGGCAGAAGGACCGAAGGACACTGCTGAGGGGAGCAGCGGGCGGCAGGAGAGGTCTGCGCGCCATGTGGGACCCTCCTCCGGTGGTCGGGGAGCAGCCGGGGATCGAACCGGCGCCGCAGAGGCTGAGGGCAGCTTCGCAACCCAGCGCTCAACCGCTGCGCCCCCGGGGAGGCCCTGCGCCATGCATTTTGCAAACACAGTTTCGCCAAAGGCTTCTAATAACCCTACTCAGTTCATATCACGGTCTTCATTTCACCGAATAGGAACCTGAGGCCCAGAGAGGTTAAGTGACATGCCTGGGGCCACACAGCCAATGTAAGGAAGAACTGGGTCCTCTGGGAGTACTGTCAGATAGTCACTCAGCAAACCTCCACTGAATCCCCCCTGTGTGCCAGGCACGCTGTGGATTCCGCTTGCTCTGCCTCACAGCAAGAGTCTATACACCGCAGGGAGCTGGGGTTCCACCTGCAAAATGGGTGAGTGACCCCGACTCTGGAGTCCCTGCCAGAAGGTGAGAGGAGAGCACAGTCCACAGGGGGGCGCTCTGTCTTCTGCTTGGGAGCCATCTCTGGTGGGGATGGGGTGGAGGGGTGAGCATCCTCAATCACTTGAAATCAGAAAAATTGTCCCCAAGACCTCATCCAAGGAGGAGGGATGAAAACCAGAGACCCCAGAGGCCTCCCTGGTGGCCAGGGGTTGAGTCTCAGGCTACCACTGCCATGACCTGAGTTCGATCCCCTGCCAGGGAGCTGACCACAGGGCGCAGCAGACCTCCCCTGTTTCCCCACTGCTCTCCTCAGCAGTGGATTTCAGTAGATCCACCTGTTCTGCTCCCCACTCTGTCTCTGGTGAATCCTCTCACCCCCCACACCTCTGGCCAGCACCCCAGGTCTTGTATGCAAAAAAACCCGCATGGAGACCCCAGCCCCCAGGGCTCCTCTCCCAGGAGCAATCTGAGCTGGGCTCCTGGAGGGCTGCACTTGCCCTCCAGCCACACTGGGCACCTGCTAGGTGCAGAGCAGGTTTGGGGCTCCTAGGGTTCGTTGAGACCCTCCCACCCTCAGACCCCAGCCCGGCACCTGGTGCTTAGTGGGTGCATAGACAGCGCTGTCCGGTGGACCGCCCCCTGGTGTTCCCCTCAGCCCCCCACCCCTTGGACAGAGGCCTTCGGGGCTTCGAGGCTGGAAGGCCACTGGGCCTGCAGGTGGCCACTCAGCTGCTTCATGGGCCCCTGGCAGGGCTCCAGAGGGCAGTGGACCCGGAGCCCCGCCATGCTGGTCAGCGGCCTCCGTTCTGATGAGGTCAGGCCAGGCTGGAGGATGGTGAGCTGGAGCTGGGGGCGGACAGGGCAGCTGGGCCCAAAGGGCAGGCAGAACCAGGAGGCCCGAGGACAGGGCGCTCCCCTGTCCAGGCCCCAGCCCTGAAGCCGGTGACCCCCTGGGTCACCGCTGCCCTCTCGGGTTCTGGACGCTCAGGGCCGGGCGCCACCCACAAGGTGCCAGGGCGCCCCCCTTCCCTGGGGCCCCAGGCGCACAGTGAGACCCCGGTGGCTTCGCGGGGGTCCTTCTGCCACGGGCCAGGGCTCCCCGGGCCCTGGGCCTCCTCTACCCGGGGCAGAGGGCGCGGCGGGTCCAGGCTTGTGCCCGCCGCTGCGGCTGTGTGGCCGGCGGTGGAGGTGACCCAGGGCTCTGGCTGGGAGCACAGATGCCCGGCGCCCGCCCCCCGCCCCGTCCTCGCCCGCGGGCGGGACAGACGGCTGCGGGGTCTCCGGCAGTTTTTCTCTCCCCCAGGCTCAGGCTCCCCCTTGTCCAGCGGCACATTTTTTCATCCAGGCCGCACTGATAACACCTTTTTGGTAAAAGGGAAACAAAACTTCCAGTCCAGATAAAGGACGGCTGTGTCCCTCGCCCGCTGTCCGGGGAGGGGGGGCCCGCATTCCAGCCGTTTTCCCATCGCAACGTGAAAGGGTGTGACATACTTGTGCAGGTCACTTCTCTCTGTGGGGCATCCCAGCCCCGTAGCCGGGCCCTGCCCGCGGCGTGCCGGGAGGGCGGGAGCGGCCGGCCGGCTGGCCCTGGGCTGCAGCCGCAGAGGGTCCAGCCCGGGGCCGCACCCCTGGGCGCTGGGGCCATGTGGGGCGCCCTCAGCCGCTCGCGGGCTGCGTCAGGGCCAGCCTGGTGGCGCCCTCCTTCTTGCCTTCGGTGGTTTTGCTTGTTCTCCTCGTGGGCCAGAGTGGACATGGGTGCGGAGGATGGCCCCGGGGCGCCCGCCCACACGGGGCGGCCTGGACCCCACGGGGGCCGCCGGGCTCTCTTCAGCCGCTCGGGAGCGAGATGGCTGCCACGTCGTGAGGACGCCCCGGCAGCCCTGTGAAGGGTCCGCGTGGGGGACGGGGGGTCCTGCCAGCAGCCGGGGGAGGCGCCATCTTGGCGGTGGAGCCGCTGGAGGAGGCCGCGGCCCGGGCGGGACCCCCACGACAGTCTCACGCGAGACCCCGGCCCAGAGCCTCCTGCCTCGGCTGTGCCCAGCCCCGACCACAGCCAGCGAGGGAGACAACAGATGCCGCCGTTTCCAGTCCCCGGGTTTGGGGTAACTTGTCACACAGCCAGAGACCGCGCGGGCATGAGGTCGGACCCAGCTCCGTCCTTACCAGAGGCTCAGGAGACGCAACGTGGAGCCTCAGTTTCCTCCTCCTGTAAGTCAGGCTAGGGATACCCCCTTAGGAGCCCCGTATAGAGTGCCCCCCTGCACCTGGCTTCCCGGGCCTTCCTGCCGGGGACCTCAGCACGGCGCCACACTCATGCACACACGCGCGCGCACACGTGCTCTTGCACACACACCCCGTCACGCACACACTGGCCAGGATTCCATCGTTGACGGAATCCTGCAGGCGCTTACTCACTGCTGTAAACCAATGAATGAAGAGAATGGCTTCTTTTTTTATTAAAAAAAATTCAACTGGGACCGTCCACATGCCTAAATTTACCATCTTGATGGTTTTCTGAGGGCGCCGCTCAGTGGTGTTCAGCCCATTCACACCGCCGTGCCGCCATCACCACCAGGCTGCGGAGGAACCAGATGGGTTCCCGCCACTGCACTCCTGCCCCGCCCTGTCTGCAGAGAACTTTGTCATCTTCCCCGTTTGAAACTGTCCAGGTGAAACACTCATTGCAGCTCCTCCCGCCCCGGTCCCCCTACCTGCACCCGTCTGTGATTCCCACGCTCTGGGCCGACTGTCCACGGAGCCCCGCCGTGTTGGCCTTGTGTGGGTTACTCACTCGGCACGGGGTCCTCGAGCCCCCTTCACTCTGGAGCAGGTGTCCAAATGTCCTTCTTCAAGGCCGAGTAATGCTCCACAGTGAATGTTTTCTGCCTGTACGTTCCCTTCTCTCTGCGATGAGGTGGCTGGGGTCAGGCGCGGCATCTCCTTCTGTTTATTCCCAGCCCCCATCTCGAACCTGGCCCAACGAGCCTGACTCGAGAGGTATCTGTGGAGGAAATGTCTGGGTTTGCGTCCTGGTTCTGCCATTTGTTGGCTGGGTGTCCGCGGCCGTTGGCCAGCCCTCCCTGAGCCTGGCCCCTGGTGTCTAGACGGGCAGCCTGGCCCACTTGGGGTCGTGGGTTAGAGTGAACTTCAGTGAACTGCAGAGTCGACCGGGTCAGAGATGGTGACGCTGTTTTGCCTGACCCGGGCCTGACCCCCCTGCCCCTTAGCGGGGGCCAGAGGCGGTGGCCATTCTGATTTCAACATGGCCGCGCGGGATCCTTTCATTACCTCCTGTCTTCGGAGATAAGGCGTCGGCTCCACATTCCATCCCTGGTAATTCTGTCGATAAGGCCGGGCCCAGCTGGGATGCCTAGGCCGGGGATGCCCAGAGAACAATAGCGAGGGAAGAATTAGACCCGGATTGGCTTCTCACAAGGTGTAATTTCAGATTTGTGCTGATAACGTCTCTGGCGGCTAAGCCTCTGGAATCCCAGCGCCCCCTGAGGAGAGGGCCGGGGCTGGGGGCCGGGCACCAGCAAGGCCAGCTTCGTGCCCAGCCGGCAGCTGAGGGGGTGAGGTGGGCACGGGTTCCAGGCCTGGGTTTGCCTTCCCATCAGCTGCTCGCTCTTAGGGGACCATGCCAGGGTCCCCGCATGAGTCCAGAACCCCCATTTCTCACTATCTTGTGCTCTCAGAGTCCGAGGTCACTTTCCTCCCTGCCACACCGCAGGGTCGTTGTACTTGGCCATTGTCTGCGCCACCGTCAGTGCAAGTTCCTCGAGGGCAGGACCGTCCCTGGTGGCTGCTGGGAGCAGCACAAGGTCCAGCAGAGGGGAGATGCTGGGGGGGACTCATCAGCAGGGCCACTGCCACACCAGGTCCCAGGGGTGCCTGGGACGGGACGGAGGAGGGGCCTGTGTGGGGGTCGGGTCTGGGGTCCAGGGCTGTCCCTGAGCTCTCTGGTTTCCCCTTGAGGCTCTGGAAGGAACTTGATGGGCCCGTGTGGCCTGGGCTCCGCCACTGCACCACTCTCTGCACCCTGTCTGCGCAGCCACAGTCCCGGCTGTCTGACGGTCACTCTGAGAGCTGAGTGTGGAGGCTGGCGTCTGCGCCTCACCAGCCTGGGCCTGCTGGCTGTGGTCTCTGCAGGGCAGGGCACAGAGGCCTGTGGCCGGCCACGGCCCTGCACGGGACCTGGTTGGGGCCTGGGGCTGCTCCTACAGGGCCCTTCCTGTCAAAGCCGACCAGTTTCTCCAAGCTAAAACTCTGCTCGCCTCAGGAAGGCCTGCGGCTCGCCAAGGTCTTCTGGAAGCTTCTTGTCCACCCCACCCCCAGCCTGCTCTCCAGCCTCATCTCTCTCTCTCACTCCCCACCTTGCTCTTTCCGTTCTAGGCATCCCGGACGTCTCCTTCCCTTCCTACTGCCCCCTCCTCCCTGGCCAGCTCCGCCTTGACCTTCGGCTCAGTGGTTCCCACTCTGGCTCAGTCCCTGGGTTTCGAGGAAGCCCCATTTTCCAGCCTCCCCAGAATCCCAGGCCTCAGACCTCCAGGCACATCAGGACGGACGGGGGCAGAGCCAGCTGAATTCCGGGCCACCCCTCATATTCAGCAAGCGGCAGAGGCAGCCTGGTCCCCCACCCCTCGGGAGGAGCCCCGAGCAGGCAGTCTGGACCACGACACAACAGCACACGGGTTAAGAGCCCTGGTCTGAGAGCGTGTGACTGGACCCGGCCTCCCTTGGGGGACAATTCATGTGAGAACTTGCCCTGGGGGTTGGGCTGTGCCTGGGTGGGGTTGGGGGCCTCCCTGGGCCCTTGCACTTGACTGTCCCCTCAGTCCCACCTTGCCCAAGCCCCCAGCTCAGGGGCCACCTCCCGAGGGCGGTGCTGCCCAGCTGCCCAGGCCCTGCACCCAGCTCATGTGCGCTCTGCCATGGAGCTTGCATGCCCGGTACTGGCCGGGGCCCAGCTGTCCCTGTGTGCACATTCTTCTCCGCCCAGGAATGTCGAAGCAGGTTCCCACAGGGGTGCCGGACTGGGGGCACCTGGCTGGGCGCCAGCTCTTGTTTCTGCTGCAGAAAAACCTGCTCTTTTGAACTCTGCTAAGTGAACCCAGGACCGGGGCAAAGCTGAGACGCAGGAGTTCCGGGGCATTCCCCACCGCAGGGCTCCATTCCGGGGCATTCCCCCCAACAGGGCTGCCCTTCGGGAGTCCCAGCGAAACCCACTCTAATTTAAGGGAACATTAAGCAGGAGCCCTTTAAGCGCAGCCATTTCCTCAACGATGACCTCTCCCAGGAGGGGCAGGTGGGGAAGGCAGGGCCCCGGCCTCACTTTGTAATCATCACTGTAACTTCCATGCCTCCGGAAAACAGCCCCAGGCCCCGCTTCATCGGCTGTTTCCTGGGGGCCATCCCTCAGCCTCCACCCCTTCCTGGGAGAGAGGTGAAGGTCCTGGGGACCAAAGCCAGTGGCCAAGGGGTGACATGGCCAAGACATAGGGCTGGTGAGGGTGTGGACTATCTGGCTTGGACCTTCTGTGCCCCCTCCCTCGCAGACATTCATCGAGTCTGCCAGGTGCTGGGCAGATTTTGGAAAGGACAGACTAGTGCCCCCACCACGTGGCTTAGTCTTCCCTCTGCCCACAGGGCGCGTGATGCACGTGGCCTTGCTCTGCCTATATTCCTGGGAGTGCGTGGTAGGGAGAGAGAACATGCACTGTTTCATTCTCTCTTTCTTGTGATTATTACAATTTTCCACTGTCTTGGCCAAAAGTGACCAGAGGGTAGAGAGACGGGTCAGACGCTGGTGGGCTTCATGATGAAGCTGGGAGTCCACCCCATTGAGAAGAGCGATTCAGATCCCCCAACATCTCCAAGGATCAGATGCCTGAGTACAGGGTCAGGGGGTTCTAGGATTGATGAGTTATGCCTGCCATGAGTGCAGGAAAAGAGGGATGGCAGGTGTGCTATGCCTGTGCTGACCCTGCTCTAAAACTTAGATTGAAGTAGTGTTTGAGGAAGTCATGAAAGCAATTGGACAAAGTCATTGAACTCTCTTATCTCAAGGACTTGGAGCACCTTGTGACATGTCCTGAGATAACAACCCATATTGGCACCTCCCATGGCCCAGGTCACCTGATGGCCTCAGACATCAGGTGTGTGACAATGAAACCTGCACCCAGCAGCCCACGCACCCAGGGTCTTGGTTGCAGCTCTCACCCTTGCATTCTCCCTTGGGCCATTTGGCTGCCACTCACAGTCTGCAAGCTTGGCAGGAAAGTGGTGCCTTCAGTGTATTAATGAGCCAAATATAGCTTGGAAAGGACAGAAGCTAAGACCTGGTTCCCCTCAGCAGGAAGCCTCAGGCTCCTTCCCAAGGGAGGGGTCTTCCTTTTCTGCTGAACAGCTTGTATTTCCCTGCCATGCCAGCCTCTGTGCCTTCACCTAGGCTGTTCCCTCTGCCTGGGATGCTTTTCCTGCTGGTCTGTCTGGAAAGTATCTCCTGGTTCTGCAAGGCACAGAGCAAAGCCCCTCAGCCTGTAGGACAGCTCTGTGCTTTGCACCTACCACACTGTTCTAGGCCACTGGGGTACTGGGGTGTCCCTGCTGCTCATTTGCAAGGACCCAGCACCTTGCAGCACATGACAGGGGCCCTGGAGCATCGCAGGAGGTTCCCATCCTGCCTCGTGCTGTTCGCGGGCCATCAGCTCCACGTCCGCCTCTCCCAGGGCTCACAGACACGGGGACTGACTCTTTGGTCCTCTCTCTACAGCACGGCACTGACTAGGGTCCAGTTTACCCTCAGTCCCTGGACACGGAAGCAAGTCCCTCTTAAGTTTTAAAATCCACCTTTTATTATTATTTAAAAACACCTTTGCAAGCTCCTCAGGAGGGTAGTGAGCCGAGTGTGTGCTGCTCCCAGTGCGGGGGGGTGGGGGTCCTCAGCCCTGCCCATCCGTCACCTTTGGGGGTGAGGTCCACTGGCAGCTCCAGCCAGGGAGGCAGGGGCGCGGGAGGCTGTTTCCTGCTTCAGGGCCTAGCCAGGACGCGTGGGTCAAACCACAACCCATCGCCAGACATCATCCCCGCCGGTTTCTCAAGCACCTGTTCCGTGCAGGCGCTGAGGCCCTGACTTCCCCTCCACAGCTGTAGATGTCGGCGTCTCTCCCACTGTGTCCCCATGAAGGGAGGTCCCAGGGGCCGGGACAAAGCCACGGGGGTCAGACCAAGGTCCTCGTCCTGCTCTCCACAGCCCGGGTCCTCCATGGCCTCTCCCTGAGCTCCCCGCCCGATCCCGGTGGACAGGGGTCTCCGGAGCCCTCTGGGGGGACTTGCTGGCTGCAGCTTTGGCAGAACACAGGGGGCCCTGCGCCCCTCTGCTACCTTATATCTCACTGGGCAGAGCGGCCGACGGGGGGACAGAGCCTCCTTGGGGAGGACAAGGAGTGTCCAATGAGGGGCCACGAGACGGACCGCCCCCTACCAGGCAGGCCACAGTAGTGGTGAGCAAGGAGTTTCCGGGCCGCCACCTGGGTGTGCTTCTCAGGCCCACAGCTAAAGAGTCACGTGGCTGAGCGTCTGTGTCCCCTCTGCGCGCTGGAGACCCCCTGGGCCGAGCTCACTCCCTCCCGGCAGGTCTTCCTGCCCTGGAGACAGAGGGGGATGAGCGTGGTGCTCTGGGCTGGGCCGGCTGCCCCGTCCTGCCTTTGTCCGCTGCAGGCCCTGGCCTGGAGGGCCTCGCTTTCGTACCTGTGGGTCCAGCTGTCTTGACACCCCAGAGACAGCCTGCTCAGCAGCCGGCAGCAGCCCCTCAGCCACCGGCTGCTTTCTGGACTTTCTGCCCAGAGCCGGGGCCCTGTCTCCTGGGAGACACAACCCAGGGGTCCCTCCGGCTGGGAGGAGGTCAAGTGTCAGGGCTTGTCCTTTGTCGCCAAAAGACCCATCTGAGCTCCGACAGGGGTGCTGGCTGCCCGCCGGGTTCTGAAGGTCAAGCTCTGTCCTGAAGCAAGAACATCCTCCCCTCATGGTAAATCAAGTCCCACCACACTCACAGCCTCCAGCACCTTCCCTGGCACTCAGGACAATGTCCGGCCCGTGAGGCCCTGGGCATCGGCCAGTGGCGTCTGTGCTGCTCCTGCGCTGTCCCCAACCTGCCCTCCAGCCCCTCCCTACCCATGGGGCCTCCATCTGGAATGGCCCCCCAGCCTGGCCCCTTCTTCCTGCTGGTCCTCAGTTTCAAGGCCACCTCCCAGCAAGGGCTTGCTGACCACCCTGCCCAGCAGTGCCAGCTCCTCAGACTCGGTCTCGTGCCACAATCGTTTTCTGCTCACTTGCTGTGGCCTGTCGCCCTGAGGACGAGAACCAGCTCCGTCTGCCCACATGGGGGCTGTGGACATTGTCTCAAGCTGTCCTCCTCTGGGCCCAGCCGCCTGGTGAGGGGACAGGCGCTCCTTCCTCTGGGGAAAGGCCTCTCAGGGCAAGTTTGCTGCTGGAGCCAGGGCAGCGGGAAAAGAGTGGAGCGAGGGTGTCCAGGCAGGTGCTGCGGAAGGCAGGGCCACGGGCCACCAGGCCACCCAGAGCCCCAGGATTTGAGGACAAAGGCTGCTGGGCACGGGCGTCTGTGAGGCGGTGGGGGTGGGGGTGGAGCTCACGGCAGGGTCGGCCTTCCAGGCGGGAGCTGACCAGGTCGGCAGCCTGCCCTGCGAGGGGGCACAGGAGCAGGCTCTGACCGGAAGTGGCCCCCACCAAACAGCCCACCCCAAACACCTCTGGCCAGTGCCCAGTGACCCCAGCTGATCAGGCTGATCAGGCTCCCCTGGCTGTGAGGGGACGAGGGCAGGCCTGACGGCCCCGCCCTGACCCCCACTGCTCTGGGAGCCGGGGCCTGGGTCGGGGTCTGTGAATGAGGATGGCCAGGCTGGACCGTCAGGCCCACCATGCTCGTTTCTGCCTTAGAGGGTACGTGGCCCTGCCCGCTTGGCCGGCCTCATTTCACCCTCTGGACCGTGCCCGAGGTTGTTGCTAAAAATTTCCTCTCAACACGTGAGGAAACTGAGGCCCAGGGGAGCCGGGTGCTCCGCCCCGCCCAGTCCCTCCTCCCACCCTGCCCCGCTCCCACGCGCTCCCCTCCACCCCACTGCCACGCTGGGCACATGGCAGAGCCAGGTGGGGAAGACCCAGCGGTCCAGGCCCCGCTGGGCTCCTCCGTGGCGTGGGCAGTGGGCCAGTCCCCAGGCCCCCGGCTGGAGCAGGAGCCGCTGGCGCCTGCCGCGTGGACCGTGCCTGTGCCCAGCCTGGCTCGGGGGCGAGCCACGGTCCACTAGTGACGTCTGCCCGCGCGTGGGTGGGGGCGGGGCCGCCTGCGGGTCCTAGCAGCTGGGGCCCCGATGGCTCCCCAACAACTCAATTTCTGGATGAGAAGCGGAGTCCCTGGGAGGTCTCCAGCCCAGCTCGGGCAGAGCAAGGACCTGACCCAGGCCCAAGGGCCCCGTTTGCCCTGCAGTCCAGAGGCCACACCCGCACCCTCTTCGCTGTGGCTGCTGGGGAGCTCGGATGGGGCTCTGGGCTCCTTCCCCGGCCACAGCAGCCCTGGCCGGCCCTGCCGGCCCCCTCCCCCGGGCCCTTTCTCCTCCCGCTGGGTCTCCCGTGGAGCGGCCGGACATAAGTTATCAACTATAAATAAACCCGAGACTTCCGCTTGGCTCTCACTTGAGTTTCCTGGTGCATTTTTTTCAAGTCCTTAATCAGGGGGGAGCCTCCTAGCGGAAGATGACATCACCATCAGCTGGCCCCCGGGGCAGGCCCCCGGCCCCCAGGCCGCGGGCGCTGAATGCCCCCTTTATGAGGCCTAACCTCATTACACAAGGCACCGCACGGTGGAATTTCAAATGGGGTTTTGTGGTTTCTGCCCTCGCGGCCGCGCACAGGCAGCTGCGGTCAGCCGGCCTCCCCGCCACCGCGCCTGGCCGCCGGCCAGCCCGTGACCACCCTCCCGCGGTGAGTCAGTTTCATTCTTAACTCTTTGACTCAGGGCCCTTTAAAGGGACAGCGCGGCCCGCTGGACTGGCCAGGGGGGAGGCGGGGGTGGAGGCCAAGAGGAAGCCGGGGGGGCCTTGGCAGGCGGCGTCCCCCGGAGCCCAGCAGCTCCTGCCGCCCTCATAGCCGCCCCTGGAATGGTGGGGTTTCCTGCCTGCTCCGGAGGGCGGGGCCTGCGACTTCCCCCAGACTGACCATCTGCGGGCGGGAACCGGCATCGGGGACCTTCCTTTCTGCCTGGCCAGGACACGCTCCGAGATGGCCCTGAGGCAGAAGTCACTCTGCAGCCCCCCATGCCCCTGTCCTGCCATGTGCCTGTCGCCCCCCCAACCCGCTCCTCATCCTGCTATCGCTACCCCTGGCAGGCCCCAGAACACCCCGCCTTCTCCCGCAGCCCCACCTGCAGCGCAGGGTGGCACTTGTGGGGTTCTGTCTTCCCTTTAGAGACTCACACTCAATGGTCCCGCTGCTGGTGTGTTCACTGCCCCCCACCCCCTGCAGACTGTCAGCCCTGGGGGGTGGGGGGGGGCTGCCTGTCTTGTTCAAGCAGGCCTGGCACACAGTAGGTGCTCAATAAAGCTTCACCCTCCTAGCAAATGAATAGGCGGAGGAATGAATGGCAAGCGCCCCCTGGCTGTCCCTGTCGGGGGTCCAGACAGGGAGTGGGGTGATCCCTTCCTTCCCTGACAGGACACGAGGGGACAGAGACGCCGGTGCAGGCACAGCCAAGCTCCCCCGTGCTTCTGAGGCCAGGGCCTCGGTGGGGACCAGGCCTGTCCTCCAGCCTGGGCGGGTCTCGGTTTGAAGCCTTAGTGAAACCGAAGAAAACCCTCTTTTCCCTCCGGTCTGACTCACACTCCAGTCTGCAGTTCCCCTTTCTTGTCGCTTCTCCCGGGGTGACGGGAGGTCAGGCGAAGCCAGCAGGGCCTCTGTGGCTGGAGGCAGTCGGCTCCCGGCTTGACTCACAAAATGCCCCTGTTCCTGGGTCCCTCCTGGGCTTGCAGACCCCCGGCCCTGCAGGCTGCGGGTGCCGGTCCCAGAGGCGTGGGCGACTCTGAGCCAGGCTCTCCTCAGGCCGAGCTCTGGGCCCTGTCCTGGGCTCAGCCACCCTGGTCCCCATGGTGCTGGCAGGACCCACGGTCATCCGTGGCCACTTGTCACCTGTGGAGACCATGTCCACTCCCAATTCTGTCTCAGTGAGTAAGAGAATTTAGCGGAGGGAGTGGGAGGTGGTGGCTGACTCAGAGGAGGGGTCTGGGCAGAGCAGAAGCTCCTGGATGCAGTGAGTGCCGGTGCCTGTGGCTCCTTCTGGACAAACAAGGGGTTGAGGCTTGTCCACAGAGAAGCCCTTCCACTCTGCACCCTACCTGGTGACACGCCACCTGCATCCCGCACCCACAGGGCCGGGGGCTTCCCCGGAGGGGAAGCTTCTCCCCCTGCACAGTCCGGGAGCCTGCCCCAGGGTGGTCTTGTCCAGGCCCCACGCAGCCCAGTGTCCCCCGCCACCCTCTGACCCTCCAACCAAGGCTGCTGAGGGGATTAGATCTAATAGGAGTGGAGCGCTTTGAAATGCAAAAGCTGTAAGGTATTATTATGGTTATAAAAACACAACCAATTATGGTTTTATGAGGCTGAGCTGCCCTCTGGAATTCCCTCTTATCCAGTGATCTCAAAGCACTGGGCTGGTCCAGAATTAATTAGGCCCTGCAGTCGAGGACCCCAGGCTGCACCAGAGCAGGAGGGGGGTGAGCCGGGCCGGTGGGGGGGCGCATAGCGCTCACACTCCCTGTGGCCCAGAGACCCGAGCCCAGGCTGCTTTCCAGAGCGGGCTGCTGTGGGGAAGAGACAGGTGCCTGCTCCCAGCCAGGTGGCAAGGACAGGACTGAGGGCTGGAGCCAACTGGGAGGGAGAGGTGGGTCTGTCCGATTTAGAGGTTTCTGGGTGTGGATGCCAACAAACTAGTAATTACGAACTCCTGAAGGTCGTGGGCCGTGACCTGAGTGACAGGGGTCACCGGAATGTGAACAGTTTGATGGCCAGAGAGGAAGGAGAGCCGACAACGGGGGTGGCTTGGGGGGCAGAGGACCTGCTACCTGGGGGAGGCCAACTGAGCTGACTCAGTGGATGACTGATGGATGCTGCATGGACAGACGTGCGGATGGTCCAAAGGAGGATGTATCGGTGGGTGGGCGTGCGGATGGGTGCGTGGGTGGGTGGATGTTCACAGGTGCTCTGCTGCCCCACCCCGGGGTCACCTGCAGGACCACCTGCCGTCTTCCTCTTCCCTACTCTCCTCCAAACACCTGGGCACGAGCCAGTCCAGGAGGGACCCTGGGAAAGAGCTGTTCCCGCCCGGGTGCCGGGCTAGGGAGCAGCTGTGGCCACAGAAGTCTGTGCCGCCGGCCCTGGCAGGCTCCGAGCTGAGTCACCCTGAGTCACCACTGTCCTTCCTACCGCACATTCCTTCGTTCATTCACATTCAATGTCTCATCCCCAAGGCCACTGCCCTGGAATCTCCTCAGGCAGATGCCAAGGGTGTGAAGGGCGCCTGACCTGCCCCAACTGGATGGGCCAAGGGCGGGCCTGGAGCTGGGCCGGGGAGGGCTGGGCCAGCATGACCTCCCAGGAAGGGGGTGGGCACTCTGTAGCCCCCTCTGGCACCGGACAGTCCTCACCCTCGCTGGTTGTGTGCCCCTGTGGGGGGCTCCCTGCTGCTCTGAGGCCCTGGGTTGCCAGCCTGAGGCTTGGGCAGCTGCGGACACGGCCCCCAGCACCGGCGCTCCCTGGACTCACCTGTCACCTTGGCTAGCTGTGCACACCACTCGTTCATTCACCTCCCGTCTTCCACGTGGTTTGCCCCATGCGTGCCAGCCCCGGGGAGACGTCGGGCCTGCCCTGGCCCCTCGCGCATGCCGCCCGAGAAGGGGGTGACCGCCACCAGAGGCCATCCTGGGTGGATGGGCGAGAGCCTCCAACCCCCCACCCCTCCTGACAGCCCCAGGTCCCACAGCCTCCATTTGCTCTGTGTTTGAAATTCCACTAATTTTTTCATGTCTTGGCAATAGCGCTTCCTCTCCCAACATCAAAGGCAGCCGCAGGCCGCGCTGCTCGGCCGCTGCTCGTTAGCCGGCTGCAATGACAGGCTGCGCTCGCGCGGATCCCAAGATCACAAAAGGAACTTCGGCTAATTATAGTTTGATAGAAATTATAGTCCCGCCAATTCCTGACCGGCTTGGCGGTCGGCGCGCACCACTGTGCTGCTTGATAAGATTTTATCAAAGCTCCTGGTCGTTTGCTGCAATCTCACTCCGTGGCGGGGGCAGCGCCCTCTGTGTCCCTCTCCCACGAAGGTCCCGCCCCGCCACGGCGGGGAGATCTGGCTGGCCGGGGTGCCGGGGCGCCAGGGCTGGAGTCTGGACTCCGGCCACCTGCCGTGCCTGGAGCAGCGGGACCCCCACCGGCCCTGTGTGTCCTGGCACCAGCGGGCAGTGCAGCCATTTAGGCAGGGCCGGGGCCAGGCCGCGTCCTGCACATCCCTGAGCCGCCCCGACTGCGTGTCTCGCCCTCAGTCAGGCTGACGGCAGAGTGAAACAGTGATGGCAGGTGAGCCGACCCCAGGAGGCTGGCGGGGAAGGAGAGGTCCGGCCGGGCCGGGGTGCTTCTCCCCATGACACCCGCCCACAGGCGCGCAGCGTGGGGAGGGGCGGGAGCCCAGCCGGTGGGAAGCTGAGCTGGGGGAGCTCCGGGCTTGTCCACACGCACGCAGGCAGAGGAGACCCTGGGCGTTCTCACTGCAAGCGCCGGGCCTGCTGGCCCCTCAGCACGGCCCTTCCCCACACGGCTTGGCAGGAGTGGGCACGGCCTCACCCCTGGTGTGGGCAGGGACAGTGATCCTGGGGACCCTCTGGAAGCATCTGCGTTTGGGGGTGCGGGAGGAAGAACTGGGAGCATCTCCCGGCCTGCTCGGGCCTGAAGACCTCCGGCGTCGTGCAGCCCCCCGAGCCCGGCCCGCTCCTCTCGGCGGCAGGGTAAGGCATCCTGCTGGGCCGCGCCTCGGCGGGACCAGGACGGGACCAGCGGGCCCTGCTGACTCTGCCCCGCTCAGCGCTTGGGGGGCGTCGGGGGCTGCAGCTGGCGCGGGGCGTGTCCATGGAGGGCAGCGGCCAGTTCTCTCCTAGGAATACCCCGGATAACAGAGGCCGGAGAGGGACAGGCTGCTGGGAGCACCACCTGTGCAAGCCACACGGCGGGCGCAGGTCTTTCAAGTGAAGAAGCACAGGCGGAAGACGGGGCGGGGGGTGCGGGGGGGTGCCCTCTGACCACCGCCAGCTCTGCCTCCAGGGTTCCTCACTCCCTTTGGGGAGCACCTGGTATCTTGTGGGGTGACGCCGCCCTTTGCTGCTGGGCCCAGAATGTGCTGCTTCAGGCCTGGCTTGCGGTCCTCCCGGAGGGGCAGGGGCCAGCGGTGACAGTGACAGAGGGGGGGTGAGTCGGAGGTGTGGCAGCAATGTGGGGGCAGAGAGGACAGGAGGGCTCAGTTTGGGGTGTGCTAAGTTTTCGAGGCTTATAGACCCCCCCAAGGGGGAGGACAAGTCTCAGTTGCTTAATTAGCAATGGGGCCTGGGGAGAGGACTTGGCCAGAAAAAATGATCTGGGGGTCCCAGCGCTCCCCTGGGGGCTTTGGCATGGAGGGATGGGGCTCCTCCAGGGGGCGTCTGCAGGAGCTGGCCAGTGTTGGCCCCGCCCTCCTGGGCGCCGGCTCCATCTGGCCGTCCTGATGCAGGAGGCCAGCGGGGCTGCAGGGCCCGAGGGTCCCCTCTCACTCCGCGGTGGCAGTGACCATGGCAGACCTGCTTTTATTTTTCACCAGGAAAAATGTATAGATTTGGGGTCTTGCCAGTCATCCCCAGGGAAAGCAGCTGAAAGGGTTGTGTTTTCAAGGGAACCCCCCTTGGTCTTGTCCACCCTGCATCCTCTCGGCAGATCCGGGGAGCTGGGCTAGGGCCGTGGGACCTGGGCTGGCCCCAGCTCTGCTTGGGGGTCCCTGCGTGATGCTGGGGCAGCACACGAGCAGCGGCCGCGGGCATCTCAGGTGGCCACGCACCTCTGTGCCCCAGACCTACCTCCCACCCTCCACTTGGGGTTGCCCCTGGGGGTACAGAGCATCCAACCCCACAACCCAAGCCAACTGGCAATCATGGCCCCATCCTGGTCTCCCTGGCACCCCTGTTTGGGGGACGCAACGTCACCCCCGCCACATCCCTCCAAATCCAGGTCCCTTCTGTCTCCAGGGCCGGTTCCCAGTTTCTCTGCTTCACCCCGCCCTTCCGGCTTCCGGGAGTCTCATGTGTCCATCTCACCCGCTGCCTCTGCCCCATTCCACTCTGCCAGCAGGGCATGGCCTCCCCCCCAACTCCCACCCCCGTCTGTGGCCCCAGCCCCAGCCACACAGGGGAGGCTGCTGCAGCCACTTCCACCCGGCCTCCCCGGGTCTCCGCAGCATCGGCACTAACTGGGGGGGTGGGTAGCCGGGACCACCAGGAGGCCGGAGGGGCCGGAGCTGGGTGGGGAGGTGTGTGGCCTGCCCCTGTCCTGGGACCGAGCCTGGGAAGACGCTCAGGCAGTGGCGCAGAGTGGGCCTTGGGGTGCAGGCTGTGGGGGCAGGAAGCCAGGCAGATCGCCTTGACCTCTGCCTGGGACGCACGCGGGAGGTGGCTGTGCCCATCCCAGCGGGGCCATCGAGGCCGGCTCCGAGCTGGCAAGAGAAGGCTCGTTAGGCGAACCCAGGCGAGCCCTAAGCCCGCCCAGTCAGCTCGGGAGTGGCCAGTGGGGCCGTGGGCTTCTGCTAGGCTGTCCGTGCACAGGCGTGAGGCCCACGCTTCTCGGGACAACTCCCGCCCTGGACGCCAGGCCACAGGGACGCAGGCGCCTCGGGCCTCACTGCCCCGCAGGAGCAGCCGGGCCGGGCAGGCATGCGGCAGCCTCTCGGGCCACGTCTCGCTGCACACCCCGGGGAGCCAGCCCAGAAGGCCCCGCGCTGCCTCCTCCCCGGAAGCTGCGCAGGAAGAGCGTGACGCTTACTGAGCACCTACTGTGCGCAGCCCGCCAGCGCCATCGCTTGGCAGGTGGACTTCACAATCACGTGTCACAGACTCGGGGCACCGGGTGGGGGTGGCTGGGCCCCCAGAGGCCTCCCTGGAGATGCCCAGAGTGACCGGGCCCTGAGGCTCCCGCCCCAGGAGCCCCACCTCCTCCCCGCCCCCGCGAGGGAGAGCTAAGTGGTGAGCGTTTCAAAGTCGACTGTCAAGAGAAAATGGTTGGAGGAAGGAAATGTGCAATTAGGAGCTTCAGAGTAATTTCCATGGTGTGGTTTGAGCTCGACGGTAAACACTCAGGATGGGAGGACGTGCTGGTCCCGGCTGAGTTTCCTGCCAGCTCGGCTGGGCCCCAGCCCCGGGTGGGCGCAGGCGGCGCGGGCCGGGCGGCTGGTGGAGGGGGGGCTCCCGGTTTGGCTTCTCCCAGCCCAGCGCTCGGTGTTAAGGAGAGGAAATATTAACATTGTAATTATAATTCTGTTTATTTAATTAAGTTATTAAACAGACCCCGCCTGGAGGAGGAAGGGAAAAAACCCTTAGTTTTGTTCTAATTGTTTCTCCCAGGATGTAATTAGAGCCTTTCAGAAGGAATCCGAGGAGCTGGCAGAGGCGGCGGCTGTGCTGGTCCTGGTCCGGCCCGGGGAGTGGGCAGGGCTGGCCCCGGGGAGGGGCTGCGCCGTGGGGTCACAGGTGTCTCGAGGGCCTGCTGGTGGCACGTAGCAGGTGCTTGGGAAATTGGTGTGGCGCGCTGGCCGGTGGGCCGACAGGCCGTCTGCGCAGCTGCCCGCAAACCTGGCAGAGAGGCCTTCCAGGGACACGCGGCTCCTCACCGGACCCCGCTGGACTCGCGGCCGCGCTGTCCTGGCAGCCCGGTGGTCGGCACCGGCATCCATCCTGGTCAGTCAACCGCTCTGCCTGGCACATCACCGGACTTCACTGCTGAGGGCTGGTGACCAGGAGAAGAGTGTCCCACCCGGCCCCAGGCCCGAGGGGCCTCCTGACCCTGTCCTCAGGCGGGGTCCCCGAGGCCTGGAGGTGGGGGCTCCCTCCCACGGACACCCCCCTCCTCCACTCCGGAGCCAATTTTAGGAGCCAAGACCAGGCCCAGGGGAGCCTCTGCTGCGGGGGGCAGGGAGTGTGCCGGCCCCAAGCAGGCCCGGATCTGGTTCTGCTCCCCCCAAGCTGACAGCTGCCCCCAGGTTCCGTGCAGAGCCTCCCGTCGGACGGGAAGCGTCTCCTTCCAGCTGGCACGGCCTTATCGAACAGTCGGGCTTTGTAAGTGCGGACAGCTGCGGCCATGGGGGCTGGCTCCGGGCTGGGGTGGGGGCTGGCTGGGAGCTGGGGTTGGGAAGCTGAGGAGGGGGAGCCAGAGTCAGTGGTGTCCATCAGTGGACGGGGGAGCGAGCATCGTGGAGACTTGGTTCACCTGGAGCCTCCGCGACGTGCGCCTCTCAAGCACCTGCACGTGAGGCTGATTTAGAGAGTGACCATGAAGGGGACGGTCAGAGGGGCTGGGCCCAGCCTCTAGGCCCCCATGCTCACCCCTGACATATAAAAGTCCTCCTTCAACTGCGGTCGACGGGGGAACTAGCTGAGGATCTAGGAAACGAACCGTGCTGGAAGAGTGGGCTGTATGGACACCATCCTCTATGCAACCACCCGTTCCCCCCAGCCCCCCATTTCCCGTCTACCCGCCCAGCCACCACTCCACAACTCTACCCACCTGCCCAGCCACTCGCCATCCATCCACGCCCACCCACCCTACACCCACCCACCCATCCAGAGTCACAGAAGACTTACACTGGGCCACGTCCTCTGCTCAGCTCCATGCACCCAAAAAGCGACCGGCTCACCTGCCCTGGGGGCACGCCCGGCGTGTGTGAGGCGGGTGAGGGCAGGAGAAACAGACAACCCCTGTTTGAGTGGAGGAAAGTTTGTAGACAAAAACGTATAAACCAAGTGTGGGGAGTGTCTCAGTGACTCACCGTCAGTTTGCACCAGGAAAGTGGGGAGAGGATCGTGTCCCCCAGGGTGACTGTTGTGGCATTAGAAGAGAGAACGCACAACAGGCTCCCGGCGCCCGCCTGGCGTGAAAGGTGCTCAGTAGGGTTACGATTTATTACCTGCGTCACCATCGCCACCACTGTTTGCCTGCCTGGGCCGGGAGGGGGGCAGTCTGGGGAAGCTTCTTAAATTCGCTGGAGAGGGCGGGAGAGGGTCACCTGGCAAGATGGGGCAGGTTCCGGCCTATTTCGAAGGTAGAGACAGGAGGGCTGGTTCAGGCACTGGCGATTGTGGGGCAGGGAAGTGGTGTTTCCCGGGTGTTTGGTCTGAGCAACTGGGAAGATGATGAATCATTTGCAGAGACTTTGCAGAGACCAGATCGACCCTGGAAGAAATTGGTTTAAAGACAAGATGGGCACATGCCTCTGTCTGAACCCGCAGGCTCTGGAGCCAAAGGTCTGGGTTCAAAGTCCTACCACCCCCTCTCATACCCTGTGTTAGTGGCTGTCCTAGCCTCTGTCCTTACCTCAAAAGTGGACTTGTCACCCCATGAGGCTGTTGTGGTAATTACTATGCCATGCTGAGCACGGTGCCTGCTTGAGGTAGGAGCTCAGGTAAGATGACTATTGGTCACTAACTCTCTACTGTTTGGGGGGCTCCTCACCTCTGTCTCAGCAGCTCCAATCCCTTCTTCCAACAGGCCCTGGTCCTGGGTCGCCAAGGGCAGCTCCTGACAGCTGCCACTCTCTCTACTTTCCCCCTTGGGTTCTGGAGCCCAGGGGTGTGGGGCACCCATGGCGACCCTGCTGGTTCCAGAATCAAATAAGATCACAGAACACATTTTGTAAGAGCAGGAGGGAGCAGGAGACTCAGTTGCAGACACCCAACAAGGAGCCTGTCCGTGGCAACTTGTCCAACGCAACTCTAGTTGGCAGAGAAGGTCCCCAAGACCCCCTCTGTGCCTCACGAGCAGTTTGTAATTTGTAGCTGGGGAGTGAACAGGGCAGGGTTGACTGAGGCCTGCTTGGGGGCAAAGCTCTCTGGCAGGGACTGAAAGGGTGTTAACTGAAGTCACCTAATCTCTCCAGACCGTGTTTCTGGCTGGCTGGTTTGTATCTCTCCACTGGGAGTGAAGGCTTCAGCTGAGGGGAGGGACACACAGCGCTCCCGTCTTGGGTGTGAGAGCATCTCCACGCTGATGACTTCAAGCGGTCTGCTCTCCGCCTGGGTGGCCTCCTGAATTTCAGACCCACCTCTCCAGCTGGGTGTGTTGTGTTTCTCCTCAGATATCCTACAGGTGCGGTGATGTGTTTCCAGCTGTGAGTTTAAAGTCTTCATTGCAGTTGTTTCTGGTTCTAGCGTTTCCCTGAGCTTCTTTTTTTTTTTTTTTAATTTTATTTTTATATTTCCCATACAATTGCAACCCCCTTATTTTGACCCCATCTCTCCTTTCCCCGCCCCCCACATCCCATAGTGTGTCTCTGGTTCATAGTTGTTGGTTGATTTTGATTTTTTCTTTCTTATAGTTGTTCTTTTTCCTGGTCCCTTATTTAGGTTTTCTAGATTCCTGCTATGAGTGAGACCATCCGGGATTTTTCTTTTTCTTTCTGGCTTATTTCACTGAGCATGATCCCTTCCAGCACCATCCATGTTGCTGCAAATGGCATGTGTTTATCTTTTTTGAAGGCTGAGTAATATTCCATGGTGTATATGTACCACATCTTCTTGATCCAGTCATCTATTTTTGGGCATTTGGGTTGATTCCAAAGCTTAGCTATTGTAAACAGTGCTGCTATAAACATAGGGGTGCAGGTGCTCTTTGGAATGGATGTTTCTGTGTCCTTTGGGTAAATACCTAGGAGTGGAATTGCTGGATCCTATGGAAGCTCTATGTTTAGTAGGTCCAGAAATCTCCACACAGCTCTCCATAGTGGTTGGACCAGTTTGCACTCCCACCAACAGTGCAGGAGAGTTCCTTCTTCTCCACACCCTCACCAACATTTGTTGTTGCTAGTTTTTTTAATATGTGCCATTCTCACTGGTGTGAGATGGTATCTCATGGTAGTTTTTATTTGCATTTCCTTGATTACAAGTGATGTTGAACATTTTTTCATATGCCTGTTGGCCATTTGCACTTCCTCTTTGGAGAAGTTTCTTTTTAGCTCTTCTGCCCATTTTTTGACTGGATTATTTTCTTTGTTGTTGTTGAGTCTCATCAGCTCTTTGCAGATTTTTGTGATCCGTCCTTTATCGTTAGTGTTGTGTGCAAAAATGTTCTCCCAGTCGGTGGGGCTTCTCTTTGTTTTGGTTATTGTCTCTTTTGCTGTGCAGAAGCTCTTTAATTTGATGGAGTCCCAGCTGTTGATCTTTGCCTTCACTGTCACTGCTTTGGGTGATGTGTCTGTAAAGATGTCTTTGAGGTGCATGTCATGTAGTGTTCCATGAGCTTCTTTATTATAGTTTCATTTCCTTGCTTAGATCCCTTATCTGTTCTTTTATGGAGATCATATTTTCCATTAATTCTTCAACATATATTCTTTATTTTTTAAACATATTTATTAAAAACTGCTTTGCAAAATTTGTCTGCTAAATCTAATATCCAGACCATCTGAGGACTGATTTCTATTGACTTTTCCCTCCCTCTCTGGACCATGAGTTACATTTCCCTGTGTCTTGTGCATTCAGTGAGTGCTGATTGTGTGTTGGACAGTGGGAACGACGTGTTGTAGGAATTCTGGGTTAGGATATCTTCTTCTGAAGAGGGTTGGTTTTTGTTCCAGCAGCGGTTCAATGGCTGGATCAGACTTGCACGTGTGTGATCTTGCTTCTCTTCTTGTGGTGGCAGATCTGTGGAAAGCCACATGGTCTGCCAAACTTCTTCAGCAAGAATCAACTCCAAACCCCAAATGTCGTTGAAGCTTAGTGTTACGGGTTAAGAGAGGTCTGTGGCCAGCTCGGGTCTGAAGTGTGATCTTTATTATTGAGAGGAGGGCTGTCTAGTGTCACAACCAGATGTCCCATGTCTGTGAGGCTTCACTGTGGCTGGGCAAGAACCCCAAAGTCCCTCGGCTCTGCTTGACATCTGGTACCTCTGCTCCTATCACACCCTGATCAGCCTCCGGTGGTCTCAGCAACACCAAGGGAACCTCACAGGGATGAGCTTCCTCTTCTCCAGCTTCCTGTTCTGCATTTTCCAGCTGCTTCAGCAATCCCACACCCTGGCCTCTGTTCCCTCAGCTCAGTAGGATGCTGGTTTGTGGCACTGGGATTGGGGAATTGCCTCCAAGCACAGATCTAGAAAGATCACGGGGATCCCATCGTGGTTTTCCTTCTTGCTCTGCCACCGACAGCGTGGGAAGCTGCGTGATTTTGTATAGCAACGGGGCTGATCCGGTTCCAGGGCCACGAGCAGAAATGAGAAACTCATTCTCTTCCCTAATCTTCTCCTCCGTGTCCTCCGACTGGAGACCCAATACAATTTCTCCAAAACTTCATCTTAGGAGTCATCTTTGGTGCCACCCTCTCTGTCTCCAACTCCCTGTGGGGGATTCACTGGCAAAATTGGTTCCTTTGACATTCCCTGGAGCCCTTGGGTCTGCCTAATTTCCTTCACCACTCCCATCATTAATTCAGAAACCACCTGTTTTTGGAACCACCCGGGCAGCCTCCAATCTTGCTCTCCCACCCCCCACCCAGTAGCCAGAGGCCCTTCTCAACCCATAAACCTGAACTTGGCACTGCCTGACATAAACCCTACCACGTTACCTGGCTGGCAGCTCTTGGGACTACCCCCACCTGCTCCACGACCCTCCCTATTGCCACATCTCCATGCTTCTGCCACCTGGATCCGCTGGCAGTTACCAGATGACCCCTCCCCACCCCCCAAGCCCTCGCTTGGTGGGGCCTGGACATTTTGCTAAGCAACCCTCAAGGTCTCGCTCATCCCAGTGCCTCTGGGTGGGCTTCCCCGGTCCCCCAGGCCTGTGCTTGACGCCCTTCTGCGCACACATAGCCACATGCTTGCGGGCTCTGTCTGAGCTGCTTGAAAGTGGGAGGAGGGCAGCCTCACAGCGTCCTGCCCGAGCCCGGCCCGAACACAGCCCACGCTGTCTGGTGAAGGTGCCAGTGCCCGGGGGCCGAGGGACGGGGGTGCTTGCCACAGGTGGAGGGTGGGGCTTCCCGAGGGGTGCACACCCCCAAGAGGGACGCTGGTGACCGCTCTGGAGATTCTAGTCCCTGGCACTCTCCCGCAGTGAGAACTCGTTGCAGAAAGGGTGAACATGTGGCTGGAGGAGGGGGTGCTGCCACGGGACCCCGGACATCGCGCATAATGCACCCCGGCCACCATAGCCCTGCGTGGGCCCCTGACCGGTGGGGAGACCGCTGCCCTGGATGTTCAGAGAGGAAAAGCCTCCCTTGGGCACCATCTCCCCACCCTGACATCCCCTTTTTTTGGGCAGGGAAACCCCAAAGCTACCAATTCTTCCAGGGACTTTTAGCCTCTGGCTCAGCCAAGTTCTAGGATTTCCCAAGCCTAGGTCACCTCCGCCACGGGGCCCGCCGTGGGGCCCGCACGCAGCTGCCCTTGGACCACGCAGCCTGCTCTCTGCGGGGAGAAGGTCACCCAGACACCGGATGCCAAGCCCCAGCACCCGCCCCAGCTCCCAGACCCCAGTGCCCTGGGGGGCTGTGCTCCCCGCTCCACGGCCTGTGGGGCGGCGAGTCACCCGCAGCTGAGTCAGAGCAGCCGGTTCCTAAAGTAGCCACTAGCCAGGGCCCGAGGAGCCCCAGCCCCGGTGACTCACAGCCGTCTGTCCCCGCCAGGGTCACCGGCCTCGGGACCAGCTCAGCCACGGGGAGAGCAGCCAACGCTGAGAGCGCAGGCCGGTTCCAGCCCCTGTGAGGGCTGCCGGCAAGGAGCCCCCCGGGAAAGTCTGGTTCCGCCGGCTCCCTTGGCTCAGTCCTGCTGAGAACTGGGCTCCGGGGCGAGCACCTGGCGGACAGGGCTCATGGGTTTGTGTGGCTGGGGGTGGCGACGGCGCCCGGGGGTCAGCGGTGGGGGGAAGCAGCCGGTGATGGTGATGACGGTGATGCCCGCAGCCCGAGCTTGGGACCGGAGTGACCAGCAGATTCGAAGTCGGAGCCCACGGCTACTTCCCACTCTGCTGCTGTGGCCACAGATGTGGCTTCCAGGACAGGGTCCATGGCGCAGGGTCCCCGCCTCCTCCAGGCAGCAGCAGCCCTGCCCTTGGAGATTTTGCACAATTTTTCTTACCTCCATGTTGCTGAGGTGACAACATGGGTACCCCACATGTGAGCACAGGATGGGCACAGGGCCCAGGCCAGGACAAGCCAAACTCTCCCGGGGCTTTTCCACCAAGGGCGCTGTCATTTGGCTCAAGGGTCAGAGAGCTGCCTGGGTGGCCAGTGTCATCTTTGTACCTCACAGAGGGTACCCGTCTGCAGTGGAAGCCTCTGGGTAACTTGCTGAGAGCAGCAGAGATGAGAAAACTGAAAGAGGGGACAGGGAGGAAGAGGAAGAAGAGAAACTGGTGTTGTCCCAGAGAAACCTAGTGCTTTGTTTAAGCACCTGGATCCAGCTGTACCTGAAGGTGGTGTCTGCTCCCGGGCCTCCCGATTACGCATGCCATGGAGCAACCTCAAGGAGCTGAGTTGGGCTGAGTTGGGCATCCTAACTTTGCAAGCCAAAGTGTCCTTCCTATACCTCCAACATCCTCAATCTCCAAGAATCTCCAGAACCTTCCCAAGAAAGCAAAATTTATGACAGGGCTGACTTCCAAGTTTAAGGACAAAAGACTCTTGTCTTGCCAGACCCAAATCTGGCTCCTTTGTCCCCTCCTTCCAGGGAACAGTTGGGGCTGCCTCAGCTACTGACTACTAGGTCAGAGGTCAGCTCTGCCCCTTGACCCCCACCCCCAGGAAGCACCTCTGTGGGGAAGCTGTGATAAACCATCAAATCCCAGGGCCGTTTCTTCGTTGATTATATAAACAAAGTCTCTTTCTACATAATTCAGATGAACTAGGAAAGCACAAGGAAGAAGAAAAACCACCTTCCGGGCACTCCCGCCCCAGGGGTGCTGGGACCCCTTGTGGCCCCGCTCCGGGTCTAAAGGCTCCAGCACACGTGGGGTGTCTGGGAATTGGTGGGCGTATCTGGAATGTCTCTGGACACTGCACACAGCCCCCGCTCTGTGTGGGGAGCCTCTCAGCGGAGGGGACAGGACAGGTTTGTCTAACGCCGGGGCGTGTGGCCGCTGGTCCGCCTGTGGTCACTGTGGGGGACTCGGGGCCAGTGGGGGCTCCTGGGAAGGGAGCTGCTGAGTCAGACGGGCCACAGGTGCTGGGCGCACCCTGTGCTGGGTTCTCCAGGTTGGTGAGGACCCACTCAGCAGGAAGGCTGGGCCTCATTCAACCCCCAAAATCACCTTCAGGTGAGAGAGAAGTCCCTCGGGCCACTCCCGGCTTGGTGCCGGCTGCCCTCCTGTGAAGCGGGGAGCTGAGGCTCCCCGTGCCCGGTGGTTGGCTCAGGTGACTCCCCGAAAGCCCCCTCCCCTGTCCCAGGGCAGGCGGTCCCCTAGCCTCAGGGGCCGGTCCCTGGAGCCCCGGGCACCGCAGGGACGCGCCGTGCTCTCTGGGACAGCGGGTCCTGCCGGCGCCCACACTGTCTTCTGGGAACACGTGTGCTGGGAAGCGGCCAGGCCGAGTGCCCAGGCAGCTTGGCCCCTGGCTACTAGGTCTGGCACAGCCTGGCCCCAGGTCCTCTGGGTCCAGGAACCGGGACAATGTGCCCATTCCCACGCAGAGGGCGCCCTGGACGCGCATGAGTGGGAATTAGCGGCACAGCGGCGGTGCCCGAGAAAACCCCCTGGACCGGACCTGTGCTGCTGGCGACCACCCCCACGGGGCCCAGGCCTGGGGGCTCCCCTCTGAGAGTCTGAGGGCTGAGGCATGGTCTCCTGGAGCCCAGCTCCCCGCCTTGCACAGGAGGGACTGCTGCTCGCAGACCCAAGGGACGGCCCGCAGTCACCCCGCACTGGAGTCCCGCCAGCCGTGCAGGAAGGAGGGCCGGCTGCCTTCTAGACCACCACCTGCCCCGTGTCCTGGCTCCAGGCGCCCGGCCCCCAACAGGCGGGAAGGCCGCAGGCGCACGGTCAGCACGGGGCGTTGGCCGGAGAGCAGCGCTCACCAAGGTTCCCGCCAGGACGGCCCTTGGTCTGAGCCCCTTCCAGGGGCGAGGCAATGAGAAAGCCTGGCAGGAAGGTGTGCACTGGGCAGCGGGGGCGTGCATGGGGGCGGCAGGGAGCGTTGCTGCCCTCTGCCAGGTCCCTTCCCTCGGGAGGGTGGGGCGTCCCTGCCAGCCTCACTGGGCAGTAGGAAGGGCCACGTGGCTCCAGCTGGACCCTTGGGCCCTGGACAAAGAACGGAACCCCAGACGACCACGGCTGTCCTGTCGGGGCACTGCTGGGAGGCAGGGTGGGGCTGGGCCGGGTCTGCCCATAAGGGCGTGTAGGCCTTGAAGGGGGAATGAGACGGGGTGCGGGTGCATTTGATTGATTCTGGGGCGGCAGCAGTGATAGGCCCCCCAAGGAAATGACACTGGGGGTTAGAGCTGGTTGTGGATTGAACTGGCCCCCCAGTTCACCCGCTGGAGTCCTCCAATGCCCAGCACCTCAGGACACCTTACCTGCAGGGAGGGCCGTGTGGAGAGAACAGGCCAGGGCGGCTCACCAGGGCGGCCCTCCTCCCACGGACGTGTCCTCGCGGCGGGGACTCTGGGCACAGCCGTGCGGTGGGGCGTGTGCCAGGAGGACAGCTGTCTGTCAGCTTCAGGGAAGCTGGCCCTGCCGACACCGGCCCTGGCTTCCAGCCCGTCTGTTCCTGCTGTCCAAGGCCCTGGTCCCTGGGCTCTGGCACCGCCGCCTGAGTCAGCCCGGCCGGCCGGGGGAGTGGGGCGCGTGGGAACCGGGCGGGGTCGTGGGGCCCCGGGCCACCCTGCCCAGGTGGGGCCACGAGGGCCCGGGGAGGACAGTCTGCTTGGCATTCCGGGCTCTGCTCCGAGACCGCGGGCCTGGCGCTCGGTCCAGCGCGGGCAGCGAGTCTGTCGGGGGTGGGGACAGCCCTGGCCCCGGAGAGGCCGGCACACGGGACAGCGGCCAGCCAGCGGCAGGGCGGCTTCTGCAGGGTCCGGTGCTTGCGGCTGAGGGCTGAGCCCTGGGGAGGCCGGAGAGGGAGACCCCACGTGGGGAGCCGGAGGTGATCAGCGGGCCCCTTTGAAGAAGCCGCCCAGGTCTGGGCTCAGCCAGCAGGGAAAGCACCCGGTGGCCGGCCCCGCCCGGCAGCGCGCGTGCATTAAGGAGAGGGAATGTGCCTCTCCTGGAGGACGGAGAGCGGCAGCCAAGGAATTTTAATCGCCCGCACGAACCCCAGACTGTCGGCTTTCTTCCCCGGCCCCGTCCACTGCCGAGGACAGGCAGCCCCCCGGCTCTCGGCAGGCCGGTGGCGGAGGGGACCCACGGCACCCTGTTTCCTGGAGCCCGATTGGCCCCCAGTCCCTCCGCTGACCAGCCCCGTCCCTGCCGGTGCCCGCCGTGGAATCCCATGAGCCGGGAGGCCGACCCGGTCACACAACTCCACGCTGCTCGGCCTCGGAAGGCCGGCTGGCCAGCGGCCGGGGCCCGCAAGGGCGGGGTTTGCACAGGGCCCCACAGAGGGCAGCTCGGCCTTGCCCTGCCAGGGACTCCAAGGGCGCTGGGCACCCCCAGGGCTGGCCAAGGACGTGGAGCTGGCAGGCGTACGCCCAGCCCCCACCTGCTCGCCACTCCTCCCCCGACGGAAATCCCCAGGCTCCTCCGCCAAGCGGGTGCCGGGTGCTGGCAGAGGCTGGTCCTCGAGCGGGGAGACACGCGCAAGACCCAGGCCTGGAGCCGGACAGCGTCCCCGCGGCCACGGGGCTCGCTGCAGGCCCCCACGCCCACCGGTCTGCAGGGCCCCTGAGGTTGGGACCCCAGTCCTCACGTCACAGGGCACCCATGGGTGCGCCCACAGCAAAGGGACAGTCGGCGGGCAGATGAGCATGGGGCGCTGCTGCCTGCTCCCTTGGGAGCCAGCCAGCAAGTGGCGGGAGCAGGGCCTGGCCTGGGCAAGTGCCCGCAAGCCCGGGACCGCCCAGCCCCTGGCAGCGCGGGAAGCGAGGGGCCGCGACCTGCTTGGCTGCGGAGGAGGCTGAGGTTGACGCCTCCCGCCCAGGGCTCCGGAGCCAGCCCTGGAGCGTCCTGCCCACGCAGGCCACTCAGCAGCGCCCGGGGCCCAGCCGGGGGCCGGGCTGGGGAAGGAGCGTGGGAGGGTGAGTTTCCTCCCTGGGGACCCAGGAGTGCGCGTGCGGCACGGAGCCCCTCTACCTGGCCGTGGCTTCCCGCCAGCCTCGCTGCAGAGCAGCCTGTTCCATCACCTTCCAGCTCAGGCGCGGGCGGCACTTCGGACGTCCCGGGACCTCCTCGGCACGGCACGGAGCGGCCTGTCACGGTGGCCCCAGCGTGGTCCCTGTGTGGGGTCCCAGCGCCCTCTGCCTGGGGGAGGAGGGGGAGCAGCGTGGCCAGGACGGCTCGCTCACCCTCTGACTCATCCCTCCCGTGCCTTCCCCTCCCCTCTGCACGCAGCAAGTACCCAGTATGCGCTGGGCCCTGGCCCGTCAAGGAGTCTGGATGAGCGAGACGCGGCCCGCCGTGACCAGTGAGACTCCTGCTTCGAGGCGGGTGTCCAGGCATCCTCGTGGGACTCACCCGGCCTGGGGGGCCTGGAAATGCTTCCTGATGAGACAGTGAGTGGCGCAGAGGGGTGGAAACGCGGGGCATGGGGGGGTCGAGTGGGCCTTAGAGGCTGAGTTGTGCCCCTCACGCCCACACTCAGTGTTGAAGTCCTGGTACCCCAGAAGGGGACCTTACAGAGGTGATGGAGCATGTGGGGGTCCTAACCCAGGTGGCCAGTGTCCCTGTAAGAAGAGGGGGTGCCCCAGGTACATTGGGAGAGACAGTCTTGGAAGGCAGCCAAGGGCAGAGGCCCGGGAAGGACCCGCCTCCCCCGTGAACTTGGAGTCCAGTCTCCAGAACGGGACAATTACTGCTGTTTGAGCCGCCCTGTCTGTGGGGCTTTGTTACTGAAGCCCTGGGACCCCAATATACTAGGGTTTTGTGGGTTCAGATGCAAAATCCTGAAAACCACTCAGGGTCCATAGCAAACAGGGTCCAACCAGCCAGGATGGGGATGTGGATTTCATATCAAATGCTGTAGGAGTCATTGAAAGGTGGATTTGGAGGGGGGGCAGCAGAGAACTGGGGGGGCAGGGAGTACAAGATGAAACATGCATTTTTAAATTTTGATTGACGTAACTTACAGCAAATTTACATGTACGGCTCAATGACTGCCCGAGTCCAGTCTTTTTTTTTAAAAGATTTATTTATTTATACAAGCACTGGGTACAGTCAGAGGCGCCGGAGGGTGCGAGGATTCCCCAGAGCCAGAGCGGGGAGCAGAACAGGCAGACTGACGAAGTACACTGCTGAGGGGAGCAGCGGGCGCAGCAGGAGAGGTCTGTGTGCCATGTGGGACCCTCTCCAGAGGCCGGGGATCGAACCGGCATTAAAGAGGCTGCGGGCAGCTTCGCAACCCAGCGCTCAACCGCTGCACCACCAGGGAGGCCCCCGATTCCATTTTGTTGATGTATAATGGTGTATAATAAACTGTGTACAATTCCATGACACAGCTAGGCTATGGGCACAGCCACACCCTGAATATCTTTCCTTGTGCCCCGGGAACCCAGTCCTCTCTCCTTCCGTGTCCCAGCCGCCCTGCTTTCTTTTCTGCTCTGTTTTTGGTCTGGCTTCTTTCACTTAACAGAACCCATTTGAAACCCGTACCCATTGTACCTACACCAGGAATGTGCTCCTTTTTCATTGCTGAATAGTATTCCATGGTGTGGCTCACTCTGCTTTGTTCAAACCTTCACCCACGGAGGGGGAGTTGCATCGTCTCACTTTTTGCTATTACAAGTAAGGCTGCTGTGAACATTCAGGGGCAAACCTGTGTGAACACAGGTTTCCATTTCTCTTAGGTAAATATCTTGGATCAGGGTGTGTGCTTCCCTTTTTTAAAGGCAATGCCAAACATTTTCCCAAAGCGATGGAGCCATTTTAAACTCCCAACAGCATATGTGAGGATTTCAGCTGTGTTATATTCATGTCTAAGTTTGGCCTCTGTCTTTTTAATTTTTGTGACCCCCAGTGGGTGTGCAAGGACAGCCACATTTGTTGGTTTTTCATGTGGCTATTGGCGTATCTTCTTTAATGAAATATTTATTCAAATCTTTGGCCCATTTTTATTGACCTAAATGTAAGAAAGATTTATATATTCTAAATATGAATCTTCTGTCTGAAAGATGTGTCGTAAACATTGGCTCTTCGTGTGTCACCTCCCTGCTTTGTCACATTCTACCCATGTCCTCCAAAGAGCAAAAATGTTTAATTTTAACAAAGATCAATATATTGATATTTTTTCCTTCTGTGGATTGTCCTTTTTGTACTCTATCTAGGAAATCAAGGTCACAAAATGGTCTCCTCTGCTACACTAGAGGCCTTAGAGTTGTAAGTAAGGGTTGATGTTTATTTATCTTTCCATTTGGAAGTCCAGTTGATTCAACCATTGTTTGAAGAAAAAAAGAAAAAGACGCATCTTTCCCCTCGAATGAATTGCCAGGGCTCCACAAATTTGACCATATTTGTAGATTTCTGGACTTTTGTTCTGTTTTTTTTTTTTTTGATCTATGAATCTGTCCCTACACCAATACTAAACTGTTTCAAATGCTGTAGCTTGCAAGTATATCTTGAAATGGGGTGAGTTCTCCAACCTTGTCATTATTTATAAATAGTTTTTATTATCTATATCTTTGCATTTCTCTATAATTTTACATTTATCTTGTCAATTTTTGCCAGGATTATGTTGAATACAAAAATTAATGTGAGAACAACTGTCAATTTAATATTGAGTTTTCCAATCTATGAACATGGTGTATTTTTCCTTCTGTTTTGGTCTTCTTAAAATTTCAACAATGTTTTGTGATTTTTCAGTTGTTTTGTTTTGTTAGATTATTCCTAAGTTTTGGGGGTGGCAGCGTGGCAGGGAGTGCTGGTCTATATGGAATTTAAAAATTGTTTTCCAGTTGTTTTCTGCTATTTGTATAAAATTATGGTTTGGGCCTCCCCTGGTGGCGCAGACGGTTGAGCGCTGCGCTGTGAAGCTGTTCGCAGCCTCCGCAACACTGGTTCAATCCCTGCTGACCGGCGAGGGTCCCACATGGCGAATCAGACCTCTCCTGCGGCGCCCGCTGCTCCCCTCAGCAGTGTATTTTGTCGGTCTGCCTGTTCTGCTCCCTGCTCTGTCTCTGGTGAATTCTCTCACCCTCATGCACATCTGGCCTGTACCCCAGTTCTTGTATAAAAATAAATAAATCTTTTTTTAAATTAAATAAATAAAATTATGGTTAATCCTGATATATTAACTTTGTATCCTATAACATTGCTAAGTTCATGTATTTGTTCTAATCGTTGTTTCACATGTCCCCTGGGGTTATTGGTTGCAATCGGAACAGTTTTATTTCTTTAATTCCAATTTTTAATCTTTTTGTAGCTTCCCCTTTATTGCAGTAGCCAGGACTGCTATACAGTATTGAGTGGATGAGGAAAGCAGGCATCATTAACTTTTCCTGATCTTAAGGAAAAGAAAATTCAGGCTCACTGCTGGGTATAGGCTTGTCTTTGATTAATTTGAAGATGTTCCATACTATTCTTAGTTTGCTGGAATCATTTTATGAGAAATGGGCATAAAATTTGATCAAATGTTTTCTCCCTATCTATTTTAAAATTCATGATATTTATCTACTTTATTTGGTTAATATGAGTCACACAGATTGGTTTTCAAACTTTTCACTTGCCTTATAGTCTTGACTTAAACCATACTGACTCCTGATGGAATATGTTACTATTTTGTAGTGTGGAACTTGACTTGCTAATATTTCAAAGGGATTTTTTTGGCCTATATTCATGAGAAATGTTAGTCTACAAGTTTCTTTTAAAAAATGTGTTTGTCAGGGCCTCCCTGGTGGTGCAAGGGATTAAGCACCGCACTATGAAGCCATCTGCAGCCTCTGCAGCATGAGTTCGATCCCCTGCCGGCCAGAGAAAAACCCACATGGCGAAGCAGCCCTCTCCTGGCTCACCCGCTGCTCCCCTCAGTAGTGTGTTTCAATCTGCCTGTTCTGTTCCCCACTCTGTCTCTGGTGAATCCTCTTACCCCCCACACCTCTGGCCTGTACCCCAGCTCTTGTGTGCATAAAAAAATAAATCTTTAAAAAAAAATGTGGTTGTCAAGTTTTGAGCTAGGCCCTGGTCTTATAAAATAAATGGAGTGATGTATCTTCCTTCATTTCAGAAAAAAAAAATCATGTGAGATTAGTTTGTTTCTTCCTTGAATGTTTGATAAAATTAACCAGTGAAACCACCTAGCTCTGGATTTTCTTCTTTTTTTTAGATTTATTTATGCATACAAGAGTTGGGGTACAGGCCAGAGGTGTGGGGGGGTGAGAGGACTCACCAGAGACAGAGTGGGGAGCAGAACAGGCAGACTGACTGAAATCCACTGCTGAGGGGAGCAGCGGGTGAGTCAGGAGAGGTCTGCTGCGCCAGGTGGGTAGCTCCCTGGCCCGGGATGCTCAAGATAACCTCTTAGCAGCTTCCAGGGTCTGTGATAACAATATTTCTTCCATTTCTGATATTAGCAGTGTTTGTCCTTTCTCTCTTGTACTTCAACATTTTCATTGGAAGTTTATCGATTGTTTTCAATATTCTCAAAGAATAAGCTTTGACTTTGTTTTCTATTTCTCTTTGGTTTGGTTCCCATTTCATTGGTTCCTTCTCTCTCTCTCTCTTTCTCTCTCTCCCTCCCTCCCTCCCTCCCTCTTCCTCTCTCTGTTATTTCCTTCCTTTTCTTAATTTGTTTTACATTGGCTCTTCTTTTTCTAGCTTCCCAGGGTGGCTCATTGGGTAATTGATTTCAGATCATTCTTGTTTTCTGCCCTAAGTATTTAAAGTTCTATTTGCCCTCCCAGCACTGCTCTGCTACATTCCACAGATTTTGATATATTTTTCACTCCCATTCAGTTCAAATTATTTCTCTGGCTTCCCTTGTGAAAAATTTCATCTTTAATTCATGAGTCATTTGTAGTTCCATGAATCATTCATAGATATTTTGGGTTTTCTTGATGACTTGTCATTAGTTTCTAATTAGATTTACTTATTTTCAGAGAACACACCCTGCAGAAGTTCTAGCCGTTCTAATTCCCTGGACTTGCTTGATGGCCCAGCACACGGCGTCTGGGTGGACACACACTCAGAAGGAAGCCGTCTCTGCAGCCTCCGGTATGGTGTTCTGTAAATAACAACCAGGTCAGGGTGACGGACGGTGCAGTTCCTACCTTCCATGTCTTCGCTGAGTGTCTGAGTGGTATAGTTGTTCTACTGGTTGCTAAGTGGGAGGCGTTAAAATACCCCTGAGCTATATGAAATGATGAAATGACCCCTTCCTTCCCTTCAGCCTGTCAACTTTGCCTCCTTTGTTTTGAATCACTGTTATTAGGGACATACAAATACATAATTGCTATATATTCCTGATTAATCATCCCTTTTACCATAACAAAATGTCTGTCTTTAAGTCAACTACTAATATAAACCTCAGTTAAGACAAGCCCCCTTGTGTTTATTTACTTTCAAACTATTTGTCTCTTAGCAGCACGTAATGGAGACTTGTTTTGTTTTGTCCAGTTTTAATCCAGTCTGTCAATCTGCTGCTTTCAACTGGGGTGTCTAGAATATTAACATTTGATTTTCATCCTTTGTATGGATTGTTCCTGTGCTCTCTGTCTTGCCTGCATATTTTTTGATTCTTTCAATATTTTGAAGTTTTCCATTTTAGTTTAGCTCTTGGTTTTGGGCTATATTTATTTTTGTATGAATGTGGTTACTCTGAAAATGGTAGTCTATGCACCTGATCTCAGGCTAATTAGAATTAATATTACGCTAATTCAGGTAGAGACCCCTCCCCATTTTTTATTTAATAGCTGTCATACATGCATACATGCAAAAAAAAAAAAACCACCAATGTAATAATTTTTGCTTTAAAGATTTATCTTTTACTAAAGATTATTTTAAGGAATTTAAGAAGAAAAAGATGTCTTCAGCAGGTGAAGAATTCTGGGCTTGCCGAGTTTGCTTCCCTTCCAGCACTTAGTCCCTCTCCTTGCCCCCAAGCTCCCTCATAAGCAGCCAGAGATTGTCTGAACTGGTCTTCTTGGGTCATTGTTCTCTAACTTCTTTCAAGATTTTCTCTTTACCTTTGTTTTTTCTTTTTTTATCAGTTTTTTCCTGTTGTGTCTATGTGTGGTTTCTTTGAATTTACGCTGTGTGGGGTTTTATGAGCTCTTGAATCCATGAATGTGTGTCTTTTGCCAAGTATGGGAGATTTGGGGTCATTATTTCTTCAAGGACGTCTCCGCTCCCACCGCCCACCTTTCCTTCTGGGCTGGGATTACAATCTGTCAGATCTCTGGGTATTGCCCCACAGGGGCCTGTGATCACTTTCTTTCTCAATCTTTTCACTCTGTATTCTTCAGACTGGATGATTTTTATTGATCTTCAAGTTCACTGACTCTTGCCTCTGTCATCTCCATTCTGCTGTTGGCTCCATTCAATAATTTCACAAAAACTTACAATATTTTGTTAGTGCTACCATTTCAATATCCTTATCTTTAACACTTTCTTGCCCAAGGTTTCCTATCTGCTCTTTCATGTCAAAGATGTTTTCCTTTAAATCATCGCTAGGGTGGAAGGAGTTGCTGTAAGTTATTTGATGGTTTCAATGTTGGAGTCATCTTGGAGTTGGCATCTGTTGATAGTTTTATCCCCTGAACATGGGCCAGAATTTCCTATTTCTTTGTATGCAAATGATTCTGCATTATATCCTAGGCAACGTGAAATCTCTGCTGTGTCTGCTCCCTCCTCCAGGGAACGCTGATTTTTGTTTTGTTTTGTTTTGTTTTGTTTTACTTTGCTTTGCTTTAAGCCTGCAAAGAACACACTGGGACCCAGATAGCTGGTCTGCCTCACCTCCTCTGGTGCAGGTGGGTCACAGCTCCATTCTGTCCTTAGCTGAGTGTGTGGCAAGACTGCTTGGGGCCATCTCGCACGTGTGGCTGCAGGTCAGCCTGAGACTGGGAGGCCTGCTCACAGTTTGGTGAGGCTTGTCTGAGCTCTCCCCACTTGAGGGCACCCCTTGTTGATCCAGCCAGCCTGGACTCTTCTCCCCTGCCAGGAGGATGGCAGAGTTTCTATCACAGCAGAGACTCATGCCTGGAGCTTGCCCTTAGACAAAGTGATGAAGCCCGAGAGGAGGAAAAGTCTCCCCCAAGTAGGGGTCTGCTCTAGTAGTGACCACTTTCACGATGTGTATCTGGTCCAGAATATATCCTGGACACCAGGGGAGGGCCCTTGATGGGTCTCTTTATGCGCTAGCCACCACCTCCATCAATGCAGGGAGCCTCACCAGCTTTTCTAGAAATCTTACTCCACCCACAATAGTGCCCGCTCCACTGAGGCAATCACTGTTCTGCCTCATTTAAGTAACCACGGGCCAGGGCTGCCCGTCCCTGATGTTGTAGAGAGATGTAGGGTCCCTACAGTATAGTCACACGGCCCAGGGCCCACAGCACCAATACTTGGTTCTTTCTTAAGACACAGGGTCCAGGAGGCACATCCTGCTCCAGGGAACACATTTGCCACTCTCTCGCAGGTGACAGGCATCTGTGGCGGCCACGCCTACTTAGTTTCCACTCCACTGTAGGTAGACAGGTGGGCGACCCCTGCTAGGACACAGCACAGAGCAGGTGACTATGAGCTGTCCGGGGGTCACACAGGTCTGGCTCAAACCCGGCTAGCCGCCCCCCGGCTGTGTGAACTTGGTGGGTCACCTGCCCTCTCTGGGCCACCGTTTCATCATCTGTAAAGTGGGGGTGATGATAACAGCACCCTCAGGGCTGTCACGATGATCAGAAGAAGAGGACGCGAATCATTTGGCTGCCGCCTGCCAGGCAGGGCATGGATGCGTGGCAGCTGCCAACCGGTTTATGGTTGGAGACGCAGCAATTACGAACATCGGCTCCAGAATCTGATCTGAATCCAAATTTCAGGTTAAATGAGGCAATTATTATTAACACTCAGTGTAGGGCTGACGGTGAACCCACAGCATATAATCACAGTTGATACAGGGCAGTAATGACCTGTGTAATGACCTTTACACCATCCCCACCCATTGGCTTTGCCATTTCACACAGAAACATTTCTCTGTTTCTAAGAGATGTGACGTGAGGGCCCTGGTCACACAGCACAAACGACGGGGAGCTGGCACTCGGGCCCAGCCTGAGCCCTGCCTTTGGTGGGGGTGGGGGGTAGCTCCCCAGAGCTCAGGCAGCTCCAGCCTCGCCTGGAATATCAGCAAGGGATACAGTGGGCCCCCTGCCCCACCCCTACCCATGCCCCGGCTCTGGGCCCCAGCCAGCTGGTTCTCATGTAGTTGTGAGACCGCCATGAGGCCCGAAGCAGCCGACTTCTCCCAGGTCTGTGTGCAAGAAGCCCACAGGGGGCAGCCCCGGCCCATCCCAGGCCCCTGCAGGCTGCACAGGGTGTGCACTGCACCATCCCAGGGCTGTTCCCAGGCCCTGAAGCTCCTTGGGCCTCAGCCCCTAGTGCAGGCCTCGAGCTCTCCCAGCCTTTCCCTGGCACAGCTTGGCTTTGGGGTGCTGAGGCCTGAGTGGTCTCCACAGGGCTCGGCCTCCCAGGGCATCCAGGCTGCCTGGGGCGGTGGGGCCATCAGCTGGCACATAGAGCCCAGGCCCTTCCGAGAGGCCCTTCGAGGCTGAGGCCCCAGGGGTGCAGGGGCTGGTGGGGAAGCCTGGCCTGGTCCGTGAGTGAGAGCTGGCGCTGCCTTTCCGACCCGGGGTTCAATCTCCCACAGGCTCGTGGGGACAAGTCATTTTCTCTGTGCCTCAGTGTCCTCATCTGTAAAGTGGGGGCCATCCCTGCCACACAGGGTTCAAGTGGGCCTGTGCTGGAGGGCCCCAGGGGTGCTGCCCAGTCAGCAGTGACCGGGCTGCGCCCGAGGTGGCAAGGTCGGGGCCGGATCACCAGAGGTGTCCAGGGGCCATGCAGGCCTCTGAGAGGTGCCAAAGGCCTCGGGTCCACATACCAACTGCCGCCCACACAGAGCTGACGTCCCTTCCAGCGTTGCGGGGGCTAAGGTCACTTGGAATGGCAGAGAGGGGCGGGTGAGCTGGGGGAGGGGCAGGCCAGAGTCCCCAGTGAACGGGACTGGTCTCTCCCATCAGATCTGTCTTGAAAGGGACCCGGCGGCAGCCCATCCTGAGGTCCTCTGGCCTCTCTGGGTCAGGGCAGCCCCATCGTGGACGTGGGAGCTCTGTGACTGTCCCCAAGTAACCTGGGGTCACAGGATGGAGGCCTGGGTTGGGGGGAGCAGGGCTGGTGGCAGAGGAGCGCATCCCAGGCCCGGCTGGGCAGAGAGGTTGGGAGGCAGTTTCCAGGGCTGCGAGGGGGGTACGGCCAGATGCTCATCTGTCCCGTTGCCCATGGCCCTTCGCAGCCTGGAATGGGGCTGGCATCCCATGGGCACCCCAAGTGCCAGGCCACAGCCATGGGGCCCTCCCTCAAGTGACAGCCTCCTCACCCCACCCGGGGTACCCTGAGCAAGGGCAGGCTTGGCGCTGCCCAGGGTTGGGCCAGGGCACCCGGCCAGCTAACGGCGGACCCAGAGCCAGGCCCCCAGCCTGCTCCCATTGCCTTCCCCATCTTGGTGCAAAAGCATAACTAACCGGTGGGACCTGGAGTTGCCACACGGCCTGGAAATCCCACTCGCGGGTGACCGTGTGCTCAGAGAAGTGGGGACACATGGAGGGGTACACAGGTGCCCCCCCGGAGCCCCATCCACGCTGGTGCCCCTACGGAGCCCTGCTCACGGTCGCCGAGGAGAGGAGATCAGCATGTCCTGCTGCTGTGAACTGTGGTGTGAACCTGCTGGTGTGAACAGTCAGGGCGACGCATCTGTCCACCCAGGGAGAGCTGCAGGGCCCAGGGAGGAGCCAAGTGCTGGCCCGCCAGAGCAGCGCGGAGGCCTCAGCAGGGGAGCCGGCCGCAGGCTGTCCAGTGACACCCTGGCAGGGGCGACTCCAAGCAGGTGCGGAGTTGAGGTCACACAGGCCGCTTGGCGCGCAGTGACCACTGGTCTCTCCATGCACCCACTGGGTCCCAGCTCCGGGAGCCCAGGCGTGGTCCTCTCCTGCTGGCCAGACCCGAGCCTGTGTGGGAGCCGGGGCGGCCCCATGCCCCTGCCGCACCTCGGGAGCACCCCGAGAGGCCCCCACGTGGTGACAGAGACAGGACCCCCAGTGCGCACCGGGGTGAGTCTCAGAGTCCACCTCTGGCCGTGTAACCAAGAGGCCCAGTGCTGCCCGCTGGCTTCTCACAAGGCCAGCCCGGGGCTCCTGTGCTGCGTCCACCCTCTGCTCAGCCGGCATCGGCGAGAAGCTTCCGCTCGAGGTCAAGATGGGAGCAGGGGAGCGAGGACGCCCCTCGCGTGGCCCTGGCCGGCAGTTGCTGGTGGCCGTGGCTTGCGGCAGGGGCGTCGGGACGTGCCGGGTTCGGCCGGCGGCCACGTGGCAGCGCAGCGCTGACGGAGGGGAACCCCGGGCCGTCGCCCCGCGCGGGTGTGAAGTCAGGGCCGCGCTTCAAGGGCTCTAGGAAGAGGAGGTGACCGGGGCGTTGTCCACCCTCAAGAAGGGCCTCAGTTTCTCCCTGCCCGGGACCCCGCGCTGGGGGGGCGGGCGGAGCGAGGCGGCCTGCCCCAGCGGAAGCCCCCAGGCTTGGCCCTGCCGAAACTCGCGGGCTTGGCCCGGGCTCAGCGGCCTCGGTGCTTCCCACTGCCGGGTCCGGCCACGCTCCCGCGGGCACTGCCCTGTCTGTGCTGTCGACTCAGCAGGCCCGGTGGCCGCGGCGCTCCCCTCTCGCTGGCCCTGGATGCACTGGCCGACCGGACGCTCGATACGTTCTGTTTTGAAAGAAAACAAACTCTTTTGAAACGCTGCTGGGAGCCCAGACTGAGCGTCTCGGTGTCTTGGGGGCTGGGGGACATCTGAGTTTCGGGGAAACCCAGAAGGTGGGGCCACAGGTGGGATGGCCGCCCGGCCCTGACCCTGGGAGCGGCAGAGGCAAAAAGGTGCCAGCGTGGTCCCGCCTCGAGGGTGGTGGGGCTTCAGACAGAGGGCACCGGGGAGCCACGAGGGACGGAGGGGGAGCGTGTGCGGGCTGGACGCGCGGGGGACTTCGGGGCAGCTCTTTCCCGTCAGGATGCCGTGGTCAGCACCAGTGTCAGAGCCGATGGGGGTTGCTGCATGTGCGGGACATTTTAAAAGAGGATTTCATGGGTTCTGTGATGCCGGGCTCCACAGGTCCTGCCCAGGCTCTGGGAACCTGCCGTGGCCTCGGCCTGACGGCAGCAGCAAGGAGCCCGCCGGGCAGAGGCCCCGGGGCAGGCTGGGAGCCTCAGCCCCCCATGGGTGGCCATCGAGAGCCAAACCCGAGCTCTCCCACCTCCACCGCCCTGGCCTGGCTCCTCTCCACAAAGGCCCCCCGAATGCAACGAAGTTGGGGTTCTCTGACACGCCCTCCTGCCCTCCAGGGACCCAGAACAAAGCTGGTGGTGGGCGCCCTCCATCTCGCGGCCCAGGGACCTGGACGAGGGGCGGGCGGGCGACTTGGTGTGGGGGAGGAGTGGCCCTGGGGTCCGGTGGAGAGAGGGGTGGGCCCCCCTGGAAGGGCAGGAGGACACGGAGCAGGTTAGGCCAGGGCAGGTTCTCTATGACCCGAGCAGACGGGATGAAGGAGGAGAGAGTCCTGGAGCCCTCGGTGGCTTTTCAGGCTTTATTTGGGGTTTACCAGGCACGGAGCAGGCAGGGGGGCGGGGGGCTGGCAGGCCTCCCAGCCCCCAGCAAGTCTTCACTCTGCCTGGGCTCTTCGGCCTTCTCTGGCGGGCTCTGCTGCTCTCGTGGGTCTTCTGTTTGTTCTGCTGGCGGCCCCGTGACGCCGCCCTAATAAGCCCAGTCTCAGCCCAGGTGTCCCCACTTACGCACGCCCACACCCCACTCCAGGGGCCGCCAGCAGGCGTGCGTTCAGGACCGCAGGATCCATCACCCACCCTAATGGCGGGAGGGCAGAGAAGCCTGATGCTTTCTACTTACCCTACAGCCCCACGGCCAAGGGAGTGGGGAGTGAGCTGCTGGGGAGCCAGCCCAGGGAGCAGCTCCACGCTCAGCCGGAGGGAGGCGGCCAGAGTTAGCCAATAACACCAGCCGCCCGGGAAATTAGGATTTCACATAACAACACAGGTTTTCACCCCAGATGTGGAGCGCCTTTCAGGGCCGATGCCTGGAAGAAGCAGCCCCCTTTCCTCCCGTCCCTGCCAGCGGCCGGCTCCCCCACAACTGTTTGAAGTCAGGGTGTGGCAGAGTCAAGACCCACCAGGGGCCACCTGCTGGCCTCTCGGGCTCTGCCCGCTCTCTGGCGTCGAGGGCCTGACCACGGCTATCCTGGGCGCCCTCTTTCAAGAACGGAGAACGGGGCCTCCCCGGTAGCGCAGCGGTGGAGCGCTGGGTTGCGAAGCTGCCTGCGGCCTCTGCGGCGCCGGTTCGATCCCCGGCTGCTCCCCGGCCACCAGAGGAGGGTCCCACATGGCGCGCAGACCTCTCCTGCCGCCCGCTGCTCCCCTCAGCAGTGTCCTTCGGTCCTTCTGCCTGCTCTGCTCCCCACTCTGGCTCTGGTGAATTCTCTCACCCTCCCGCGCTTCTGACTGTACCCGGTGCTTGTATAAATAAATAAATAAATAAAAATAAATCTTAAAAAAAAAAAAAAGAACGGAGAACGTGGGGTTTGCGAGGGTGGGCATGCGCTCCCGAGGGCTCGTCCACCTCCACCTCCCCTCACGGCAGGGTAGCTTGGGCATCAAAGTGGAGAGTCAGGCAACTGGCCGCCTGCCAGCGAGGCCTCCGGCATCAGCTGGACTCTGGCCCCACCTCCAGGAAGTGAGGCAGGGTGGGCGTGGGCTGAAGGCTGGGGCTAGTTATGTTCCTCACCCCATTATCCAGGTCTGGGAGAATGTTTGTGTCTTGGTCACTTTCCGGCTAGCCCTTGGTGAACTTCTATTCATCCCTCAAAACCCGGCAGGGATCGTCCCCTGGGAAGGAAGTTGTATTCATACCCCTCGGTCTCTGCTGGTCGCCTGGTGAAGAGGGTCACTCTTCACGTTGGCACTGAGCTCGCCAGAAATAGTTTAGTCCACTGGGAGGTAACGCAGATAAATCCATGGGCGAAGAGGGGTGGATAACAGATTTATGGACACACCGACAGTCGAGAGAGAGAGATGATGGACAGACAGAAAGATGGCAGGCAAATAAGCAAGCATAAGAACAATCATTTAAAAACCCAAATGGGTGGCCTGTGGGGACAGGCAGACCCCCCTAGTGTCCACTCTGCCCTGGGACCGTGGGACATGACAACCTCTTGGAGCCTCAGTTTCCCCCACTGAGCATGTAATGGGGATGATGGCAGCGGGAAGATGGGGCTCAGGGCCCCGGGCAGACAAGGTGTGCACCTCAGCACCCCTCAGCCAGTGCCCAGCGGAGGACCAGCCTCAGCACTGGCCAGGCGGCCGAGAGGACTGGGCCTGACGTCTCCTGTGAGGTCCAGGACTCCAGTCTTCCCCAGAGGCTCTGGGGGACCCGGCAGGTTCACCGGAAGGAGAGAGTGGGCCCTGGGGACCTGAGGGGAGGGTGGTCCCCCACGTCTCCGAGTGGTTGGGAGCCCAGGCGGAACACGGCTGGTCAGGTGAGGCAGGGAGGCCCTGGGCCTTCTCTGACCTTGACCCCCTGACCCTGCAGGACTCAACCCTTCCCTTGCTCACGGAGCATTGCTCCTGGCCGGAACTGAGGCCTGGTTGCTGCACAGCCCCCACGTGGCCTGAGCCCACATTGGGTGCAGGGCAGGAGAGGTCAGTGCCGGCTCCTGGGTGACCCCGGGCCTGTGAGTGACAACCCAAGGCAAGTCCGCCTGCGCCTGCCTCTGTCAATAAGGTGTGACGGGGCCTCTCCCGCCGCCGCTGCTCCCGCTGTCCCTGCGTCTTTGCTTTTCTCCCCGACAGCGGGTGGTTTTGACAGGGACCTTGGATACACCAAGTCAAAAACATTTACTGTTTGGCTTATAACAGCAAATGCTGGCGGACCCTCGAGACAGTTCCTTGACTTGGGCGCAGGCGCTGTTCTAGAAGCCCGCGGGGACCGCCTCCCAGTGCAGGGAGGGGGACAGCAGAAGAAGCCAGTTGCAGGGGGCGCAGGCAGCCAGCGCAGGCGCAGAGCGGGCCGGAGGGTCAGGAGGGGTGCGCAGCAGAGTGGTCCAGGCTGCTCCCCGAGATGCGGGGAAGGGGGCGCGGGAGGGGAGGGCCCAGCAGAGGAGCAGCCAGAGCAGGGCCCTGGGTGACAGGGGCCACTTCAACTCGCTGCCCCTCATGGCCCCTGGGGACCTGTGGCTGAGGCCGGGACCCTCGCCCATCCTGGGGACAGCGGCGGGCAGCAGACGGCACAGGTGGCCGGGGGTCGCTGGCCTGGAAGGACAGAGCCAGCGCCACTGTTGGCTCAGCTGCGGCAGGCCCCAGCACCTGCAGGGGCTCTGGGTGCGTCCTCCGGGCATTCCCTGGGCCCAGGAAGGGGCACCTGGCTTCAGGCCCTCCCTGGCCTGCCCTGCTGGGCGCCACTTGGAGGCCCAGCCACGTCCTCTGGGGGCATCTGTTTCCTGAGCTCCCTTGGGACACCGCCCAGGGCCCTGCTCCCCTCCCCAACCTGCGGCACAGGGTCAGCATCCCCGGGCATGGGCGGTGGGCACCATGGCCGGAGGCCCTGCCACCCCCAGGCTACCCGGATGGATGCAGAGTGCCTGCTGTCCCTCCCTCCATTCCCCATCAAGGGAGCTGGGGGGCAGGAAGCCTCCCAGGACCCTGCTGGCCCGGCTGCTGCCCTGGGAGGGAGGAGGCACCGTCCAGTGGGCCGCGAGGAAGGGCTGGTTCCCCAGGGGCTTTTACACTGGCCTCTCTGAGGCCCCTGGGGTGCACTCTGGCTCAGGGCAAGCAGCCAGGCGCCATGCAGGGGACCCACAGTGTGACCTGGGCAGTGTGCCCCCCGGGGCTCCCCCTCCCTCTGGGCTGAGGCAGAGCAGGCCAGCCCCCCTGGGGTCCCACTTCCGGTTCTGGGGCTGGCGGGGTCCACCTGCAGGCAGGGGCCTCGGGAAGGGCCAGGAGGGTGTCGCGAGGCGATGCCCCCAGGCCTGACGCCCGACCGGGGGCAGCGCTGGCGCAGGTGAGGGTGTGAGGCCGGCAGGGCGGGAGCCACGGTGTAGGGTGAGGTAAAAAGCATCAGGCTTCTCTGCCCTCCCGCCATTAGGATGGACGATGGATCCTGCGGTCCTGAACGCACGCCTGCTGGCGGCCCCTGGAGTGGGGTGTGGGCGTCGTAAGTGGGGACACCTGGGCTGAGAGGCTGGGCTCACAAGGGCGGCGTCACGGGGCCGCCAGGAGAGCCGCGAGGGAAGCGGAGAGAGCGCGAGACAACGCGGGAGCCCAGGTAGCGTGAAGACCTGCTGGGGGCTGTGGGGCCTGCCAGCCTCCCGGCCCCCCGGCCTGCTGTGGACCCAGTAAACTCAATAAAAGCCTGCAAAGCCACCGAGGGCTCCAGGGCTCCCCCTTCACCCTGTCAGCTCGGGTCATAGAGACCCTGCCCCGCGTCCTCCTGCCGCTAGACTCGGCCACGGGCAGCTCCGACTGTTCCAGGGGGGCCTCCTCTACCGCCCCCGCTCCCTCAACACCTGCCCCTCGCCTCGCTCACCTGGGACCGTCCCCGGGGGCCGCCTGCCCTCCCGCCATGCACCAGGCCCGGCAGGGCGCCGAGAGGGCGGGCGCAGAGCCCCTGGGTGGGTCTGCCCCTCTGGGCTCCTGGGGGGGTCTGCCTGAGCACTTCAAGGGGCTACTCACCCCAGGGACCCCACCCCAAGGAGCTGCGGGGTAGGGGCAGGCCATGACTCCAAGCTCTGTCCTCTTTCAGAGCCAAAGTAGGAAATGAGGTTTATCTGCCCCCTACTCACCCCCCACTCGGCTGGTTCACGCATTTACTCTCCTTCCCACCCCCACTCCCTCAAAGGGACGAGGAGGAGGATGGGGCAGAGATGAGGGCGGTGCAGCCGCTGGTCTGGGACAGGGTCTGCCCCTGCTCGTCCCCCACCAGCCCTGCCCCCCACCCCGAGCTGCTCACCTGCCCCCTGGTCTGGCAATGGGTTCAGGGCCACACGGGCGCAGGGGCGCAGGGGGCGGCCGCAGCCCAGATGGCGCCATCTCACCCGCGACACGGCCGAGCCGGCGGCTGGCGGCCCGAGAGGCCTGGTCTAATCTGGAGCCCGCAACCCCGGGAGAGCCCGGCCCAGCCTCCTCGTGGGGTACCGGCTCGGAGCCGGCCCAGCCCCCCGAGCCCGGCCCCGTCTGGGGTGCTGGGAGGGTGTAGCGTCAGGACTGGACACAGAGCAGGTTTTCTGATCCAGCAGACCGGGTGGAGGAGTCCTGGAGCCCTCGGGGTTTTGCAGGTTTTTTACTGGGGTTTACCCGGTACACGGCAGGCAGGGGTGCTGGGGGGCCGGGTGGCTGGCAGGCCTCCCAGGCCCCAGCAAGTCTCCACTCTATCTGGGCCCTCCGGCCTTCTCTGCTTCTGCTTCTCTTGCTTCTCTCTCGGCTTCTACTTTCGGCTTCTGCTGGCGTCCCCGCGACGCAGACCTTAAAAGCCCGGTCTCCGCCCAGGTGAATCCCATCTCCCTAGGCCCACACCCCACGCCAGGTGCCGCCAGCAGGCCTGCGTTCAGGGCCGTGAGGATCCGTCATCTCTCCTGATGGCGGGAGGGCGGAAAAGCCTGACATTTTTCCTTACCCTACAGAGGGTCTCGGGGCAGCGCTGGAGGGTGCTCTCAAGGGACCCGCAGGTGGGTCCCCACAGGCCTCGGGGGACATGTGAGCGTCTCCCTAGTGGGGCCTGGGGGAGGCCTGGCCCTGCTGGGGCTGGTCCGGGGAGACCGTCGCCCCAGCTCCTGGAGCCCGCGCCTCCCAGCAGAGGGGCCCGCGTTAGCTCGCTCGAGTCTCAGTGCCCCCACCCCAGGCCCGGCCAGCCAGTGGGCAGGGGCCACAGCGTGGTGGGGGAGGGGGATGAGGTGACCTGGACACGCGCGGCCCGCGGGGCTGCCCCAGGGAAGGGCTCTCTGGAGGACAGCCTGTTCGTGCTTCTCAAACATGTCAGGGGCAGGCGGGCAAAGGAAGGCTGAGAGCAGGGCACAGCCAGCAGGGAGGGCGTGTGCAGGGCCCGGCTCCCGGCCGCCGCGTCTGTAAGGGGCCCACGGGCCGGGGCTCAGGCGCAGCAGGTGCCAACAGCCCCCAGATGGGCGAAGCAGGCGTGTGTGTAACGCACACTCAGGCCCCCCGGTGGGCGTGCGAGCAAGCAGAGAGGAGCGGAGGCCGGGAGCCCTGCCTCCCGTGGAGGCCCCTCAGCCGCCCTGCACATGCTGCGCCTGGCCGAGCAGAGGCTCCTGCCTGGCACCCGAGGGCCCACCTCTCCGTGCCGTCGTTGCTGTTACCCCGCGAGCATTCAGCGTCTGCCCTGCCGTCCCCCACAGGTCCCCCAGCCATCGTCACAACTTTACTGCAAAGTGCCACCTTCTTCCCCCGGAAGGAGGGAGGGAGGGCGGGCAGGCAGGAGGCAGGGCCAAGGCTGGGGCCCAGCCCTCAGGGAGCGCAGAGTGAGCGGGGCTGGAGGTCCATCCCAGAGCCGCAGAGCATGCTGGGAGTATCCTTCGGCCGTCACCGGGGTAGGCCCAGACAGAGCTCACGTTGCCCCTCGTCTCCCATCCCATCCGAGTTGCCTGTAAACGGGGAGCAGGATACTGAGCACCCTGGTTCTCCACCCTGGGCCCCCCACCCCAAGTTGGGCAGGACAGGACCACGGTGGAGCAGCGAGGCTGCCGAGATGCTTGGGGGCGCCGTTGCCTAGCGACCGCTCCCGGGCCTGGCGGCCCCTCCCTGGGCGCTGCCCACTCTGACGCTGGCTGCAAGCGCTTCCCGCCGCTGTTCTGCATGAATAAGCCCCAGGCCTCTGGCCAATTGTCCCCTCTTGAAGGCAGCCCCTGCGAAGGCCTTTCAAGTAGGACCGCGCAGCGCCACCCAGGCGGGGCGGCACCGCCAGGCGGGGGCCCCAGCTCGGCAGCGGGGTCAGGGGCCGCACAGAGCTCCCTGGTGCAGGCTCCTCGCACTGGGCTGCAGCCGCCCTGCTTATTAATCTGCAAAACCCACGCTGCGTCTTTGTAGGGAGATGGATACGGGGGGCACTGGGTGCCTGGACAGGTGCCCCCAGGCGGGGTGGGTGGAAGGACGGGTCTTGTGGGGGGAAGGACTCCACTGCCCTGAGTGTGCACATGCCGGGCCCTCTGCACACACCTTCACGGCGCCGCGTGTGAGGCCCCGGACAGGGAGGAGCCTTCGTGCTTCCACTAGTACCAAGTTCAAGGGCAGGCGGAACTCCTCTGCGAAGATGGAGGGCCCGTTCTGAGAGGCCCGGGGCAGGCCGTGTGGCCATCGAGCACGTGGGGAGTGACCGCACGCCGGCCACACGCAGCCCCTCCGGACCCTGCCGCGAAGACGGTTGATCCATCGCTGATCCAAGGCTTGTGCGCTTATCCCGGAGGCCTGTGTGACTCAAGCCAAGGGTGAGCTGGTCGGGGAGGGCCAGGGCGGTGCAGCGAGGGGGCCGATGAGTATCCCGGGGACAGAAAGGCTGTGCCGAGGCCCCAGGGCGTCCTAGAGCAAGCCCCCCGGGGGACCCGAAAGCAGGGAAAGGACTTAAGTGCCACAGATGGAGCGTGGATGGGGGGGGGGACACCGTGGGGGTGAGGGACGTCTGTCAGCAGGGGGCCTGGCCAGCACTCCCCAGGACCGTCTGTCTCAGCCCCAGCAGCCCTGTCCTCCAGCCTGACCCCGAGCCCAGCCGAGGAGGAGAGACCCTGGCCGGCCGTCCCCGCCGCGGCCCGCCCCCAGCCTCTGCCCTCCCGGGCCTGGGAAAGGAGCTTTCTGCTCCCGGCCCCCGGGGGGCCTGCGGCCAGGGTTGGACGGAGAGCTGTGGGAAAGAGCAGGGTCCCCCGGGGCTTTCTGCACCAGATAAAGACTCTGGTCTCTTCTGAGCCCCGAGTGAATCCTGCCACCTCCTCCCTCCCTCCCAGAGTGCCTCTGCCAGGGGCAGCAAGGCAGGCCGGGGCCCCTGCAGCGGCAGCGGGGGCTGGGGTGTCCGTCCGGGCGCTGTACCCCTACACGGGGCATTCTCCAGGTGGGCCTGCTGACCGTGGCAGGGCAGCGAGACGCCAGCGTTGGGCACGCTTCCACGCAGAGGCCGGCTCGTGTTCTGTGCCCGCCGCGCCCGCTCTGGATCAGAAGTCCTGGGTCGGGCAGGGACTTTGTGTCTCTTCAGCAGAGAGGAAGGACTCGAGGTCCATCCACAGGAACCATGGGTCAGAGGTTGGAGCCCACGGGCAGCTGGCCATCTGTAACGGGTGACAGGCAGGGCGTCCAGGGGCAGGAAGAAAGCGGGGCTCACTCCCGGGCTGCCCACAGCAGCCACGGAGCCAGGGGAGGCTCTGCCCTCAGGGCCAGCGGGCACTGGTTCTGGGGTGGACAGCAGGATGGGGCAGCCAGACACCCTTGTGGTGGGAACTGGGGATTCCTGTGCACCCCAAACTCCCCCAGGCACCCCCACAGTGAGGTAGCTGGCCCTGCAGGTTCCTGAACACCTCTGTGAGGTTGCTGGAGACCCCTGGTCCTTTCTCCAGCTCTGACCCCACCAAGCAGAGCCCCTATCATGTCCTAAGGCCAGAGCTGGGGCCCGACAGAGTGGGCACCTCTTCTGCTTCAGGGAAGCCCAGAAGGAGAGCCTGGAAAACTCTTCCTTGCAAGCCAAGAGCTGCACCAAAATTCTTATAAGTTCAATCTATCTGTTTCTGTTGTTGCCTGTGCTTTGGTATTAAATCCATAGATTTATCACATAAGCCAAGATCATTGGATTTTCCCCAGTGTTTTCTTCCTACGATTTTAATAGTTTTATCTCGGAGGGTTACGTCTCTCATCTGAGTTAATTTGGCATTAAGGGTGCACTTCATTCTTTTGTATGTGGCGATCCAGTCCTTCCAGCACAATTTGTTGAAAAGATTGTCTTTCCCGCCCCCGCCCCCACCCGTCCAATGGCCTTGGGACCCTTGTTGAAAATAACTGAGCCTGTACTTGAGGATTTAATTCTGGGCTCCCCACTTTACCCCATTGGTCCCCATGTCTATCCGTGTACTGATTCCTACATTTTAGTGACAGCAGCTTCACAGGAAGTTTTGATGTGGGGAGATGTGAGGGCTCCAAATTTTAATTTTTTCCAAGTTTAATTTTGACTCTTTGGGGAACCTTGAAATTCATGTGAATTTGAGGGTTGGCTTTTCTATTTCTATGAGAAAAAATTCTTGGAATTTTGATAGAGATTGTGCTGAATCTGTAAATCACTCCGGGTAGTACTCAGATCTTAAAGTCTTCTTATCCATGAACATGGAACATCTCCCCACTTATTAAGATCTTTCAACAATGCATACAAGTCTTTCACATCCTTGTTAGATTTATTCTTCCTCAATATTTCGTTATTTTAGATGTTATTGTCAACGGAATTTCTTAGTCTTTTTAGATTGTTCATGTCTTACGTGTAAAAATACAACTGATATTTATATGCTGGTCATGTGTCCTGCATCTTTGCTGAATTTGTTTATTAGAATAGCTTTGTGGATTTTTTGAGATTTACTATATAAAGGATCATGTCGTCTGTGAATAGAGATCGTATTACCTCCTCCAATGTGGAGACTTTGAATGTCTTTCTCCTGATAGCTGTGGTCAGAATCTCTACTACCATGTTGAGCAGAATGGTGAGCATGGACACCCTTGTCTTGCATCTAATTTTAGGGGGAAAGCTGTCAGTCTTCACCACCGAGTATGAGATTAGCTGTGGTTTTTCCATACATACCCATTATCATAGTGAGATATTTTCTCTGTATTTCTGATTTTCATAGAGTTTTATCACGAAAGGGTGTTGAGTTGTGTTGAATGTCTCTTGCACATCATCTGAAAGCTTTGTGTACTTTGTCTGCTCCATGCTATTCATCTGCTTTGTCACTTTGACTTATTTTCTTGAGTCGAACCACCCTGGCGTTCCTGGGATGAGTCCCACTGTTCATGATGGATAATCTTTTTATTATGTGACTGGATCTGACTTGCTAATCATTTTTGTTGAGGATTTTAGTATACATTTATGAGGGATATGGGTCAGTATTTTTCTTTCCTTATGATGTCCTTACCTGGCTTTGGTAAAAGAGTAATTCTGGCTTCAGAGAATAAGTTAGGAAATTTCAATTTTAATTTTTTGAAAGAGTTTGAAAGTGAGTGCTACTAATTCTTCAATTTTTTGGTAGAACTACCAGTGAAATCATTTGGTTGCAAGCTTTTCTTTGTTGAGGGGTTTTTGATGACCGATGCAACCTCATAATTGTCTATTCAGATTTTCTATTTCTTCTTGAGTCAATTTAGGTAATTTGTGTGTTTTAAGGAACTTTTCCATTTCCTCCAAATTATCTAATTTGTTGGTGTTCAGTTGTCACGTAACATTATTTTTATAATCCCTTTTTCTCTGTAATGTCAGTAATAATGTCCCCCCTTCCTTTCTGATTTTTGTTATTTATATCCTGGTAAATCCATCCTTGTTCTGGAGAGAAATAATTTGGACTTCACCCACTGACATCAAAGAAAACATAATTCTCCCGTGAGACCAAGAGAAGCTACTTCCCATCACACACATGCCCGAGGCAACGTGTCCTCCCACGTGCAGCCCCTCTGCCCACCTCTGCTGAATGACCTTGGGAGATTATGCCCTTGGGACCCTTGTATGCCAGGAGGGGGGCGGGAGAGCACCCCCTCTCTCAGGGGGCACTGGGGTAGACCCCGAGGTGGGATCAGCCAACAGTTCCTTTCTGCTCCCAGCCCCCCTCCCCCAGCGGCCTCTTGCACAGGGAAGCGTGTACACGCCAGGAGCTCCCCACTTTTCCATTCACTGAAAAACTCCCAATTTCAGCTGAAACGTTGCTGGTCCCTGGAGCAGAAAAGTGAAGTTGCAGACGTCTGGCCCCACACAAATGCCTTCATGGCAAGAAAAAGACAAATGAGTCCAAAGATAGAGTAAGAAGATGCTCATATTTTCTCCGTTTATGAAAACCCCTTGGAAGCCCATAAGATGGAGGATGCGCTCGCTCGGTAGATAAAGACCAGCAGGAATCTTGCAGGTGAGCCATAGGGTGCTGCACCCACAGAAAGCAGGGGCGGCATCAGACCAGCCCCGCCACCGGCCACCAGCACGGACCGGCCCGGTGCGGCGGCCTTCTCGCCGCGCTGCTGGGGAGACAACACGCCGCAACGCCCCTTCCGGGAGCCCCGCCGGGACCCCCGTGCCTGGACGCACGCCCGTGGGCCGGGGCAGGCGGCACCGCTCCGCTGTGACTCCTCGGAGCTGGAAACAGCCGAGCCCAGGTGGCTTCCTAAACCATCTGTTCGATAAAGTGTTATTCCATCATTAAAAATCAGGTTCTCAAAGCTGCTCGACGCCATAGGGGAACAATTGCGGTCTGCGAAGTGGAGAAGCAGGAGACAACTGCAGCCGCAGATGCCGCCGCGTACGTGGAATGAGAAGTCTGCTCACGTGTCGCACGCAGGCCAGGGCGCAGCCCAGCGGGCAGCAGGCCCACCTCCGCACCGAGTGTCCGCTGTGTTTCTGCTTTCAGACACCCCAGATCTTCCAAACTTCCCACAGCAACCGGGACTTAGCAATGAGAAGTGCGTTCATTGTCTTTCCAACCGCGAAGGCGAGGCTGGCGGTGTGACAGGCAGGAGACAAGTGCTTCGTTAGCCAGAGGCGGACAGGTGGACGGGCAGCCCACACTGTGGCCGCTCTTCGGGGCTCCTGGAGGCCCTGCTCGAGTGCAGTGCTTTCCTAACCACCGCGACCAAACACGAGGCACATGTGCCACCTTTTACAAAATTACAGAGGCCCTTCAACCCAGAAATGCCATCGTCAGGAGCACCCCCCCCCCCACCCGCAGCAGGCACGGGCCAGGCCATTGTGGGTGTGGGCAGAAGGATACAGAGGGCCCTGGAGCCCTTGGTGGGTTTCTCGGGCCTCCGTGCTCTCTCAGGGAGCCAGGGCACAGGCACCCCTGGCAGGGAGCTGGCAGCGAGGAGGCAGGCCCGGGCCGGGCAAGGGCATGGGAGGCAGGCAGGCAGCTGACCCCGACAGCCCCCCACGAATCTCTACGCTCTTTCTCTGGGCTCTCTCTGGGCTGCTCTTGTGCTCCCTCCTCTCTGTGGTCACGTAGCTGGTCCTCCCGTAGCTGTCCCTCGCGGAGTGACGCGCCCTTCTGTCCCGCCCCAGACTCAGGGGTGCATGCTCATGCACCCCCACCCCACACTCCAGGGTCCACCATCAGGCCACGTGCCCTGCACCCACGCCCCCAAGCGCCTCCTGCGTCGACACGGTCAAGGCCGCACGTGATGGCCCAGCGGCTTGCGGCGCGAGAAGCTGGACAAGAGCTCACAGATCCGCCACTCTGCGGGGCATGTCCAGGCCGTCTGTTAGCGAGAGCTGCAAGCGCCTTCGTCTCTGCCGGAGGTTGGGCACCGGGAGGCGGCTGTGAGGCCCGAGGGGAGGTCCGGGCTGGGCCTGTGGGGGGGCAGATGCTGCGCTGAGCCACTGTGGGGGAATGCCCTGAGATGACGCCAGAACAGCCCGGCGCTGACAGCCCACGTGTGCCCGCGTGTGCTTCCAGGCAAGGGGCGGGGAGGGCCGTGGGGGGCGTTTTCAAAGGGCTGTTTCTGTTGCTTTTTGCAGAGCGCTCTGCTCGTGTTTATGTGTCATAATGGAACGGCCTTAGGAAGGTCATTCTTCAACAAAAGCCATGGTTCAGTCCAGGGGAGCTGCATCTGAATAACCGGTCACCTTTGGGGGTAACAGAGGGAGCCCTTAGCCTCAGCAGCTGTGCACCCCTCCGCCCAGCGGGGAACAGAGTCGACTGCGGTCAGCACCGTCTGGACCCTGCTGGGGAGCCAGTGCCCCCAGGACCTCACAGTGTCCGTTTGCAATGCCCGGCCCACACCTGCGCCGCTCACCTGGGCTCTGGGGCCAGTCCCAAGGTGATGTCATGAATGCACACCTGGATGCAGGAATGTTGCCCTTTCTAGAATGTTCTGTGAGTCAGGCCAGTGTCCAGAGTTCTCCCCAAGCCCTCCCAACGGAGACGAAAGAGGTCAATGCTGGGGCCCACCAGGGGCTTCGTTACCACTGGGACCCGCGCAGAGGAGGTCTTCAGGGATCCTGCAGCCTGGCGCAGAGCAAGTCCTCCAGGCTGTGTGAGGTGTGGAGTCCAGCCCACACGCTGCCCCCCACCCCCGCCCCACACTCGCGCCCGCCGCCACCCCTCCCGTGCTCTCTCTCTCCCACCTACTCAGCAGAGTGGATGGAAGCGCCGACCCGTGACCCTCGGCCCTTGGGGCTGCGCCTGTGTCCTGATTCCTTACCTCTGTGGCTGTGGGCATGTCATGTAAGGCTCCTTTCCTAAAAAGGTGAGGACCGGCGCCCGCTGTGGGCTGTAGGAGTCTGTGCCCCTGAGCTGCAGCAGCAGGTATCTGGGGCACACCTGAGCCAGCCCACCTGGCCTCTCCCTCCTCCAGCGAGTGGCTCCATCCCGCACTGAGCGCTGGCCCTGGAGGCCCAGGCAGCTGCTAAAGAGGAGGAAATCTGAGGTCGCTGCATCCTGCCCCAGAACCAGCTGGCCTTGCGGATTCCAGAACTTTCCGCGGCGGCCGGCTGGCCACGGGGCCAGGAAGCGGAAGGTGCAGAAATAGCAACGTGTGGCCAGGCCGAGGCTGCTGTGCCCCATGTGGGGGAGGGGCGCCAAGGTGGAGGGAGGAAGCTGGGGTGCAGAGGAGAGGGTGGGAGGGCCAGCTCAGCCCCCAGGCCACTCCTGCACCACAGTCACTCCCAGGGACACCCCCTTTTTCTGGCAAAAATTGAGAACCAGGAGCTACAACACGCTAGGAGTGTGACCCTCAGCGACAGCCCAAGACACGAATCCTTGGGGTGGAGTCAAGGGCTTCACAGTCGCCACACGCCAGCTGCCCGGCAGGCGGCAGCTGAGGGAAACTGAGTCCCGGAGGTGCGGAGTGGACAGGCCCAGGACAGGCCTCTCCCAATTCTGAGCTCTGGCTGGACAGCAGGAAGGGAAACCTCGGCTGTGAGCCTGGGGGGCTGGCCGATGGGCCCAGGCGCCCTGTAGAGTGCACCTTCCGGGCGGTGGCAGACAGGACCCCAGCCCCGTCGCCGCACATGTGAATGGCCGCTGGTCTTCCTGCCGGGCGGCTGTGGGCTGGGTGGGCAGCCGGCTGGCGTGTGCAGGCTGGGCCGGGCCGTGAGCTCCTGCAGCCAACAAGCCCCGGTTTCCTGTCCCCCGCCTGAGAGGATGGCTGTCCAGGACACGGCCCTCCAAGCCCCCTCTCCGCCAGCCGGGCCCCAGAGCAGGCAAGGGACAGAAGGGGCCTCAGGGCCTCCCACCGCCCAGGAGGCTGGGGCCTCCTTCGACCGGATTCTGAGAAAACCCCCAGAGACGGCGACATCGGAAGCAGGCCCTGCTCGTCTTGCTAAACAATTTCTCCAGGTCTCTCAGCAAGAGCCCAGCCTTCCCAGTCAGGGCCGAGCCGATAGGCCCAGAGCCCTTTGTTGTTGTTTTCGCTCAGAAATATTAAAAGAATAAAAATAAAAATAAAAGGTGAAGTGATGTGTCTTAGCTGACACCCGTTTCCGCTCCTCAGGAAGCCCGGCCTGAGCAGGGCCGGAGCGACGTTTGCCACAGATTGTGCAAAGGAATTCCAGGCGCCTGCGGCCTCCGGGGCAGGAAGGGTGGGAGAAAGGTCCAGAATTAGCATTTCCCCAGGACCTTTCAGATTCAAGGGCTGAACACCGACCTCAGACCTTGGGGTGTCACAGCACATGCTCCGTTTCCACGGCCTTGTTTTCCCGTGAGGCCCACACGTTGGGAGAGCAGGGTCTGCTCTGCGCAGAGGGCCCGTGTCCGAGGACTGGCCTGGACAGTGCCCTCTGGCCTCCTCTGGGCCCCCTCCCCTTGGCCACCAGCCTCTGGCTGCCCTGCCCTGATCCGCGTTCCCTCGAGGACAGTGGGCTGAGCCTCCGGGGCTCGTGGCTCATCGCGTCCCCTGGCCACCAGGCACAGGCGCCTCCTGGCCGGTGAGCGGCCCTTGGGGGCATGCTGCGTGCAGATGGCACCAGCAGCGTGTGCTCGCCCTTGCAGACGCCGGGAGCCTCCCTGCCTCTCTCAGCTTCGGGCTCCAGGCGCTCGGGCCGTGGCCGCGGCCCTCGCTCCTTGGCCTCTGTGACCACTGGGCCTTTCCCCTGTGGTCACACCTGTGCCAAATTGCTTTCCTCCTTCTCCTGCAGAGGCATTGTTTCGGATTTAGGCCCCACCTGAATAATCCTGGATGTGCTCCGAATCTAAACGTACTTAGACCCTTCTCGCGAATAAGCCCACAGTCACAGGTTCCGAAGGACAGGCCTGTGAGGGTCTCGCTACCGCCGGGGAGGGGAGGGATATGGGGTCAGATTTACAAAAGGCTAAAGCTCCAAAAACAGCTCTCAGTCTGCGGAGGCTGTAGAATCCAGTAGCGTGGCCGGCGGCTTCTAAACCGCGGTTCGGAGCCGGAAGTCAGCAGCCAGGGTGTGGGCATAGTCGGCTCCGGCGAGGCCGGCCTCTGGGTTACAGATGTGCCCCACCCTGGTGTGCTCGCCCTTGGCAGGGAGGAAACTCTGGGGTCTCTTTCATACAGGCACCTGCCCCGTTCTTGAAGCTGCACCCTCAGGACCTACTCAGCAACCAAAGGCCCAGCTCCAAGTGCCATCACACTAGGAGTCAAGCTTCGACAGACGGACTTTGGGGGACACAAACATCCAAGACAGGCCTATGGAATGGGGCTTCCCCCAGGGGTGCCAGCATCTGGGCCCAGTGGACTCACTGCAGTCTATCCCCACTGAGCGGGGGTCTGTCTCAGCCTCTCTGGGTTGCGCTGTCTGTTTGGGACACTTCCCAGGACAGAATTGGCTTAAAAGTGAGGTTTGGAAGCCCCAAAGAGCACTGAAGACCTCAAGCTGTAAGGATGGCAGAAAGGCAGGCAGAGGAACGTGATTTGCTACTTAAAACGTGTCATCATTAAGGTTTCCTTTCTTATCATGTCATCTTCAAAATTCCAGTTAACAGAAGCAGCAGCTGCCAGGGGTTATCACAGACTTTCAAATGTACAAACCATGTTTTAAAATGAGAAAACTGGATGCTGGCAAGATCGTGATGAAGCTGGGGTTCTCGTGTCTTAACTTGACGTGTGCAGAGCACACGGTTGCAAGACTCAGGGGTCGCCGGCACTGCGGCCACGTCGTGTCCGTAGCTACTGCACGCTGGGCCTGCCTCCCAGAAACCAATACAGAAATACATGCCGGTGCCCCGACTCCACCCTTAAATATCTATGGCAAGGAAACATGACCACCCGCCCCCCCACCCAGTCCCCTGCCATGCTTGGCACCCCACTGGCATGTCATCATCCTTGTCCTGTGTTTGCAGCTCCATCAGCGCTCATCCCGCCCAGCCCTCCTGCCCAACCTATTTGAGGGAATAACTTACAGACACGCAAGCACCTATAATGGCAAGTGCGTAGTGGCTCTCTTCACACCCCCCAAACTGGTAACAATCCGAATGTCTTTTGGCTGGGAGTGGATGAATAGAGTGGTGCATCCATTCAATGGAAAACTACTCAGCCATGAAAAAGCTCCAGCTAGTGATGCAGGTGACAGCAGGGACAATCCTCACATACATCCTGCACCATGAAAAACCAGACTCCCAGCCTGCATCCTGTGTGGTTTCCTTGCATGACATTCTGGAAAATGCAAAATCACAGAACTAGGAGGAACAAGCTTTGTCAGGAGGTTTCACTCTAAAAGGAGATCTTTGTGGCCCTGGAACTGCCCTGCACCTTGATTATGGTGTTGATTACACAACTCGTATAACTGTGTGCTTTGAAAGGCTGAAGCGGAGGTCCCTTGGATGGCGGTGAAAGGCCCTGGAACTTTGGTGGACGGTCCTGTGTGGTGTGACGTGCTCCAGAAACTTAGATACGATAAACCAAGAAAACTTCCTTTAAAATAATAAAAAGGGGGCCTCCCTGGTAGCACAATGGGTTGAGCGAAGCACTGTGAAGCTGTCCACAGCCTCTGCAGCGCGGGTTCGATTCCCAGCCAGCCAGGGAGAAACCCACATGGTGGGATAGACCTCTCCTGTCTCGCCCGCTGCTCCCCTCAGCCGGGTTTTCGGTCCATCTGCCTGTTCTGTTCCCCGCTCTGTCTCTGGTGAATCCTCTCACATGCCCTTTTCTCTGGCCTGTACCCCAGCTCTTGTATAAATAAATCAATCTTAAAAAAAAATGAAAAGGCTGAATTACATCGCAGGTCAATTCAACCCTTATAAAAATGTTTTAAAGGGCTCATATATTTTTAAAAGATGGGTACAAAGTTGACATGGGTACACATTTGTTGGCATAGAGAAGTTTCTTTGTCTTGGGATAAATAAACTAGGACCCATTCAGACAATGGAATTTTATTCAGCACTAAAAGGAGATGAGAGCTCTTGCCATGAGGAGACATGGCAGAAACGTATGTGAGCCCAGCACATTTAAGTGAGGGCCTCCCTGGTGGCGCAAGGGGTTAAGATGCAACCATGAAGCTGTCTGCAGCCTCTGCAGCACGGGTTCGATCCCCAGCCAAGGAGCTACCCACATGGCGCAGCTGCTCCCCTCAGCAGTGTATTTCAGTCAGTCTGCCTGTTCTGCTTCCCACTCTGTTTCTGGTGGATCCTCTCACCCCCGCATCGCTGGCCTGTACCCCAGCTCTTGTATGCATAAATACATAAATCTTTAAAAAAACCCCACAAACCTATGTTAAAAAAATAAAAATAAATAAATGCACAGTGAGTGCCGCGACGCTCCAGTGCCAAGTGACGGAAGCCCCCGGAAGACCAGCTGTTGCCAGGTGCTTGGGGGGTGCAGGGCAGCTGTTGCCAGGTGCAGGGCAGCGAGACTGATCTGCATGGGGGCGGCACAGTGGTGGACACAGGACATTTCGCCTCGGCGGACACTGGCAGAATGTCTGAGAGTCCACCCTGCCGGGAGGGACCCTTTGGGCAGTCATGACGGTCGCACGTCGCCCGCGGCGATAAACCACGTGCCGGCCCCGCAGAAGGTGTCACCAGTGGGGAGGGTTGGTCAGTAGGTGAATGGAAACTACGTGTTCAATTTTTCTGTAAACTTAAAATGACTCCAAAAAAACGAAGTTGATTATTCAAAAGAGACTTGTGAAGACAAAGACCCAAGGTTCACGACAAGCGCCTGGTGAACAAACAGCAAGCTCCAGACAGAATCTACAGGGTGACCACACTGACGTGAACATCCAAAGAGATGAGCTCCCAGAGATGGCGCGGGAGCTCCTGCCCCGGGGCCGGGACCGTGGCGCGTCCCCCCGAAAGGCCAGGCTGCGTGGCCGCCGGTGCCGCCTCCCGCGCCACTGCCCTGGGTGCCAGCGGTCAGCCCGCAGCCCAGGGCGGCCCCAGAGGCGGAGGCCGGACTCCGGAGGCCCCAAGTCAGGGGACCTGTTATTCTGTAGGAAGCCGGAACGCCGCCGCCGGTGCTCCCCTCTGCTGCAGCCAGCGGCGGGCGCGGGCCGGGCCGGGCAGAGAGGAGACGGCGCGGATGCTGAGAAGGAACTTTCTTTTCCCCTTTCCAGAGGAAGGAATGTCCCGGGTTCTGCTTTCAAGTAAACCCTCTCCGAGGCCGGCTGCCCCAAGAGAGAAGAGCAGAGGCTTCGCCCCGCCCCTCCGCTGGGCGCCTCTCCAGGTGCCCCGCACACGGCCCCCCACAGCCACAGGTGCACCTGGGACACCCGCTGGAACCGGCCCTTCCCTGCCTGTCACCCTGGGACGAGGAGTCGATGCAGGAAACCGCTGCAGAGGGAGGCTGGCAGGTGCCCCCGGCCCTCGGGCCATGGGGGCAGGCCCCCCCAGGACCAGCGCAGAGCCCAGGGTTGGGGGCCAGTGGGGGCAGAATGCAAACGAGCCCATTCAATGGTGTTGCTGTGGCCGAATTGTGCCCCCCAAGTCCAGCACCTCCGCGTGGGATGTATCTGGGGAGAGGGTCCTTGCAGAGGTGAGCAAGTGAAAGTGTGGTCCCGGGGGGGTGGCCTGGCCCCCATGACGGTGACTTCTAGGGCGGGGACCCAGACGAGCGCCCGGGGACGGGGCGGGGACAGGTGCCTGCTGACCCCCCTGCGGGCACCGCGGTCTCCGTTTCCCGCTCCAGGACGGGAACGACAAACGTCTGTTGCTCAGCTCTCCGGTCTGTGGGGCTTTGTTCCAGCTGCCCAGGCAAACGCACCCCGTGGCCGACACAGAGCGGGCGCAGCCTGGGGTCCCCCAGCAGCGTGGACGCCGGGGGGCTGCCTCCTAGCTTGGGGCCTCTCATGGATGGGAAGTCACACGGCCCAGGTCAGCCTCCGACCTGGCACCGTCACCCGCCTCTCTGCCTCCGTCCCCCACGCGACAACACGCGCGTAAGGACGCCCCCGCGGGGGGGGGGGTTCTCACAGGAGGTCACGTGCTGGCCGGGTCCCGCCCACCCTCCCGCCAGCCCCGCACCGTGGACCCGGCAGGAGCCTCGTCCATGGTCGGACCACCGGAGCCCTGACCCAGCGTCCTCTGGGACCAGCGCGCCCTGGGGTGCTGCCGGGGGGCAGTGGAGACATGGAAGGTGGGGGGGGGTTCAAGTTGCTCATCAGCCCCCATGGTGGAGCCCCAGGGCTCAGAAGGGCACACGGGGTCATGGCGCCGTGGGAGATGCCGGCCTCTGCCCTCCCTCCTTCCCTCACCGCCCCAAACCTGACGGCACCCCCCGGGGCAGAGTCAGGGCAGAGCCAGGGACAGGCCTGGAAGCCCTGGGGCCGCGGGTACCCCCACCCCGGGTGGGCGGGCTGTGCGGAGGGGCTGCTGTCCTGCTCAGGTCACAGGGCATGGCCAGGGGGAGGGCTTTGGGCAAACATGAGTTGGGGGGATCCACAGGGGGGTGATTGTGGGGGGGCCTCTGCTCCCTCCCCTCCTCCTGCTCCTCCCCCTACTTCTTCCCTCCCCCCCCTCGGCTCCTCCTTCCCTCCTCTCCTCCTTCCTTCCGTCCCTCCTTCCCACGGACCCTGCGCTGGCCATGGGGACAGCGGGACGGCCCTGGGGCGGCCTGGCCCGAGGGCCGAGCAGGCGGCAGCACAGGGACCCGCAGGGAGGCCGACGCCGGTGCGAGGCGGCTGTGGCGTGTGCTCTGCAGAAACCCCCGGTGCGGCCCCTGTGGCAGCGGGGATTGGGCGGGCGCTCAGAGCTGGCCACCAGGGTAGGGTCCCGGGGGAGCCGAGCCCGGCTGGCCGCTCCAGCCCCGGTGCCCAGCATCACGCTCCTCCCAGGACCCAGCTCCAGGCCTCAGGCTCCCCCCAACCACCCAGCTCCTGCCCTGCCCAGAGGTCAGTTCTGCTTCTTTGTCCTCTCAAACCGTCCCGGCGTGACTGGTCAGGTGAGTGACCAGGGCCTTGTTATTCTGCCCCCAAACCATGCAAGGGGCCGCCCGCCCACGCCATTTGGACAGCCGTGCGGCTGGGGGCACCGCCTGGGCTCCCCGGCGTGTAAACATGACCCCTGACCTGGCCTGTGGCTCCCAACAGCGGGGCCTGCGGGGACGGCCGCTGCCTCCTTGACTCCCCGCCCTTCAGGCCGGGCTCAGGGGGCCCCTGAGACAGAGCCGGCCAAGGCCGCCCCAGCCTCCCTAGCGGGGGACCGGGGTGCCGAGGCCCTGGCCTCCTCTCTGGGACTCTCGTGGTGCTGTGGCCTCTCTCTGGACCCAGGCGGTGGCCAGGCCGAGTGCAGGGCCTGGGGCCCTGGGGGTGTGGACGGGGTGGTGGGTGGCACAGATTGTGGGGCTTCTGGGCCGAGCGATGGAGGACCCAGGTGGGCTTTGCAGAGGCAGGAAGACAGGGTGGGGGGGCTGGGAAAGGGTTGGGGAGAACAATCCCCAAGTTCGGCTTGGCCATGATGGGCCCGACAAATCGGGGAGACCCCAAAGGGAGAGGTCAAGTGGCGGGCCGGATGTTCAGGTCAAAGTTCACAGGAGAGGTCGCAGCTAGAGACAAGCTGGGTTGTTTCAATCCATGGGAACCGATGAGCTCACCCAGAAAGAAGGGGGCGGGAGCCCGACACCTCCCCCGAAGGGCCCCAGGCACCCCCTCAGGGCGCTTCCAGTGGGGGCTGGGGGGGCGGGCTGGGCTGGGTGCAGTGAGCAAAGAAGGGGGGACGCCCGGGCCTGGGGAGGGCTTCAGGTGCTGGAGGGAGGGCGGGTGGTGGGCCGGGGGGACGGGGGGGCCTCCCCCACCCCACTCACAAGCGGGACCCGGCGTGGGAACGGGGCCGCCCGCACAGGGCCGGGGAGGGGAGAGGGGCCGCCCGGGGCAGCCGCGTAGCCCCAGCAGCCGACCTCGGGCCTCGAGGGGCCCCCGCAGATCAGCGAGATTTCCACAGGGGCCTCTTCTCCACGTTCTCATTTTCCCACAAGAAAAGCCGCCGGCCGCTGGAGTCGGGTCGAGGAATGAAACCTCGGATCAGCCACGCCGCCTGCGGAGGGTCCAGTCCCGGCAGGACATCCTCCGCGGCCCTGTGCTGGGGCCTCCGGGCTCCGGGCCTGGCCCTTCCACAAGTCCGGGTCCTCGGGGGAGGCCTGGCCTGAATTCCTGGGGCCCCATCCTGGGGGTGGGGGCGCTCCTGGGAGGTCAGTGGAAGGATCCTCCCAGGAGAGGAGAAACCTGAGACCTGGGAGAAAACCCGGGGCTGCCTGTGGAAACCCGAGGCCAGACAAAGGGGCTGCGGGAGGCCCGGGCTTGGCTGGGTGGGCAGGCCAGACCCGGGAGGGGAGGGGGCTCCGGGGGCCCAAATGCATCCTGCACAAGAGAAAAGGGGCAGGCAGGAGGGCTCAGACCCCCACCCCAAAACCACAACGGGACAGCCCGGAGGCCATGACCCAGAGAGTGGGGCGCGGGGGAGATGGGAGCAGGAGGCAGACCGGAGACCTTCCCAGGTGGGAACTCCATCCTGAGGCGCCCAGGGCTGGGGTCCACTCAGAGCGCCCCTGGGGACGGCTGTGTGGTCCCGGCCCCTGCCCCCTCTGACTCTGGGCGTCCGGTCTGCAAACCCAGGGTCCCAGAAGGTCCCAGCGGGGGCTGCTCCCCGAGGGCCGCCATCTCCTTGGGCAGGCACTGGGGGTTGCGAGCCCAGGCCCGCCCGCACCCCTGGCAGCATGGCGCTCGGTGGGCAGCAGAGCCTGTGGCGGGGCAGGTTTGTCCAGGGTGATTGGGCTCACGGAGGACGTTTGCCATCTGCCCTCTTGTCCATCCCCTTCCGATGCTCCCCGCCCTCCCGTCGGCTACACGTGGCCGATGCCATCAGGTCCTCGCCCAGGCAGCGGGGTCCGGCGGGTGCCCCAGCCCCACCACGCTCACGAGCCTGTAGACAACCCAGTTCTCTGGCCCCTCCCGATGACCCACTGCAGCCTGCCGGACAAAGGCCACTTGGGAACCAGGCAGCCTGGGAGAGAAGGCTGGCCCTGGGGGCCGGGGGCCACCGCGGACCTTCTCAGGCACCTGAGTGTCCCTTCAGCCAAGCAGAGCGGGGCCTGGGCTCGGAGCCGACAGGAGCTGGACCGGGGTGGGCCCGGTGGGGTGGGTGGTGGGGCCTTCGTCGAGTCAGAGTGGGCCGACCCTGAGCGAGGTCCGACCCAGGGGACGGCGGGCAGGGGTCTGCCCGGAAGGGGCCAGCAGGCAGCTGTGATCAGCCACTGCCCAGGCCACCGAGCGAGCTAGGGCTCTGGCCACCCCTGCGGGGGACACACATGGTCTCGCAAAGCGTCCCATCTTGCCAGTCATCCCTCCCGCTGCTGGACGTCGAGGTCCGGCCAACACCATGGAGCCCCGGGGGCCGAGAAGGGCAGGCTCACCGCAGGCCGTGCCTGAACACAGGACAAGGGAGGGCACTGCGGGCTGAACTGTGCCCCCCAATTCACACTGCAATCCTCACCCTTGTACCCCAGAGGGGACCATGTTGGAGAGGGGTCTTCACAGAGGGGGCTGAAGCGAAGTGAGGTCGTGGGGGTCTCACCCCAGGACCATGTACCCCTAAGGGCAGGGGTCAGGGCACAGACATGCCAGAGGGATGGCCCGTGAGGACACGGGGAAGAGACGCGTCCGCATGGCTGGGAGAGGCCTGGGGAGACCCCGGACACCCTGATCTGGATCCAGCCCCCAGATGGGGACAAGAAATTTCCCTCCTTGAACCTCTTGTCTGTTCTTTGCTCTGGTGGCCCAAGCGGGAGGCAGGAGAGGGTGGTGGGGGCCCTCTGGTGAGGCCTACGGTGGAGAGCTCCCCCCAACCCCAGTCTCCAGTCCTCCATCTTGCTCCCGTAACCCCAGCCGCGGGGCCCCCGTGTCCTGCACCTCAGGCACTGTCGTTGGTCTCCACTCTGCGGGGACAGGACTTGCCGCTTCGCTTAGTTTGGGGCTAGAGACCAGACACCCGCACCAGCCCAGCAGTGTCCACGCTCTCCGCCTGTCCCAGCTTCCACCACCAAGGGCACCCCGGGGCTCCTGGCCGCTCCCAGCAGGATCCTCCTGGGTCATGGCCCTGCTTTCCAGAAGTGTCCAGAGCCCGGCCTGTGCGCTCTGGAGATGGTGTCCATCCTTTCCCGGGTGAGACGCCAGCTCTGAGCGGGGACAGTGCCACCAGGGGACACAGTATGGCCTCAGAGCTGCCCAGTCCCCGTCAGTCCTCACAGCCCAGAGAGGCCCACAGAGGGCCGCACAGCCCTCAGGCTGGCACCCCTGTGACAAGCCGCCTGCCCCACCCAGCACCTCAGGGGAGCAGCCGTAGCCCTAGTGACCCCTGGCACTCTCTGCCAAGGTCACCCTTGGCACTCACCTGGTCCTCCCGGTCCTCAAGCCTCTCCACTCCTCACCCACCTGCCCCTTCCTTACCTGGGAGGCCAGAGCCTGCCCTCGGTGCTCTGCACGCTGTAGTTGGTGTCTGTCCTCAGACACTCGCACACCAGCAGGCATCCAGCAGCGGCCCTTAAGAGCACCTGTCAGCACGCTCAGTGCCCATAAGGGTGCTGGCATGGGGGGCTCAGCACTCCCAGAACCCCAGAGCCCTCACAGGCTGCGCAAGGCCCGGCGGGCTGGGGGCTGCAGTTTGTCTCTCATGGGTGACCTGTCCCCCAGGCTCCTGCCATCTCCTCTGCCCCCGGGGAGAGCTCCATCGCCCTCCGAGGTCACGGCAGCCTTCCTGGGCCGGCCCTGGGCAAAGGCCGCCGGCTCGGCTGCTGGACTCACTCCTGCAAGCCTTCCCGCCGCATCCTCAGCGAACCCCTCGAGGAGGGAGGTGGCGGACGGTGGGCACTGGCCGGCTCCCGGCCCGGCCTCCCAGCCAGCTTGATGCTGCGGACCTGCCGGCCCCAGCCCCACCGGCAGCCGAGGCGCGGCCTCCCCCGGGCCTGCCCTCCGCGGCCCGAGAGCCCATCCACTTTCGTGCCAACACAACGGAAGCAGGAAGCCAAAGACGCGGCCCGGAGCGTGTGCACGACTCAGGCCAGACCCCGCAGCCCCGACCGCAGCTGGCCCCGCTCTCCGTGGCGGCCCAGGAGGGGCTCCAGGACCCCAGGAGGCTGGTGGCGCTGGTGAGCCAGGCCTGCCCCGCAGAGGGTGGCCCCGGCCTGCAGGGCCCAGCCGCCTCACGTCTTCATCCACCTGGCGTGCAAGGGAAAGGGGAGCCCACGTTTTCCTTCCAGGGACGGGAGGGCACCCCGCTCGCAGGGCTGACTCCTACACCCGCGTGCGGACAGATCGCCGCCCCCGTGGCCAGAGGCAGCCGCAGAGCGGGCTGGACCGGGAGCTCCGGCCAGCCTCAGCCTCCCTCCGGACGCGGCAGCCTCCTCACAGCGGCTGCGGGCGCGGGCCTCGCGCCAAGAACACGCCTTGCCCTCCCCCTCCCGCGGCTCCATGACGGAGGGGCCACCCCGGGGTGTTCTGTGCGCTGCAGACGGCCCGAGACCGGGGGAGCACTGCCGGCCGGGAAGAGCCCACAGCTACAGTCCGCAGGAGGTGGGGGGAGCTCCAGGGGCCCCTGCTGCCCCCACCCACTCCTCCCACAGCCCCCAGGACGTCGCCTGGCTCTCAGGACTTGGAGACCAGGTGTCACCAGTTACCACCGCAGCGGCGGGGCTGGCAGGCCTGCGTGTGTCCTTAGCGCTCGAGGCCGTGTGCCCCCCTGGAAGGCGCGCCTCTGCAGTGTGTGGGCCTGCAGCCTCCAAGTAGTGGGGTCCCTTGCAAATTGAGCCGAACCTCAATTTTCTCACCTTAAAAAGGAGGGTGATTCCCCCTGGGGCTTGTCATGAGGAGTAGTTGGGAGCCCCAGGAAAGAAGTTCACCCTGATGGTGATGCTCTTGCAAAGCTGGGCCCCATGAGGCGCAGATAGGTGGGGGGGAGCCCCAGGGGGTGATAGCACTGAGGCTCAGGCCTTGGAGGTCGCTCCAGCATTCAGGGCCTCCCCGCCCTCGCAGGCGCGCATTCGCTACCCCTTTGGAATTCCGCGGAGTGTGATTCCTCCTGCACAAGGGGGTCTTCCCCGGAGATCGGTGCCGTCAGCCACGTCACTGCGTCCCGGGAGCCCGCCGAAGCAGGCCCATGACCACGCGCTCCCCCAGCCTCCGCAAGCTCCTGCCTCCTTCAGAACATCCGCGAACAGAGGGTGTTTTCCAACTTAACAGGAAACGCAGCCCAGTGGCTGGTTCCCCAAGGCGCACAGGCACGCACAGGCCACCAGGACGCCCAGGGTGACAGCCCCTCTGGCTTAGCCTGCAGCGGGAGGGTCCCCCTCTGCCGGGCCCTGCTTTGCCCCTGGCAGCCGCTGCTCGGCCCAGGGCCTGTGGGAGTCCCCGGCTGTGTCAGACCCAGCCAAGATCTCCCATGTCCAGGACTACTGTCAGGGCCACGGCCAGCCTCGGAGTGGCACGGTTGGACTAGAACCCTGCACGGTTTTAAAAACAGCCCCTTCTCCGCCCGGGGAGGGGGCTCGCGAGGCGGGCGGCCCGGCTGGGAGCGAGGCCCCCACGCCCGGCCAATTGCCGCCTGGAAGCCGGGCCGGGCCGGGCCGTTCATGGAGGCGCCGGCGAGGGGGAAGCGGGGAGGCGCGGGTTATCACGGCCCGGCCTGGGTCGCGCGGCCCCTCGCCGGGAAGGTCCTGCTGGAGGCTGAGGGACAGGCCAGGCTTCCTGGAAGCGCCCCCCAGGCAGGGCCTGGCAGCCCAGCGCGGGCCCTGTCGCTGTGTCTGGAGTCCGTCTTTCCCGCTGATGGAAATCATCTGTTTCCAGCTCCCCGGCAGACTCGTTGAGCTGCAGCCGGGCTTGGCGCTGCGGCCCAGACCGCCCGGGGCCCTCTTCTAAGTTTACCTCCTGTGGCTGCTGGAGGGGGGCGGGCAGCTGCCGGCTGCAGCCCGGGTGCCCTAAGAGGACTGTTTGCCAACGCCGCAGCCCCCTGCCTTGGCGCTCCCCCGCTGGGAATGGCCGCACCCCACCCCGCACCCCACCCCGCACACCTGTTCTCCTGGAAAGGAAATGGCGGAGGGAGCGCTGGCCGCAGCTTCCTCCAGGACGCCTCTCCTGCCCCAGCCTGCAGCCTGGGCGGGGGTTAGAGCGTGGGGGGGCTGCCCGCAGGTGCGGGTCAGGGATGGGGGGGCTTTTCCACTTAACCCAAGGAACCTGCTGTCTGGGGCCTCGCTCCTCCCCAAGCCTCATGTCCGCCCCGTGACTGGAGCGGACGGCTGTCCCCGCTCCCCTCGACCATCCAGCGAGTGACGCTCAGGGCCTGGCGCTTGGTGAGACCCCCACACACTGCTTGGTGGGTGTTGGGGTGTCAGGCAAAGTGCAGGCGCCGGAGTGTTCCTGCACCAGAATCTCACACATGGCTCTGGGGCCCTCTCAAGTCACAGCCCCCCCAGTGACAGGCCGGAGCCAGGGTGAGCACCGGGCCTCGCTCTCAATGGAAAGATTTCCTCACCACAAGTGTTTTGCAAGCCCACCCCCGCCCCCGCCCCGGGCCGTCCATAATGAATCTTGGCTCCTTGACTTCCAAGGGCGTTACGTAAGCCTCGAGGCTGGTCAAAATAAATAAATAAATAAAAATAAGTAGCTGGAGATGGCGGGCGGGCAGGTTCTGCAGCTGTTCAAACTCTCGGCCCCTTCCCAAGCGGGGGGCGCCCCGCTCCTGGGCCTGTCAGAACCGCGCTGGGAATGTGAGGCATGAGGCCCGGCGGGGTTGCCAGGCTGCCCGGGTTTGCGGGGAGAAGGGCGGCCCCTCGCAGGCCTCCCCGAGTGGCCGGAACCCTCCTCTACGCGGGACCCCCGACGCACCCTGCGTTTGGGGGCGTGGGGGGCTGCAGAACTGAGACGGGGCCAGTGCAACGGCTGCTCCCCACACTGGTCGCTCCGGCGGCCACGTGAGCCGGGGTGGGGGGCCCCAGAGCAAATAGAGGAAGCAGAAGGGGAGCCGGGCTGAGCGGCCAGATTTCCCCACTTCCCCTTTCCGCTCTGGCCAAGCGGCTTCTCTGTTCATGAGTTTTCTTGAACTGCAGGTGCAGGGAGGGAGGCCCCGGGTTCTGGCCCGGCTGTGACCGGCTCTGCTGAGAGACAGAGCAGAGACCCCGCGGCGTGGTGTTGTTCTCAGAGGCGTGTTTCAATGCCGGTCACTCACGTCCCTCCGCCTCCCTGGCCTCGTGGGCGCGATGGCGGCACTGAGGGACACTGAGCAGCCGGCCAGTGGACACAGGCGGCCAGGTTCGAAATGCCAACCACTGTCAGGGTGCGCGGGTGCCAGGCCCACCGCTCGGGGCAGCTGCAGTGCAGTGAGAAGGTGGGGGGCCAGGGGCGGTGCTGTCAGCGGGGCCCCGGTCCCCCGCACGCGGGTCAGCGAGCTTTGGGGATGGGCCGGTCAGTCAGGGTTACAGGCTTCTGGCCCAAGTGGCCTCCCAGCCCGTCCACCGCTGCCGTATCGCAGAAGCAGGGCTGGACGGACATGAATGAGGGCGTGTCCCCGGAGGCCTGATGGACACAGGGGCCACCAGTTCACTCGGGCCCGTGGACAGAAGGCCGCTGGCCCCTGCAGGAAAATGACCGTGATTGATGCCCCATGCATCGGAGTGGGAGCGAGGGGGTGGGGGGCTGGGGGGTGCTCAGGAGCCCAGGTAAGGGGGCTCTGTCTCCAGCAGACGTCCACCGTCACGGACACCAGGCTGGTCTTGGAGCTGCTGCCTGGGCCTGGGCAGCTGGGAGGGACGCTGGAAGGACGGTGAAGGATGAGGCTGGCAGGAGAACGTGGACCTGGGTTTGGGCCATGGAGGCTGGCTGCTCTGGCCCAGCCCCCCCCACCAGCCCGGGCCACCGGGAGGGACAGTGGCTTCCGGGGAGCGGGCTCCAGACCTCCACGGGGCCGCGGCCCCCACCTTTCTAAGTCACAGCCTTGCCCCGCCCCACGGCTCTCCCTTTTCAGAATTTTCTGATTTGTTTCCGCACTGCGTCTCCACTCCAGAACACGACCCCACCGTCAGGGCCGGGCTTGGGGTCACTGGTTTGCTCTCTGCACCGCCCTCCTCTCCCTGCCCCCACGCCCTCGCCAGTGGCACGCTAGGTGCCCAGTAGGTGTTTGGCAGATGAACGAGTTCATGTCACCAGAGCGAGGCCCCCGCAGCCTACCTGTGCGGCTGCCAAAGGTAGGGCCGAGAAGCCCCCGGCCCCCACGCCTGCGCCTGCGCGCGAAGCCTCATGGCCGCTGGGGGCGCCAGCGTCGGCGGGCTGCAGCCAGAGCTCCCTGCACGCCAGGGCCACGTCCCCGCCACCACCTGGCCTTGGAGCCCGGCTCCCCTTCAGGAGCCCCTGGCCCGGGAGCACCGCTCTCCTGCGGGAGCATCGAGCCCTCCCGCCAGTCTGGAGAACCCCCCAGTTCCGCAGAACTGCAAACCCTCCGAGGTGGCCGTGCCCTGGCGGAACCCCAAACAGCTTCTCAGCCCCCCGCCCCATCCCTTAGACGGAGTCATGGAAAACTGACCTGGAATTCCAGACAGAAAATCCACAAGGAATGTGCCTTTTGGGGTTTGACAAGATTGACCTTTTGCGGGTGGGATTTGGGTTTGGGGCGGGGGTGGGAAGCTGCCCTGGTCGGTACCCAGGGGGGCCTGCGGAGACCCTTCCGTCTCACGTCGGTTATGAAGGGGGTCTGGGGAGGAAGTGGAGGTTCTAAGCAGCACCAGCGGGGTGGGGGGGGGAGTGAAAATCTTTCCTCATCTGACCTGGGCTCGCGGTTTTCACCCCCATCCAGCCCGGTCTCTTTTGCCCCGGACTTTTGGGGGTCAGGGGCTGGGGGAACATGGGCAGAAGACGGAAGAGAGACAGGATCACAGAAGGCACATCTTTGGGGGTGAGTGCATCAGAAACACAGCCTGATGCAGGTGGCCAGCCAGCACCGGTGCCCTGAGGCCAGGCTGAGTGACCGCTGTCCTGGAAGGATCCACACCTGCCCCGTGACTCTGAGGCCCGGCAGCCTCTGCTACCCTTCTGTTGGCCTTGCAAGGTCTGGGCCACACTCCCTGGGCCCTAGGCTGCCCCATGCCCATGGGCCCAAGCCCCTCCGGACATGGGGAGGTAGGCGTCCCCAGTCTAAACCTGGCGCGGCCGTTGGGGGCAGTGGGGCTGCACAACCTGAGCTCCTCGGAGCTAAGTCGACGCCCTGAGGTGGGATCTGGGCTCGTGCCCCTGTGGCCATGTCTCCTGGCCCCAAGCCCGCTGGTGTGGGGGCCGCCTCTGCCTCTCCGCTCAGCCCCGCCGGCCAAGGCCCTGAGTCAGGCCTTTCCAACAGCCCTTCCTGCTGGGTCGGAGGGCAGGATGGGATGGGGTCCCAGAGCCCTGGCTCCAGAAATAGGCCTTTCTTCCTCATCCAGAGTTCCGCCACGGCCCTGCAGGAAAACGAGCCTTTCCAAGGCGGACGGAGCCTCTGGAAGCTCTGCTGGCCAGGCTGGGTGGGTGGGGTGGGTGCTGGGGCCCGCGGTGCCACCTGGCCGCTTCCACGCCTGTCCCCTCCCGGCCCAGGGCACACGGATCTGTAGGCTGAGTCAGGGCATGCTCTGGGCATGTCGGGACAGGCAGGTGTGCGTCCGGCTCCCCGGACATGACCTGGCCGACCCAGCAGAGCTTTCTCTTCCCCTGCTCCGGGAGCCTGTGGCCACCCAGCCCGGCGGTGGGGTGCGGGCCCAGTCCTGGGAAGCCTGTCCCCACAGCCCAGGCATGAGTCATGGGGCTCACAGGGCCTGCGGATTCCAAGCCCAGCGGTTTCCTGCAGATAAGTGCTAAGTGGAGGGAGCCTGGCAAGAGGAGGCGGAGACAGCGCTTCCTTCAAAGCCCGAGCGCTAATTAGCAATTCCAAGCATACTTTCAACAGTATTTAGGGATTTCCTCATCAAAATAAACTTCCTCCCGTGTTATCTGCACGTTTGGCATGGGGCGGGATCCTTTTTTTGGTCTCATCTATTTATTTTCTTCGAGCTCTAAGACTCCGAGCACATGCACACTGGGCCCCCGGGCAGCGCGGGCTGGGCAGGTGAGGACGAGGGCGCTGGAAACCTCCCTTCCGCACCTGCTCTGCAGGGCCTCCTGCACTCTCCCGCCTCCGCCTCTGGGCCCATCTGCTCTGGGGCTGGCCTGGGAGGCCCTGCTTAGTGGGGCGAGGGGCACCCTGCAGTGTCCTGCCTCACCTCTTCTTAACACCTGACAGGGCCAGGCTGACCCCACAAGGCCTACAAGCCCCGGGGCTGAGGACCGGCTGGATCTGGCCTGTGGGGGCATCTCGGCCACCCAGTGCAGTGAGGGGGCCCTAGTGGGATCCCTGGGCAGGACAGTCCCGCTGGAAAGACTGCCCACCAAAGCTCCTCCTGGAAACAGCCCTGAAGGTGCTGTGGGTGTGCCAGCCGGCCGGGCAGGGAGGGCCACCCTGGGTGCCAGCGTCCCTTGGGTGCTTCCTGGGCTGGGCCAGGCCCCGCGGGCTAGTCTTGGCCACAGTAGGTGACTCCCCCAGGATCTGCTGATGCTGGCTGATGGGCCCATCCCCGGCCTGCGATGAAACCAGATGAGATACGTTTTGCTTGAGGCCGGACGATTTGTCAGGAAATGAGGTAGAGGCTGATAATGGAACTGGGGTCTCTGCGGGCTATTTTTGGGAAACAGTGTCCCTGAAAGGCCCCCATCAGCCCTTCTGGGGACAGCAAGTGAGCAGCAGGGCAGGCCCCGGGGGTGGGGGGGCAGAGGCACTGGGCCTTCTCCCCAACACGGGTGTCCGGGTGTCCGTGCTCTCGGCCAGGCACACTTCCGCCACTGCCCACCATGTGGCCTCAGCCCAGCGCTGTGTGGGAGGGGCCAGAGCGCAGTCCCCATGTCCCCGCCAGCGGGACAGATACAGGAGGAAAGACGGGGCAGATGGGCCGAGCCTGAGACACAGATGGCTCCATGGAGGAAGCTGGGGTGGGTGGGGGGGAGAATGTACAGGAAAGCAGAAAGAGCTAAAAAGGGCAAACAACGCCCACCTCGACGCCCCAGCAGCCAGCGACCCCCAACCCCAGGGCTGGCAGCCGATCCCTGAGTTCCCATCGCGGCCTTCATGTCTGAGTGCTGCCTCCACTGCTGGCCAGGGGTAGCCATGAGCCTGGGGGTCACAAAGCAGCCCCCTGGCGTTGGGGCCAACAAGAAGCATCCCATGACAGAGCCTGGGCCCCCAGCAAAGGTGGAGACAAGTGGGCTTCTGCTCAGGGGAACCCTGCAGCCCCTGCCCAGGCCTCCAGGCCTCCCGGGAGTGGCTTCCCGCCCCGTCCTCAGAACTCTGCAGAGTCATCTGATGGGGACACTGCCCTAGTCACTGCCTGCTCTTGTCCCCAGGGCCAGCCACGCACCTCAGGTCCCTTCTTGCGCCGGGAGGACACAGAGTCCCCACAGTCCCTGCCCTCTGGGGCGGGAGCCATCACCCAGGTCCCTGTGGCCACTGCCCTCAGCGAGCAGGGCCCCTCCTCACCGCAGAGCCCAGCAGGCGGGGGCAGTCCTGGGAGCCGATGTGAGAAAAGCTACCTCTGCGGGCAGGTCACCTCACCTGGGCAAACCAGTGTTTGCCCGAACCACTTGGCACAAACACGACCACCCCCCACCGTCTCCCTCATGCTGCAGGGTCTCCCCAGCCACTCCAGGCCACATGCCTGGATCTTCTCTTGCTTTGCTGTCGTCCCCAGTGACCACCAGACTCGGCCTCCTTGGCTGGCCACAGGCCAGGTCTGGGACCACCCTCCCAACCCCAGTCCACCTGCCCATTTGGTCCTCGGCCCCAGCCAGCCTGAAGCCCAGGAGCCAGGGGCCCACAGCAGACTGGGAGGCCCTCCAGGGGCCCCCCAGGCTGTGTCTGCTCCCAAGAGATCTGCTTATTTCACTGATATCACAGAATTGGGTTCAAGTTTTGCCTGACCGCACAAATGCCCAGCCTGGACACCCAGAATCTGGTGGGTGGGGGGTCGCGGCTGTGCTTCCCAAGTTTCCCAGCAACCTGCAGAAGCCACACACATGTGTGTGCACAGCACACCCACACACACTCACACTGACTCAGGCGACTCCGTCCCCGTGGGACCCAGGTCCCAGGTCTGGTGACTGGACCAGCGCCTCCTCTGTGATGGGCCGGATCAAGCCCGGGAGAACATGCCCCGCTGGCATCACGGCTGATTCCCGGGCACAGTTGTGCTCACAGAGCAAAGGGGAGGTCAGTCCTCTGGCCAGCGGGTCCTCAGTCTTTCGGGAGTGGGGCCCAAGGGGGGCTGACCTCTGACTGGCCCGTTTACCCGCCTGGTACCAGACACTAGAGGGGGACCCTGGCGCCCGCCTGGACTGGGCCTGCTGAGGCTGGGCAGGCGCTGGGCCAGCGGGCTCCGGGGACCCGGTCTCCATGGGGGCTGGAGAGGCACGTTGCACCCCATGCCCCTCAGTGGGGCCCAGTGTAACAAGGGGGTGCCAGCCCTCAGGCCACACATGCTTGAACATGGGCTCCGGTCTCCCATCTCTCAGCGAGATCTCCGGGACCTCTTCAGACTTCGCCTCCCGCAGCCTCCGCACCCTCAGCCACAAAACAGGAAGACACTTTTCAGTGAGAGGCTGCAGTGCCACGGACCCAAGGGCAGCGCCGCAGGAATGGGTCGGCTGGGGAAACAGGGAGAGCCCGAGGACCCCGCACATCCAGGCCCCCGCCATGCCCAGGGGTGCAGAGGACGTGCAGCTCCCTCCTGGCCCCTCATCTGCACAAGGCCAGTAGGGGGTAGGGGGAGCACCATCTCCCCCAGGGCTATTCTGTTAAGAAACAGGAGGCATCCCCCCAGACACCGCCAGGAACCAGCCTTTGGAATCTCTCCAAACAGCACCGAGCTGGGGTCAGTGGGTGAGCTGAGACCTGGGCTCCTGCACCAGTTCCTGGCCAGGGGGCAGGCTCATGCTGCTCCCCCATGAGGATGGGGATGGGGTCGTCTGCATGATCTCACATAGACTAAAATCAGACAGACTATGGGAGGGGGCTGGGGAGAACATCTGGTATTCACGGCCGAGGGCCCTGCCCGGGGGTGGCAGCCCAGCTGCCCAGGTGCCTGAAAAAGCAGTCTGTGCTGACTGGATTGTTAAAGGTCCAGCTGGTGGGATTGTCCCAATGTGGCCACAGCAGTGTCTCTGGGCCTGTGTCCATCACCTCACCATCAGAGATGGAGGCTTTTCTCCCTTCCTTGAAGCTGGGTGGGAATTTGTGAGCTCTTGACAGTCAGAACACAACAAAGGGGCTGGCAACCCCTACCTGTTTCTCTCCCTGGGGGACCCAGCACCCTGGGGACGCAGCACCCTTTTATGACGAAGCATAGGCTGCAGAGAGAAGCTGCAGGCGGGGGCTGCTCCTTCAACTTAAACCCAACCAGAGTCCATTTCAGCTCCCAGACAGGAGTCCCTTTCAGCTCCGCCATTGCTCTTCTGGCCTTGCTCTCAGCTCTCGGGGCCTGGAGGTGAACCGCCCACCAAGCCCTGTCAGGATTCCTGACCTACAGAATCAACAGTATAAAAATTTGTTTCATGTTGTCATGGTGGGAAGATTAATGATTTTTCTTCCCTGCCAAAGTCCCCATCCTAATCCTCACACCCTGTGACTTGTGACTTTAGGTGGCAAAGGAGACTTCCCCTTTGTAAAGGATAATTTGTTTCAGCAGAAATGAACACAGGAGGTTTGGATAATACTTTCAACTTTTGATGTAGGGCTCTTTAGATGTTCTGCTGCTTCTTGTATCAGTTTTGGGAAGTTATATTTTTAAAGGAATTTTTCAGTTCCATCAGAGTCATGAATTTTTTCTTGCACAAAGTCGTTCAAAATATTCTTAGGATTTTTTTTACTGTCTGTAGGGTCTGTAGTGCTAGCCCCTCTTCACTTTCGACATGTACAATTAATGTTCTTTCTTTCTTTTGATTATTTTTATTGGTTTTCTCAAAGAACTAGCTTTTCATTTGATCAGTTTCTGCCACTGTCTCTGTTTTGTGTGTCACTCACTTCTGCTTTTTATCATCTCATGGTGTTCACTTTGGGTTTACTCTGTTCTTCCTCCAACTTTGGCATGGAAAAAACTTAGGTTATTGATTTTAGACCTCATAAGCATTTAAGGGCATAAATTTCCCTTTTATCACTGACTTAGCTGCACCTCACACATCTTGATGTGTTTAGTATCATTCAGCACTTGATATTTTTAAGTTGATTGTGACTTACTTACAGTCCAGCTTGGTGAATGTACCATGTGCACTTGAAGGGAATTTATCCTTTAATCATTTAAAGTAATTTCTATAAATATCAATGTATAAGACTGTGAGGTGGAGGTGCCAGAGCATACAGCCTGCCCACTGGAGCAGGTGCTAGCACAGTACCAGGGGCTGGGTGCTGTTTGCTATACAGGGGCTGATGGTCTGTTCATGCAGTACCCAGCATGGGTGCAAGTGGTCCACCTATGTGCAGACCAGGCACTGGCTGAGGATGACTGGGAAGGAGGTCTGGGCTTGAGAGATGGGGCACTGAGATCCATGGACACCAAGCTGTGATGCTATGGATCTCCTCATCAGGACATGCACTACTTCACTTGACATTTAAAAATGTGCCTCCCTCCCTCCATCCCTCCCTGCTAGCGGGTCTTCTAAAAAGCATTCTGGCTCCTAAGCCCCCTCTACACCTGCCAGTGTACACCTGCCAAGTACACTGTTTTCATGTGGATATTCGACTCTGGGTGCCTGGCTTCCCCACTGGCCGCTCCAGTGGCTCAGGGGTCCCCAGTGGCTCAGGGTGTTTTCCAAGCCAGCCATGGGCCTCCCACATCAGACCCTCTGGCTGGCTCTTTCCCAACAGCCAGGGCCTTTGCAGACCTTGCTTAAAAGCTTGTGGAGCAAGGGGCCCAGGTCTTCCTAAGTCAGGTTCTAGATACTTTCTGAGATAAAAAGCAAAACAGAGCCGCATGTCTGGGATGTGAGGACACTGCCGATTCCCCTTACCCCAACATACACGGTCGCCTCAGAGAGCCCCTAGCCCCTCGGAAGGGGCAGCTGGCCTGGACCCCCTCGCTCAGACCTGTGGATCTGACCCTAAACCAGGCATGGAATGCTGGCTCCATTTTACAGACACACAAACTGAGGCTCCCACCAGCTAGGTTGCTGGGGATCCCTCACACAGTCCATCAGAGCGGGCCCCTCCCTGGGCTCTGGGGGGCAGCAGCAAACCTCCCTGCTCCTCCAGTGGAGGCCATCAGCCCGGCCCTCCCACGGAAGCACTTTTGGAAGCAAATCTGATGACCTCAGCACATTTTTTCCACACACACCCTTCCTCCCTCTCCCAAAATTTCAGTGTCTTTGGATCATTTCCCTGAGGAAAGGCCAAGGCAGGCCTGAGGGGCTCCCTCCCAGAGGCTGCTCCTCACCCCCTACCCTCCCCACCCTGTCCTGGCCTGTGAGGCTGTGGCAGAAAAACCACAAATAATGGAATTGTTTAAGAGAACATCAGTGGGTTTCCACAGCAACTGCCTCTGGGGCCCATCGTCCCAGCAGCTGACATCAGTGGGCCAGGCCGGCCCTCACCTTGGGCAAGCAAAGGAAATGGGTCCTTTCTGGCTCCGGAGATTCCAGAATCTCCGGGAGGGGACCCCAGGTGGCCCTGGAGCAGAGGCCAGGCGGGGGGATCCTGGAGGTGCACTGACCTCAGGGTGAGGAGGATGCGGGCCTGGGCGAAGTCAGGAACCCCAGAACCAACCCCCACCCCAATCACCTCCCATCGCCTCGAGCCATGACTGGCCCGTCCATCCTGCCTCAGCGCACTGGACCCCTTGGGCAGGTGGGGAGTCGAGGCCCAGCGGGAATTCTCGCCTGGCCCTGGCATATCCAGGTGCCTGTGAGGCACAGGGAGGGGCAGGATGAGAGGAGAGGCGTTAGGACAGCACCCGAGAGGCACAGCCACACCTGCTGGCGCTGGCCTCGGGCTCTCAGGCCAGAGCTGCGGCCTCTTTCCTCTCCCCAGAGCGCCATCTGCACCAGCCCCTGCCGGGCCCTCAGAGCCCAGCCTGGCCGGGCGGCACTGCACTCACTGGAGCCGGGGCAGGAGCGTGCCCCTCCCCACACCCGCACCTGAACCGTGGCACCCTGCTCCCCAGCTGCAAGGCCTCCCTGCCCGGCGGGGGGGGGGTCCCGGCCACAGCCCCTTCATCGGGGTGCCCGGGCCGCCTCCCTTCGCCCACCCCAGGCCCTCCCAGGGCTGGGCCTTCCCCAGAGCAGCCCACCCCACACCCAGGGCCCCAGCCTGTCAGGACGGCCTCCGACTGGAGGCTGACGGTAAAGACTGCCTCTCCAAACTAGGCCAGAGCCCGGAGCCCCGCTGAGCACAGCAGCCCCCACTCTGGCAGGACACTGAGCCCTGGGGCCATTAATATGGATTGAGGCCATTGTCTCCTCAAATTAGGCCACGGAGCTCCAGGGGAAGCTCACTGCACCCCGGGGCTCCTGGGTGAGACTGGGCTGACCTGAAGAGGCCCAGCACGTCCAGCCACGGCTGCCAGCTCCCTTCGCAGCGGGAGGCCTGGAGGAGCTGCCTGTCCAAGCCCTAGAACTCTAACGAGCAGGAGCGGTGGGGCAGAAGGAGACGCGGTTTCTAGGTGACAAAGATGGCGGCCATGGCAGTTGCTCTAACGAAACCCTTTCTCCTTCCAAAGTCCACGGTGTGCAGGTGGCATCTGAAACCACACGGCCTCTGCGGTTGACACCCCAGTTTGGGGATTCTGGGTTTGACTCCATGGAAAGAATTTGGGTTTGATTTTAGCTTTCTTTCTTTTTTTTCCCCCAATTTTTTTGAAGTTTTTTGTTTGTTATGGGGTGCGTATGCGTGTGTGTGTGTGTGTGTGTGTGTGTGTGTGTGTGTGTATGGCCTTGTCTGATTTTTCCCTTTGGTCTCTTTGCAGATTCTTTTTGCAGGTTTATGTCAGTTCAGGTGAATGAGCAACCTGGCTACTTCAGTTTGAGCAAATCCGCCTTCCACCCAGCAGTGGTGACAAGAATCCAGCCTCAGAAAACTAAGATTTGTCCAGAAAATGAAGGTAGCAAAGAGAAAGTTCTGGGTTACATAAGGCACTTACATAAGACAGCCCATCCACATGAGTTCAGCGAAACAGCACACGAGTTAAATAAAATAAATAAATAAGAGCACATCTGCGTCCACATGTTGTGAGTCTGAGTGTCTTCCTCTTGCGTCTCATTACTCTGGCCTCCAGCGGGTATAGAAATTAGTATAGGTGGTGCCACTAGAAATTAGGAGCTCAAATTATAATGGAAACTGGTACAAGGGCTTCAGGAAGGGTGGGGTGGGATGTCTTGGTGGAATTTACTTTGGTTAATGAAAACTAATTTGGAATTTATGGTTTGGTTTAAAACACATACATCTTGAAGTCGGGCGACCACCTGTAATTCTTTTTTCCTTTTTACTGATGTCATTTGTGCTGGGGGCAAGCTGCACAGCAGAGGCAGCCTGAGAAACACTGAAGTCTTTAGACGTTGGATAAACTGGGAGTTGGGAAATTAAAGGTTTTTGAAGGTTAGGAATCCAATTGCGGAACTGAAATAAGAAGTTACGGTCTCGTGGGGAAAGAAGTTTCCCTGCGGAGTGAGCTGGAAGATGGCGCGCAGCTCATTCCTTTGGCTGTGTGCTGATAGAGTCTGGTCAGGGCTTTGAGATCGTCGAGTGTCACTATTGGTTAATGAAATGGTGTTTTCTCTAATTCCCAGAAATTTAAAGTAGGAAAAATTGGCAGCATCATGTTATATTGATCAGAGGAAATGTTATGGCAGCTGAGTAGAGTTCCTGAGCCACTTCATAAAATTTCTCTTTCCTGATAGGAAAGACATTAGACAACTTTGACCTATTTGATGTTCATCTGGTAAATTGGAAGTTAATAAGGAAATGTTTCGCCTTCGCATGTATATGAATGCGAATTTGGTGTTTAAAAATTATGTGAATGGGCCTCCCTGGTGGCACAAGGTTTTAAGTGTCAGACTATGAAGCTATCCCAGCCCCTGCAGCGCGAGTTCGATCCCCGGCCAGGGAGCTACCCACATGGCGCAGCAGACCTCTCCTGTCTCCCCGCTGCTCCCCTCAGCAGTGGATTTCAGTGGATTCGCCTGTTCTGCTCCCTACACTGTCTCTTGTGAATATTCTCACCCCCCCCCGCACCTCTTTCCTGCACCCCAGCTCTTGTATACACAAATAAAATAAATCTTTAATATAAATTAATTTATTTATTTAATGAAATTAAAATTATATGTGACCTCTTGTAGGTCTAATACGATCTGATATAATACTGCTTGTGGATTCTGGTTGCTGTTCCGGAATGTCGTAAGTTATAATGTTGAACAAATTACCTGTCAATGATGTTGTGATTGGATCTTTAATTTAGGTTATTTCAGAGTTCGAACATTTGCAGAAATGTTTTGTGGAGAAATTAACAGAGAAAGACTTCAGCAAGCATGAAAGAACCATGCTAATTGATAGAACTCAAGAAGGACTGGGGGAGCTTTAGTCTGCAATGTTATTGTTTTCATTTGTTTGCTTTCATTCAAGGAATTTTCTTTTTCTTTCCTGATCTGCAGCAAAATTAAATTGCATTTTGCGAGCAGGACTAAACCGTGTTTGCCTTTTCTCCTTGCTACCATTGTAACACGGGGAAATGATAGTGTCTTTATTACTCATGGCGATGTGTCTATCTTGCATAATTTCAGTAAGAAATTTTATTTTTCCTTAGAAAGAGAATTAGAAACATGGTCACATTACCAAAGCTTTGGTTGGAATGTCACAGTTAAGACCTTCTGGGAGCTGAGCTTGAGCAGAGAGGGGGGAGCCTGCCACCTTGCCCCCAAGGCCTGGACAAGCTCTCCCCCATGGGCAGGTTTGGAGACCCCAGAGAAAAAGGCCTTGGGAACCTCAAAAAGAGAAAATGATGTAAAAGGAGTCTAAGGAGATGGTCCTGTGGGTGGCTCCTGGGCCCAGAGAGGCCAAATGTTGAGAGCTAAAGACACTTCCAGAAAGTCCCAACAAACCAACAGAAATTCTACTTGGTTATTCTGGCCTATGAGTTTATGCAAAAGTGGAGTGAATAAGTCAAAACTATATTTAGTCTAGAAAGGTAGAATTGGAATTAAGGAAGAGAGAAAATGATTTTAATAGCAGCCACTCAAACATTTTCAAGACTTTTTTTTCTCTTTTGGCTTGGACTGAGTGACTGTTTTCTGGAGATGAGGACTTTGCCACACTGGCTATCCATGGACACTAAGTACCTCTATGCTGGCTTCAATTTCCTTTCAATACACTGTAACCCCAGAAAAAAGCTCTTTACTGGCCACACCCCAGCATCCAGACGCTTTTGATACTGTAGAAATGATGACAGAAATCAAAAGTGAGGAGACTTTGTAAGAGAAGCATCGAGGAGCAGCCTCCGAGCCAATGGGTGGCACTCACAACCAATGATGGTGGGAGGTAGAGACTTGCACATCCCCCCCAGTGGGGGCTGATGAGAAATAGGGGAAGAGTTGGGACTTTACCAGTTAAGCTATTGGGCCTTTTGGAAAGTAGGATGCTGGTGAGAAGGGGTGGCTGGGAAGGTGCCATCACGCCATGTGTGGCTTCAGCTTGGACCTCAGTCTCTGCTCAGCAGATGCTACCTGGGGCAGGGGAGACAGCATCTGGCCGTGCACCAGCCTGTAAATTCTCTCCCTCCCTTCCCCTCTCGTCCCCTCCCCTCCTCGGCTCTCATTCCAGTTCCCCTGAGTTTCCTCTGTTGCAGAAGGCAGGCAGGCTGTTTGATTAATGGATGAATGGTGAATGGGTGGATGGAAGGAAGGTAGACAGATTATTGATTGACTTATACGGCTTACGTTCTCAGCACTGTCAAATGAAGCAAATTAGTCGGTGTGCTCAATAAACTGTAGTTGAATAAATCACCATCAAGCGTTGCTTAATGATAAGGATACATTTTGGGAAATACAAGGTAAAGTGACTTTGTCATCGTGTAAACCTGTTCTAGCGTGAATCCACATGCCCACACAGTGGAGCCCACTATACACCCAGGCTGTATGGCACAGCCTGATGGCGGCATTGCCTACCCATCACTGGTCAAAATGCCACCGGGAGAAGTGTGGCTGTAAATCCGCATGTCTGCCAAGTGATCATCGCAACACAAAACACATGAACACGTTTGATCTGAGTTCCTTTGACAGACGCCCCCAGACCATGAACCTGTCTTCCCCCTGCCCCCACAACCACTGCATCTGGACAGACCTGAAGACAAGCCCCACCCCAGGGAACTCCAGATGGTCCCCATCCTCGCTCACCTGCTCCGGAGCTTCATCCCTTAAGCCGACGTGTCTGGGTGTCCAAATGTCCCCTTATTATAAGGACCCCAGTCCTACAGGATTTGACCCACCTTCATGGCCATGCTTGTGCGTGGCTGTCTCCACTGAGGTCTGACTCCAAACAAAGACATGTTTGGAGGTTCTCAGGGGTAGGATGCCAACATATGAAATTTAGGGGGACCCGTTCAGCCCATCACATCAGACTATCACAAATCCTGTGAGGTCCATGGGAGCAGAGAGCCTCGGATTTGGCTGCCTCTAAGTCCAGGCAAACCTGCCCATGGTCAGGTTGGCGTGAGGAAGGGGGTGCGTTTGCTTAGCCACGGTTTGCAGTGTCTTCATTCCTCCCTCGGTGCTCGGGCCATCCGCCTCATCACCCCACTTCCCAGCCACCCCTCCGGCAAGGACCACATTCTGGCGCTCACAGGCCGGGTGCACCCAAGACCCTCCGTGCACTGGCTGGGTGTCCCTGCTGCTCAACCTCCCTGAGCCTGTTTCCTTCTCTGTAAGATGGAGTAATGACGCTCCCTATGTAGGTTTTCATGAGGAGGGGAAGGTGGACATTCGCCAAGGACATGGTAGGCACTAGATCTGTGTCCCTTGGGGCCCCGGGTCTCTTGGGGAGGCTTAGAGCCAGGGCCTGTGGGCCGCCTGGCCATGCCCATCTCCACTGGGTGCTTTCGCCTGGTGGGGCTGCTGGGCTGGGCCGCCCCTTTGCTGGCTCTCAGCAGGCAGCCCCAGCCACACCCCGTTTTACGCATATAAGAAAAGTCCAAGCGTGAGGGCCTGTGATTGTTCCATTTGTTTACAGCATTTGCTCGAGCATATTTCTGGCAAGGAAGTTGACAATAAACCAAGCCCCGGGCAGCGGGGCTGGTGGGGCAGCAAATGAAGCCAGCTGCTGTGCGGGTGCCCGGTGGGCTGGGCCGGAAACCGGGCCTCTGTGCTGGCGCGTCAGAGGAGGGCCCTGCCTGGGGTGGCCAGCCCCGAGCCCGGCCTGGGGGACAGGCGGCTGGGGCTCCGGTGCTCCCCGAGGAACTTGGTGACCCCATACCCACAGCTGCATGTCCCTTGGCCTCAGTTCCCAAGCTCGAGGGGTCACTAGGGATCCAGGTGCATCTTGTGACCCAGACCGTACTTTGGCTCAGGAAGTGGGGGTCTTCTCAGGGTACAGCCTGGTTCCTCAAGTCCTGTGTTGTGTAGCTTCTGAGGTGGAGAACGAAGGCTAACCATGGGCCAGGCAGGCCCCAGGGCACAGCACCCCTGGGTCAAGAACCCCCTCCAATGCCTGGTGTTGGGCACCCAAGTCCAGCGGAGGGAGGGAATCAGCCCAGGTCCCAGCACGTGAGGCAGGGCCAGCAGGAAAACCGGATGCCCCTGGGTCATCCCCTCCCTTGCGACCATTGCTCTTGCACAGCAAGAAGGGTTTTGTCTCTGCACATGCTCATTAAAGAGCGAGTGAGCGAGTGAATGCATGAGTGAATGAATGAATGAGGGGTGACTGAACGAACCGAATAATGTGGTAACAAGTCAAGATGGAAGACGTCTGGCCACCGTCCAGCTGTCTGAGCTCCCGCTGCCTGAAGGGCCGCGGCTCTCCCAGGGTATTCACCAGAGGCCCTCTCCTAGGCCCCTTGGCGGGAAAGGTCTGCAGGGAACAGGCAAGGCCTGGCGGCTTCTGGAAGGATGGCGGGTGCTCGGGCCTGACAGGTGGGGGCCCTGGGCCCCGGCCCAGCTGCTGGAGCCCCCAGCAGGGCGGGTTGGCAGCGGAAGTGGGTCCAGAGCCCCTGGGGCCTCTCCTGACTGTGCTTTGCATTGCCCTGAGCCCACTGGGTCACAACTCTGGGCTCAGGGGCACCCCCAGGTCTCCGTCTCCGTGGCCATCCACAGGGCACTTCTGGCTCCGTGCACTGGACACAGGGTTCAGCCTATGGGACGACACTCAAGAGGGGGCTCAGGCCCAGAGGGGCTCAGGGCATCCACGCAGCCAGAGCCAGACCCAGGCCCGCAGGCTCGAGGCCGCCCCACTGGCCGAGGATGGATGAGCCGAGGCCTGGAGCTTCCGGGCTCGCGATGCCACTGACCCGGCTGGACTTAAACAACACCCAATGGACAAATATTTATCCCCGACACCAGAGGAGCCGGGGAAGCGCCATCCCTCGCCCCAGATCCCTGGCGATGAGGTGGGACCCTCAGAGGGCTGTGAACTGGGCACAGGGGGGCAGGCGCCAGGCAGACGGCAGCCTGCTGCAAAGATGCCCCCGGCCCGCTTCACCCCGGAGCACAGGGGTGGGGGCTGGTCCCCGCGACACCTTGGCCGGGTGGCTCAGCAACAGACTGGCTGGCGCCCGCTTCCCGGCCCTCGCCACTGACCCCTCTGCCTGCCAGAGCCAATATTTGAGGTCAGGAGGCAAGCACAGGCCAGCGAGCAGGCCCCAGCGCCCACGGCCCTGCCTGCATCTCAGCAGCCCCAGGTTCTCGCCAGGCAGGTGGGGTGGGGCTCCCTCCTGTTGAGGGCCCCCAGGAACTACCACATTGGGGGGTATCTGAAGACCCCAAGGGTTGGGCCTTGCTCCCCCAGGGCCCCTTTCTCAGCTACATAGGTGGGGCAGGGCTTCCCATACGACAGACCAGAGACAAGCCCTGAGGGGGCACCAGGGGCCCGGGGCCTCCCAGGCCAGGTCGGGACCCTCCCTTCAGGCATGGCTCCCGAGAGGACCTCTGGGTCACCCCAGCCTGCTGCCAGGATGGGCCAGCAGCCCCCGTTGTGGGGGGATGACCCCCTGGGGGAAAAGTCCTCCCCAACACCCTGCTCCCGCTGGGTCCTCTCAGGCTGGCCCTGGGCAAGCTCCATGTGCCCGGGCCCCGGGTACAGGCTCACCTCTCATGCGCCTGGGCTGGGCCTGTGGTTCCGGGGCAGATCCTGTCCCAGACAGCCCCGGGGGGCTGCCCGGCGGACCCAGGGGCCAGCGTACCCAGAGGGACCAGGAGCACCTCCCTGAGCCATCCTGGGGGGCTTCCTGGGGACAGGGTGCAGGGGCCAGCACCCAGGACCTCTGCCCTGTGCCCCCTGGCAGGCTCTGGGCCGGCCCTGCTGCCCACGAGCCGGAGCCGGCGGGAGGAGAGCACCGGCGTCAGCGCTGCGCCGCACATTCCCGAGGTCCCTCCCGGCCCATCCTGCCGCCTCCTCCCCCAACCCCAAGCCGCGCGGGTGGGTCCTGGCCCGTCCTCCGCCCGGCATCACCCCCTGCCCGGCCCTGGCACACCTCCTGCCAGCTGCTGGTTTGGCCACCCGCGGGCCGCGAGGAGCCAAGGCTTTCAAGTGCCTTCCCAGGGGAGCCCGAGGCCGCCGCTGCCTCCAGCAGGCTGGGTATTTTGGGGGACGTCCCCTAAATGAAAACAGGACAAGAACGCAGAAGCCAAGCACGGTCCCCAAGGCTTGGGTGTGGCTCAGCTCTGCAGAGAGGAGCGAGTGGGGGGCAGAGCTGTGAGCCGACAGGAAGGGCGGGTGGAGGGAGGGGGTCCCACTAGGGGTTCAGCCTCGGGGGTGTGGAGATCACTGTCCCCGAGCCCCCCCTTTGGCTCTCCCAGGGTGGGGTGCCAGTCTGGGACCCTGGGGCAGACATTTTCAGGTTTGTCCTCTGGAAGGGACCAACCTCCCCGAGGGCCTTAGGGGGCCACGCGGCTCGGGGAGCAGGATCAGACACCCAGGGCCAGGACAGATTATTAAATGAAATACTGACTTCCTGGCACAAAATCGCAGGAATAAACGTCCTCCAGTTAAGAAAAAGAAGGAAAAAAAGAAACCCAGGCCTGGTCCTCCCTCCCCAGCTCGGCTCCCCTGCTCGCTCCCTCCCAGCCTGCCAACGCCGAGCCACTCAACCCCTCCCAAGGGCCCAACAAAGCGTGGAGAGATCAGGAAGGGAAACTGAGGCTCCGGCGTGGGAGGGTTTCTGCGGCATCAGCCTCCCAGGGTGCAGCCCTGGGGGCAGGGCTGCGTGCTGCCTGCCTGGAGGCCTCCGTGTTGATCTAGGACGCAGAAGCCAAAGGCCTTCCAGCCAGGTTCCGCCCAAGTGCAGCCTGAGGAGCGGGACCTGGCCCCCCAGGGAGGGGCAGCCCCCAGGACGACTGACAAGTAGGCACCGGGCGCTCGCTGTCCCTGTCAGAGCCAGTTTCCTGGCAGTGAGGCGGGAGGGTGGCGGCTCTCAGGCCTCTCTGGGGACCCGGGCCCAGATGGGCAGAGGCCCCAGCGTGGGCCGAGGGGCTGGGGGCAGCACGCAGGGAGCCTGCCCGAAAGCACCGGAACAGCCAGGGCCGCGTTCCCACAGGCCATTAGGTGGTATTTTTAGCCCTGCCCCGGGCGCACGCTAAGAATAGCCGGAGCAGTGGGAAAGCTGCCTGGGTGCCGGGGGCGCCCCCGGGGCTTGGCAGGGCGTCCTGCCGGCTAGACCAACCCATGGGGCCTCCAGGGGGGACCAGCTGGGCACTGGAGGTCAAATGGACTCGAGGTCGAATCCTGCCATCCTGGGGGTACCCTTTGCCCAGTGGGAACCTAGGTGCTCGCTGACAAGGGCCCTGGGGGTAGAGCCCTGATGCCCGGCACTGGCCTTCGGACACACTCAGGGAGCGTCGTGCACCCTTCTTTCCCGGCTGATGTCGAGAGGCTTTGGAACCGGCCTGGGACTCCAGCAGGGGCCTCTCCTTGCCCCTCCACCCGCCCTCCCCAGCCCTGTGACTCTGCCCAAGCCGGCCTCCCTGGGAACTCACTCATTTATCAGCTCATTCTGTAGCTGCCCCTTCTTTCATCCGTCTCTGAGCACCTGCTGGGTGCCAGCTGCTGGAGACACGAAGACACAGAAGACCCTGGGACTTGACCTCCTGAAGCCCCCGCTCCGGCGGAAGAGATGAACGAGTCTGAGCTGAGGACAGGGAGCTGCAGATGGCGGCTGCGCGGCCGGCTAACTCCTGGGGTTGGGGTGGGGTCGGGGCCCCGGGAGGAGGCTGTGCACGCAAGAGCTCTGCGGGACGCAGGTCAAGAGCAAGCCCTGGCGCCTGTGAAGTGCAGCCAGCCCCTCCCTCGGGTGCCCCTCAGGCCCACCACCCTCCTCAAGCACCTGCAGGCCCTGGGATTTAGGGAGCACCCGTGGGAATGGTTCACTGGGAGGCTCCTCAGTCTTGCGGCTAGACCTGAGGGTGCAGCTGCCCTCGAGAAGCTGCAGGGCTAGAGCGTGGAGAGGGACCCCCTGTGAGCTGCTGTGGGGTCTCATGGCTGGACCACTGGCCGCTAGGCCCCCGACAGACTCTTGCTGCCTCTGCTGGCCTGTGCTCACTCGCCTGGTGCACGCACACAGCCACCTCCACCAGTGTCCACTGGATGTCCTCTCCGCCTAGCACCGCTGAGGCCCAGGCCCACACCAGCAAGCCAAGCGGACCAAATTCTGCCCTCTGGCATCCCTCCAGAGGGGGCCGCAGGTAGTAGAGGAGGCCACCTGCGTGGCCAGCATGCTGTGGCTGCCCGTGACTGCACCCTGTGCCTGCAGGACCCCGATGGCCGCTCCAGGGAGTGAGGAGCTCTCATGCCCCTCTGGCTCCCCAGCCCATCCAGGGCTGCCCCAGCAGGTGTGGGGTCTAGAGGAGCCCCTTGGCCACGCCCTCTCCCTGGCCACGCCCCTCCAGGCCCCCTCTGTCTTCCAGCTCTTGGGCCTCCAACCTCTGCCCAGCCTCTCCCTCTCGCCGGCCACTTCCCCTCCCAGGCACGCCCTGGCCCTGGGCCCCCTGCCCGTGCAGGGAGAAGCTGGAAGCAGCACAAGGGACAGGGAGCAGCAGCCACCCCCAGCAGGGGCGGCCCCTGGCCACTGCAGGCCCATCAGTGCCCATCTGAGTCACCACCCATGAAAACAGGAAGCGCTGGGACAAGATCCCTCACCTTCCTTCCATTGTCATCCCCAATTGTCCGGCCTGCGACGCCATCCGGCCGCTTCTCGGACCCGCGGTGGAGGCAGGGGCTGGGAGGCCTTTCTGCAGAGCCCGGCTGGGCTGCCAAGGCTGCCAGGGCCGCCACAGAGGCCCGGGAAGTCCTTGACCGCGAGCTGGTCTTTCAGAGCAAACCCAGGGGGCTTTCCCAGGCTGGGGTTGTTGGTGCTGATGTGGAAATGTCCCCTCAAAACGACGAGCCGCACCGGGAGGCAGAGGACCCCCTGGCAGAGAAAGACTGTGACCCTTGGAGGGCGGGGCCCCTCGGAGCAAGGAGAACTCAGAACCGCCTCAGCCTGCCGAGGGCCAAGCGCCACAGGCCTGGGGAGGGGCTGGCCCGGGCCGTGACCCCCTCCAGGAGCCCCGGGGGAGTGGCGGGCTTCCCCAGAGACCCCTCCGCCGTCCAGAAAGGGAATGCAGAGTCTAGGAGCCCCCTGGGAGCAGCCCACAGCTCACCTGTGCAGGTTGTGCACCATGTTGACCCCACGCAGGCCTCCTGGGGGGGCCCCCAGGTGTGGCTGTTCTTCCGGCCAAGGGGGTTCCCTCAGTGCTCCCTACGGCCGCGACCTGGCACGCTGCGTCCTCCCCACCTGCAGCCTAGTGGCCTGCGCCGGTTGCCGCCGCCCTGGGCAGGCTGAGGGCAGGCGGGTGTGCACCGGGCGGGCTCTAACCAACTGGGAGTCGGGAGCTGGGTGCCCTAAGGCAAGGCCCTGGCCAGTTCCTCCCGTTTCCCCGGGTTCTGTGTCCTGCCGGGGCCGTCCGGCCAGGGGGGCGCGGGCTTGTTCGCAGGCCGCTTTGGGCTTTCTGTTTCCTCTCTCCCCTCTGCCCTGCCCTGGGTGCCCACCGAGATGCCCACAGCCAGCCACCGGCCAGCCCCAACGCCGCGCGGGGGCCCCGCTCTAAGCAGCGGCCCGAGAGGCCAGGCCGGGCGTCTGTGGCTCCATTTCTGGAATTCTTCGGGAGTGAGAGCAGCCCTGGCTGTCAACAGGGCTCAGCTCAGGGGGCCGGCCCGGGCAGAGAGAGGCCGCTATTGTCCAGGCCAGGAGGGGCCCCAGGAATGCCGGAGCGCAGCCCCAGAGCCGGCCCTTTGTGTGCAAACGCCAACCCGCAGATAGCCCTGACCACACTGCTGGGGGGCCGGCTTCTGGGTGTCAGGACTCTCCCGTGACCTGTGGGGGCCCAGAGCCGGCAGGGGCGGCGCCCCAAGCAAGGCTGCTCTCCATGCGGGCTTGCTGCTCCGAGGTGGCTTTGACCACTGGGGTCAGCTGACACCCCAGGGCCCCAGACGGCCACCATCAGGACTGGGGACTCAGTTCCCAGGGGCTGCTATAAAAATGCACCCGAAGGTAAAGAGGGGGTGGGACATCCCAGGGTAGCGATGGCCACGTTCTATGGTCACACCACCCGGGAGTGGCGATTTCTTCGCCATGAAACCAGGACCTCACACCTAAGCCAGCGGCTAAGGTCAGCGGCAACGTGGCCGGTCACGCTGACGGCAAGAATGAGGACAGGACCCCTCCCGAGGCCGTGACCGGGCGGTGGGATGAGCCCCACGGACCGGACCACCTCACGGTGGTGAGAGGCGTCGCAGAGCAGGGAGCCTGCGTCCTGGACGGGATCTGCGGGCGAAAAGGGGACGCTGGGCAAACGGCCAGGAGCCGCGTGGGCGAAACGCGCGTGACCGGAGCTCGCGGGTTGGAGAGTTGCGGCAAAGCTGCCACCCGACGGCCAGAGGCTAATAACCGGGGGGCCTGGGCGCGCATCGTGCTGCCGGGAGCGCCATGCTCTCCAGCTGGCCTCGGGCGCGCCGAGGGCAAGGGCTAGGTATTCGTCAGCCTGGTGTTTCCAGAATCTGCCCCAGAGTCTGGTGCCCAGCGACGCTCAACAGGTGTTTGTTGATAAAAAGAAAGAAGAAGGGGGCGGGAGAGAAAAGGAGGAGGGTGAGTGAAGGAAGATGAGCTGATGGAATGGATGGAGGGTGGGCGGGTGGGTGGTGGGTGGATGGCGGGTGGGTGGAGGGTGGGTGGTGGGTGGGTGGGTGGATGGTGGGTGGGTGGGTGGTGGGTGGATGGCGGGTGGGTGGATGGTGGGTGGATGGCGGGTGGGTGGATGGTGGGTGGATGGCAGGTGGATGGCAGGTGGGTGGATGGTGGGTGGATGGCAGGTGGATGGCAGGTGGGTGGATGGTGGGTGGTGGGTGGGTGGAGGGTGGGTGGAGGGTGGGTGGGTGGATGGTGGGTGGGTGGGTGGTGGGTGGATGGCGGGTGGGTGGATGGTGGGTGGATGGCAGGTGGATGGCAGGTGGGTGGATGGTGGGTGGATGGCGGGTGGGTGGTGGGTGGGTGGAGGGTGGGTGGAGGGTGGGTGGGTGGATGGTGGGTGGGTGGGTGGTGGGTGGATGGCGGGTGGGTGGAGGGTGGGTGGAGGGTGGGTGGGTGGTGGGTGGATGGTGGGTGGGTGGCGGGTGGATGGTGGGTGGGTGGATGGTGGGTGGGTGGTGGGTGGGTGGATGGCGGGTGGGTGGATGGTGGGTGGGTGGGTGGTGGATGGCGGGTGGGTGGATGGTGGGTGGATGGCGGGTGGGTGGATGGTGGGTGGATGGCAGGTGGATGGCAGGTGGGTGGATGGTGGGTGGATGGCAGGTGGATGGCGGGTGGGTGGTGGGTGGGTGGAGGGTGGGTGGAGGGTGGGTGGGTGGATGGTGGGTGGGTGGGTGGTGGGTGGATGGCGGGTGGGTGGAGGGTGGGTGGAGGGTGGGTGGGTGGTGGGTGGATGGTGGGTGGGTGGATGGTGGGTGGGTGGTGGGTGGGTGGATGGTGGGTGGATGGCAGGTGGATGGCAGGTGGGTGGATGGTGGGTGGATGGCGGGTGGGTGGATGGTGGGTGGATGGCGGGTGGGTGGATGGTGGGTGGATGGCGGGTGGGTGGATGGTGGGTGGGTGGTGGGTGGATGGTGGGCGGGTGGAGGGTGGGTGGGTGGATGGCGGGTGGATGGCGGGTGGGTGGCGGGTGGGTGGTGGGTGGGTGGATGGTGGGTGGGTGGATGGTGGGTGGGTGGTGGGTGGGTGGATGGTGGGTGGATGGCAGGTGGATGGTGGGTGGGTGGTGGGTGGGTGGATGGTGGGTGGATGGCGGGTGGATGGCGGGTGGATGGCGGGTGGGTGGTGGGTGGGTGGATGGTGGGTGGGAGGTGGGTGGGTGGAGAATGGAGGATGATGGATGGTGGATGGAGGGTGGTGGATGATGGATGGTGGATGGAGGGTGGTGGATGATGGATGGATGGTGGGTGGGTGGCGGGTGGGTGGATGGTGGGTGGAGGGTGGTGGATGATGGATGGATGGTGGGTGGGTGGGTGATGGTGGGTGGGTGGATGGTGGGAAGATGGTGGGTGGAGAATGGAGGATGATGGATGGGTGGATGGTGGATGGAGGGTGGTGGATGATGGATGGATGGATGGTGGGTGGAGGGTGGTGGATGGATGGTGGTGGATGGCGGGTGGTGGATGATGGCTGATGGACGGATGGACAGATAGATGAGTAGTAGAGGCGTTTTTCGGCCCAGGAGGAAGAGGTTGGATGGAAGCTGTTGATTCTTTGCTTGGTTTTTCTCCTCCCCTTCACAAGTACAATTGACCTTGGGGTCATCGCCCAGGGCACCAGTGTTGACCTGAACTGAATACCCTGCGCTGGGGTGGGGGGATTCCTGTAAAGACCCAGTTTCGCCCCAAATGAAGCTGTCAACACTGGCAACTGGGATGGCTCACCAGGACAAGGCAGTGCGTGCTCCTGTGCACTCTGAAATCCCCTGCACCGTGTGGAAAGCACCAGAATCCTGGGGATTTTTCTAGAGTGGACTGTATTTTGCCAATGAGGAAGAATTGCCGTCATAGACAAGTGGTCAGAGGAGAATTTGTGAAGTGGGGCGACCTGCCAAGCGGGCAACCTTCAGCTGCCTTGGGCTGGCCGTCAGCGTGGCCACCCACCTTGACTGGCCAGCGCTGCTGTCCGAGAGGGGGCCGTCCCCCAACAGGGCTCAGCTCTGCCATCTAGGATGCTGCTCCCACAGAAACAGCCCTGACCAAAAGCCCCCGCCCCGCCCCGCGACCTGGCTGGGGGGTCATCTGTGCTGTGTCGGAAATGAGAGCAGGGCCCCTGGGCTGATCACATCCCCCTAACGGCCTTCCCCCACGTCATGGGACCTCTTCTGGGTCCGGGCCCCAGAGTCAGGGCAGAGGGTGGCAACAAGGTGGACAGAGGGAGCGGCCGGCCAGCCAGCGGCTCTCGCGGGGAGTCCTGACTGTAGACCCGCGTCCACGCGCAACGAAACGAGGACAGAAGCCCCCACGTGCCCCAGCCCGCCCTGCGCCCACCCCCGCTGCAGCCAGGAGTGGGCGAGCTCTAGAAGACACGCTTCTGGAAACAACCACCGGGGAAGCTGCGAAACTAGGGAAGAAAGGCGCTAACCGGCCGTGGGGGACCGAGGCCGCCGCAGACAGTGCCGTGAGCTGCGCGCGAGTCTAGGAAATCCGGGTGGAGACGGGGCGTTCAGAGTGTGAAGCTTTTACTGAAGGAAACTGGAGTTGGGGCCTCCCGAGGTGGGAGGGGACGTGGCACAGTGATGCCCTTGGGCGCTAAGTCCCGGAGCCTGGACGGCCTCGAGGTCGCCCCTGCGCCCCGCGGCTTGTTGGCTCGGCCGCCTGCGCCCGGCTGACCACAGCGGGGAGGGCAGCGTCTCCTCCCCAGGAGGTCCGGCATGGGCTCCTCTAGGGTGGCAGTTGATTTCTCCTTTTTTTTCGGGGTATTTTTCTGCATTTCCCAAAGCTTCTCCAAAAGGCATGATGCACTTTTAAGTCAGAAAGAAAAGCCAAGACGTGTTTAACCGGCGTCCAGCGTTGTGGGGTCTCAGCCGGCGTCACTCCTGGGCAGCGCTGGGCCCGGTGGTGCTTTGCTTCATCCTGAACACAGTAGGGGGCCGGCACCCCATCCCCCCACTGCGACCAAGGAACTTGTCTTGCCAGATGCTCCCCCACCACGGGCGAGAACCGCTGGCCCCAATGAAAGACTTTCTAAAACCCACAAGACCATCCTGCAGCAAAGCCTTGAGCCAGCAGGACTGCCTGCAAGATCTGCTCCCTCTCCCTAGCCAGCCCCACACTGACGCCCCACACAGGGGACCCCAGCCTCCTCGCTGCCCCTGTGTACCCCTCACACCGAGCCTCAGCTGGGAGAGACTTCGGACGCTTTTGATTATCTGAGTGTCTGTGCCGTGCAGATCGCAATCAGCCTGTGCCTAAATGGACCGCGGTGGGGTGCGGCCTGAGAAAACTGTGGCCACGTCCCCAAGTCCTCCCACAGCAACCCCACAGGAATTTAACCCCTTGGAGTAACTTTCTTCTTAAGTATCTTTTTTTTTTCTTTTCTCCATTCTTGGAAAGAATTGGACTTTCTCTGAGCCCTAAAAGAGCCCAGCACAAGTTGCAAGCATGATGGAAGCATGATGGGGGTCACCCCCTAAGACCCCCAGGTCCCTTGCCTGGGGCCGGGGTGCTGCTGCATGCCCCGACCCTTTCGTCCTCAGCCATGGGCTACGGTGGGGCCTTGACCCTGTTGTTCCCCAGAAAGTGAGTGTCTTGTTCCCTCCACTGTGGTCCCCTCCAGCCTTGTCCTGAGGCCTAGAACAGCCACCCGGGAAGTCTTTCTTATCAGAGTCCAGCCATTTAGAACCCAGAAGAAGTGAGTGGGTAGATGAGGCCTGGAGGCAAAGGAAGGCGAGGCATAAAGGAGGGAAGGTTCTGGAACCTGCGGTGGTCCCTCTCCCTGGGCTGCGCACGGGCAGAGGGAGAGGCAGACCACCCAGCCGAAGGCCTAGAAACGGGGCCTTACTCAGCGGATCGCCCACCGAGAGTGACGCGAGAAGCCAGCAGCGGCGGGAAGCAGCGCTAGATATTTATCCTTATTTTCCTGCACTGCTTTTTTTATTAACAGCTTGATCGAGGCATATTTCACATACCACGTAATTCACCCATTCAAAGTGTATGATTCAGTGGTTTTTAGTTCACAGAGTTATGCAACTGTCCCCAAGGTCTACTTTTAGAACATTTGCACCACCCCAAAGGGAACCCGTTCCAGTAGCGGGGACTCCTGTCTCCTCCCTCAACCCCCGGCCCCCCTCGCCGGCTCTGTCTCCCTGGGCTGGCCTGGTCTTGACTCTTCACAGGAATGGAATCTGCAATGCCGGGTCTTTTGTGTGTGGCTTTGCTCACAGAACACACGGTTTTCCAGTCGAGGTGTGAAGTGGTGTCTCCTTGTGACTTTGATTTGCTTTCTCCTAACGTGGTTGCTAATCCTGTGCTTATCGGCCATTTGCGTGTCTTCCCCGGGGAAATGTCAATTCAAATCCTCTGCTGATATTTCATTGGATTGTCCTCAAGGGATCTTTTGCACATGCATTCTGTATGCTACACTCCTGTCGGATCTGGGGCCTGTCACTCTGTCCTCCCATGCTGAGGCTCATCTGGCTTTATGGTGTCCCTTCCACACACATAAACTTTTAATTTTGATCAAGTCCAATTTCTCTAATTTTTCTTTGGTTACTTATGCTTTGGTTTCATATCTTCAAATGTCATGAAGCGTTATCCCTATATTTTCTTCTAGTAGTTTTATGGGTTTTGCTCTTGTATCTATGTCTGTGACACATTTGGAGTTAATTATTGGATATGGGGTGAGGTAGGGGTCTAAATCCATTTGCATGTCCAATTGCTTCAGCATCATTTGCTGAAAACTAGTCCTTGGCCCACTGGAATGCTCTTGATAGCCAAAACCAGTTCAGCATGTATGAGCCGGTTTATTTCTGGACTCTCTATTTTGTTTCATTTATCTGAATGTCTATATTAAACACCACACTGTCTTAATTATTGCAGCTTTGTAGCAAATTTTGAAATCAGGAAATGTGAGTCTTCCAAACTTCTCGCCGTTCTGACTCCTTTGCATTTCATATGAATTTTAAGATCAATTTGTCGAAAATTGAAAATACATGAGGTGGGGGATTTAACAGATTGCATTGAGTCTGTCGATCAGTTTGGGGAATGCTGCCTCCTTTAAAACACAAATAGCAATAAAACATCCAATCCATGAATACACGATGTCTTTCCATTGACTTAAGTCTCCTTTTATTTCTTTCAAGACTATCTTGTAGTTTTTTGAGAACACATTTTGCATGTTTTCTTAAATGTGTCCCTAAGTATTTTATTCTCTTGGATACTACTGTGAGTGGAATTGTCTTCTTGCTTTTATTTTTGGATTGTTCATTGCAAATGGATAAAAATACAACTCAGTTTTGTATACCAAGCTTGTATCCTGCCACATTCCTAAACTCATTTATTACATTTCGTCATCTTAGTGAAATTTTTACTGTTTTCTATATATAACATTGTATACTCTGGAAGCAGAGACAATTTTGCTCCTTCCTGTTCAGTTAGGAAGAGTTTCTTTAATTATCATTTCTCTGTGCCTAAGTTCCCTGGCTCGACCCTCCACCACGCTGCAGAATAGCAGAGGTCAGAGCACATGTCCCAGTCCTGCTCCTGGCTTTAGGAGGAAGCTGCCAGTCTTCCACCGTTAAGTCAGACGGTAACTGTGGGGCTTTCATTACCTGGTTGAGGAAGTTCCCTTCTTATGCCATGTTATTGAGGTGCAGCTTATGTACAGGAAAATTAACAAATCTTAAGTGAGCAGCTCAATGAATGTGTACATAGGTAGATACCCAGATACCCAGCGGCAACATCTAGTTATAGAACATTTCCACCCATGCAGAAAATTTCCTTATGCCCTTTCCTGTTAGGATTGTAAAATGTAGCAAAAACAAATATACCCACACCCACACAGGTGCTCGGTTGCAAATGGATTTCAGACGCAGAGAGTATTTCTGAGTAGAAACCTGCCCCGTGCAATATTTGGGACCCGTGTCGGGACACTACGCCACTGTAGCACCTGCTCGTGTGTCTGAAACCCCAGAAAAGCCCTGGGCGAGCTTCCCTTGCAGGCTGAGCCGCCGGGGTCCTAACATTTGCAGACCCGCCCTTGTCCCTCCCTGAACACAGTACTCCTTTCTCGTGGCCCAGAGTGCTCCCTTGTCCTGCGTGTCTGTCCTCCCTGATGATCCCCAGAGCCGTTTCCAGTTTGCTGTGTCTTTCTGGACAAAGGCCCTTATTTGCCACGGGCGGGTTCTTAGGGGTGAGACTGTGGCCGTAGGGGGCATCTGTTCGACTCCGCCCATGTTTGCGTGTACACATAAAACACGGGACTCTGTTCACCGAGGCGATGAGCTGTGTACACCTGGGAGCGGCCACTCCAGAGCAAAGGCCCTGGGGCCAGAAAGTGCCTCCATCCCCTTCTTAATTTCATCCCCTCTGGCACCCCAATACCCAAACCCACCCCCAAGTGTCCAACCTGCGCTCAATCCCCTGTGAATCCAGAGCCCCCAGGTGGGCTCAGCCCCTGCTCGTCCCACTCCAGCACTCGGGGTGTCTAACACCAGCTGCCTGGAGTCCCTGCATTGTTCTCTCCAGCCCCCGCACCCCAACTCCAGACTTGGGGCCACCAACATCACCACAGACATCACCAGGCCACACTGTGGGCCCCCTTCAGAGCTCCCGGGCCTCCCCGCCAAGGCGTCATCCCTCTTCTCTTGCCCCGAATTCCACCCTCAGTGCCTTCTGCCAGCTCAGCTTAAGTTAACCCAGAGCCCATGCACCCCTCCCGCCCCCGACTGTCCCTCCCTTCAGATGGCGCAGCTCAGCACCCCCTTCCTTAAACCCCAGCTCTGGGTGCTTCAGGCTGGTCCCATGGCCTGTGTCAAGTGCAGCCCTGGCGCCTCAGACCCCGCTTCCAGACAGGCCAGCTGCTGGGCTAAATACCCCCAGGGGTCGTGGCCGACACAATAGGAGTCCACCCCTCATGTGCATAGATACAAGCGGTGCCCCCGGTGCCCACAGCTGCAGGCCAGCACTGCCCCGGCCTGGGAGAGGCCAGGTTGCGTGGCAGAGCCCGGGCAACACGCCTCCGCCAGCCGCCGGGAGGGGCTCGGCAGCCTCCCGGGAAGCTGCTCCTTGTTTATCTGTTTATCTGCGTAGCCGGCCCCAGATCGGTCTGTTCTCCACTCTCACATCATCTCATTAGGGAGGCCCCAAAAAGGAAGAAAAAGTGAAATTGATACAGGGTCCTTTTCAAGTGGGGAGCCGGCTGCCTGCGCCCCGAGAGAGGCTGCTCTCTGATCTCCTTCCAGCCCTTGGGTGCCCCCAGGCTTCCGCGGAGCCTGAGATCCTCTCCAGGCCGGGAGCTGCCTCCTCCTCCACCACATCAGGGAGGCGCATGCCCCAGAGGCCCGATGCCCCCGCAGGGGGACCCGCTGGCCTGGCAGGGATCCCTCGCACCTCTGCAATCGGCCGGCGCATGCCAGCTGGCTGGGCTTGTGTTCCTGCCGCTGGCCGGAAGGCTCGGGTCCGAAGCCTGCACTCAGCACGGACTAGCTGGGCAGCCTTGGGCCAGTCGCTGCTGTCTGGCTCAGCTGACCGCTTATGGGACAGCAGCAGAGGCCACAGATTCGCTGCCGGCTCGGACCACGGAGCAAACCCGGAAGAGAAGCATTTCCAGGGTCAAGTCTTGGGGCTTTGGGTAAACACGTTCCCAGCCTGGGGCCTGAATTGACGGCACACCCGTCTTGGGGTTCCCTATCAGTTCAGACTCTCACGTTGCAGGAAGTGGAACCCCTCAAAGTGCTCACCCAGCCAAAGCGTCTAGGGCAGGTGGGCTGTGGGTGCAGGGGCCCGAGGGTGCGCCCCAAGCCCTGAGGTCAGTGCCCGTAGGCTCCCGGGAGCCTCAGCCCTGTCCCTCCAGCCTCGCTCAGGCCCAGGCTGCCCGCTGGGATGGCCCAGGAAGGGTGGGGAGGGGCTGGCAAGGAGGCGCCCCAGATGCCCGGGCAGAGCGGCTCAGCCACGGGCGCTGGAAGCACACGCCTGCAGAGAAGCCTGCACGGATGCTCAGAGCAGCCATGTCCGCCTTCGCTGGAGGGGGTGGACGTGGACGCTGCAGTCCACCAGACGATGAAGCACTCTCCGGCCATAAAGAAGAAGTGCTCTCGAGCCGAGATGGGCCGCAGGAGCCACGGTGGCAGGTGCGGGCAGGGGCCTGGGGAAGGGGGCGGGGGCTGCCATGGTGGGGGCGGGTCCTGGGCACCTGCCCCTGCCCGGGGTTGGGTGAGGCGAGCATCCACCGTGGGCTGGTTATGACGGCGTGTGGGTGTCCTCCCTGGTCCCGGCCCATGTGCCTCACCACGCGCCACCACTCCTGGGGGCACGAGGGAGGGGGAGCGGGGTGGAGCTTTCTGGCCGTTCTGCTCATGTTGCCTATAGACCTGAACTGCTGTCCTAAAGGGTCTCTATTTTTTCAAAACTCCTAAAAGCTGAGCCCAGAAGCCCCTCACTGCAGCTGGTATCGACCTCCGCGGGGACACAGCCTCCCTCTGGCAGTCAGCACCCCCAGCCCCACCGCCGAGCTCAGGGAAGAGCAGGACCCCCCCGCCCGGCCCAGCTGCACCTGCCCGCCAGAGCACGGCCACTTGGGGCAAGGGAGTAGCGGTGCTAAGGGCCCTGAGCCTCCCTGACTGCACTCCCCTTGGGGGGTCACCAGCCCCCAGAACACACCTGGCTGCTGGGGTCACTCTCAGCAGCGCACCTCCACCCAGCCCGACTGCTGTGAGTGACCCTCAGCCCGGCCCGTGCCCGCCCCAAGGTGGACAAGCCCCCTCGACGGGACTTGCGGGGGCTGAGCCGCATCCCAGGCCCTGCCCTGGCCCCCGTCCAGATGCAAGTTGTAAGGACCTGACCCAAGGGACAGGCCACTCTGTTATCAGCCACCAGCCGGGCATTGTGACAGCGTCTCATGGCCACTCGGGTCAACTGCCCGAGTGTCCAGTTGCCTCCCGCTGGGCCCAGCCCTGCCCGCCCAGTGTCCATGCAGCGGGCATCGCAGCCACTGCCTGGAGGGCTGGGGCTATGAAGCTGCCCGGGGTGCCCAGCAGGGAAGGCAGGAGGGACTCCAGGTCCCAGCCCCGTGGCTCCCTCAGGACGCTTTTCAGGGCTCATTGGTGAGGGGTCGGGCGCCGTGGACTGAGGACACTATGCTGAGGGACGCAGCCAGACCAGAGCCGGACATGTGTCCCCACTTCTGTGGGCCCCAGGGCACATTCGTGGAGATGGAAAAGGTTGGTGCCAGAGGCCGGGAGGGGCCGGGACGCTGCTGGGATTTAAGTGGGGCGGAGAGACTTTGGGGCCGGGATGACTGGGCCCAGGGCACGTGCTGGCCGGGCCTCTGCCGCTCCCTGCGCCACCCTCTTTGAGACTCGGCAAAGGCGAGATGCACGAGCCCTTCGGAGCCTCCCTCCCGCCCCTGGGTCTGCACAGCCGCAGGCGGGCGGGCGCCGAGAAGGTCCCGTGGCAGTTCTGCTGGTGCTGCTGAGTCCGACGTGAGCAGCTGGGCCAGACGGGGGGGTGTATTCTGCGGGGGGCCGGGAGCTACTGACCCAGGTCCTGCCAAGGAGGAAATGGGAAGCCAACACAAGAGGGTGCCCCGAAGACCTGGTGTCCCCTGAACAAGCTGCTCCAGGTGCCTGAGAGACCCAGGGCTCAGCTTCTGTCTCGGGGACACTCCCGGCCCCCGAGACTGGACCTGACTCCCCGGGACGTGACTTCCCACCTCAGAGGGGCGACTGCGGGGGGGCACCCCCTGCCAGGACCCCAAATGGACTTAAAAGCCAGAGGACCCGCCCAGCCTCCACCAAGAGACGGGCAGGACAGGCCTCTGCGGAGCGGCGGCCAGCTTCCTGTCCCCTTCTGGGGACCCAGCTCCCCTTCTGGGAATGGGCAGCTCACCCTGAGGGGACAAAGGCCCTGGGGGAGCCCCGGGCCCAGCCCAGCCCAGGTGTCGCCTGCAGGCGGCCACGTCCCAGGCAGCTCTGGGAAGGCCCTGGGCACAGAGTGGCCGGAAGTGGCCCTGGGTGAGGGTCTCCTCAGACCCCCAGCTGTCCCCGGGACCACCCAACCTGGCAGCCACTGGGCCTCCATGTGGGGGAAGCGCGGCTCCCATGATGCTTTGCAGGCCCTGGAGTGAGGCTGGAGGCTGCCACCAGGCCCCCCGCAACCCTCCTGCCGCTTCCCCTTCACACCCCATAGGTCGCTGTCGCGTCCTATGGCGCCCGCGGGCCCCACGTGCAAGGTCAGCCCAGCCCGGGGCCGCAGCACTGGGTGAGGGTCTGCGGTGGGGACCTGCCCTCGGCGCCACCCCGGGGGGCCCCTCCCGCTGGGGAGGGGAGCCACAGGCCCAGCACGTCTAACACGCAGGAGACCCCCAGCCCCGACCCGAGTTGCAGGGGAACGTGCACCCTGTTAGACACCCAAGGGCTCTCGACCGCCTCCTTCTGGGAGAGGACACATGGCAGGGCCACTTAGACGGTGGCCATCGCCTCAAAACATTTAGCAGGCCTCCTGGTGTGGCGGCAAGTCAGGAGCCACGGAGGCAGCAGGAGGAAGGGCAGCGTGCCCGGGACTTGCTTGTCAGAGCATCCACCTGGGGCGCATGGGATGGTCGCACTGGACGGGCCTGGCAGGCCACGGTGGCCTCACAGGTGAGGAAATTGAGGCTCCGAGAGACCAAGTGGCTGCCAGTGAGGCGGGAAGGGGCCGTGGGGCAGGAAGGGAGCTGGAGGTGGAGGGGGGACCGGGGCCCTCGCTCTTGGGCTCTGCCTGCTGCACCTCGAGGAGGCCAGAGGGGAGGGACCCCCGACACCTGCAGGCTTCCTGGAGGAGGTGGCAATGCAGAGCCTGGCCAGCGAGCAGACTCTTGGGCAAACTGGAGATCCTGGGAAACCCGGGGCCACCCAGAGGTGGGAAGGCAGGTGAGGCCCCCAGATCCCCAGCACCTCAGCAGTGAGGTGGGGTGACCCCAGGGCCTTCTCAACACCCGACCGAGCAGAGAAGTTAGGACTGAGAAGAGTTGTGTCACATGTCCCAGCAGCTGGCCAGGCTCCCTGAGCAGGCCCTAGGCCAGATGGGGTGAACCCCTCAGCCACCCTTGAGAGGCCCCGGCTCCAGCCCCCCATTCGTCCTGTCCAACTTGCGGGTCGGCCGGCATTCTGCCTCTTTCTTTCCCGTTCGCCCTGCAGTTGAGACACTGCACCGCAGCAGGGGAGAGGATGTTTGGACACCCTGAGAACCCTCTTGAAATTCCAGGGTCCTGCGTTGTGAGCCCAGGGAGTGCAGCCCCGAAGTTTAGTCCCTTGCTGCGGGCAAAAAGCAGCTTCCTGTTTACAAGGGGGGAGTTGGGGGGAGCCCAGAAAGCCTCTTAAAGCTTCCCAAGGCATCTTAGCGAGTGCTTCTAAATCACGTTGATGAATTAAGGACAGATGAATCAAAAGTATGAGGATTACATTTCCTTGGAATACACCCAGGCTTAATAATTAAACGAAAAATAACTTGGCAAATAGATGTGGGGTTTTGCTGAGCCCAGAACATTTGAAAAGATGTTTGACTAATCCCAAGCCTGGGTGTGGCCGCTGGGTCGCAGAAGGACCGAGTTCAGCCTCATAACAACTGCCGGCCACACGCTGGAAACCCAGAGCCCATTCGCTTTCGAAGTTTTTCCCTCCCCTCTGACAGCTGGGACTCAAGCTTGCCCGGGGTGGGAGGGGGGATCTCCTGAGACCCCAACTTACCGCCTCCACTGGACTTTAGATTTCTCCACGCTCCAGGCTAAAACCTCGGCTGTATCTCTTGGAGTGCTCACTTAGAAAGAAAAAAATAAAAATAAAATATCTGGAAGGATCCCATTGCTCGCAGAGTTAAAGGCTTTATTTAGATTTTGATGAACGACAACCAAGAGGTTCGCCAGCACAGAGCCGTCGTTGTGCGCACCAGGCTGCTGCCCAGCCAGCGGCTTCCAAGAAGGTTCCAAGGCCCCAGGGCGCTGTCCGAAACGTCGCGATCATTTCCAGGAAACTCCCTGCCAGTGTCTGCAGCGGAGACCGAGGGCTGCCCTGGCCCCGTCTGGGCGAAGCTGCTGTGGCGCGCATTGCCCTGGCCGCCAAGTCTGCTGCGCTGCTCAGAACCACCCTCCCCAGAGCTCTGCCTTTTCCTGCTGCCCGCAGGTGGCCAGGGAGGGTCTGACAGCTCCCACGCTCTTTTCCTGCCGTGCCTCTGGGCTCAGGGTGCAACTTCTGCACGTTTTAAGGCAGGTCTTTGTGAGCGTCCTGGTCATCGGCACTGGGCAGGCATCCACTCAGTGCCATGGCCGACCATGCGCTAGACGCCTGCTTGAAAAGACACGCTGTGTCCTCGAGCAGCTTTCAATAAGGGGGCACCACCCGACAGAGCACTGCGAACCATCGTAAGAAGAATGTAGTCACTTGCTTATCCATCCATCCATCCATCACCACTCTACCCATCATCCACCCATCATCCATCCATCATCCATCGACCATCCACCCACCTTTAAGGGCGCACCCCTCTCCCAGACCAGGATGCTGGCGGGGGAGAAGGCAAAGGCTCCTGTGTCATGATGGCACGTGGTGGGTGGGTGGGGGTCTGACCCCGGCGTCCTGCCTCTGAGCCTCAGGGGGTTGTTGGATGCAGGAGCCAGACCATCCACTCCAAATCTTCACCATTCCCCAGCTCCACCACCTGAGTCCAGGAATGTACCCTCCGTTCCTCATCTGGGACTAAGCAATCTAGTAATAATAATAGCCATAGCAGTACTTAGGCTGAGAATTAAATTAGGGCCCACAGGCAAAGCACTCAGGGCCACTTGGCACACAGCCACTGCCTGGGGATGGCAGTTGCTGCTGTTCTCACCGTCTTTGCAGGAGAAAAACCCACTTCTCATTTTGCCGAGACTCACATCAGGTTTTCCATACAGCAGAGTCAAAATTCTTCTTATCTGAGGAATCAGCATGTGTATGGACAGATGACGAGGAATTGGCAGAGCTTTTCACTCCCACAGTTCTAATAACATGCTCTCTGTTTCCACCTCTGTGGACTGGGAGTAAATGCACGATCATTTCCACGGACTTTCACTGGCAAGTGACAAATTTGACGTCACAGGAGACATTGCCACAGTTGGGACTTCAGGTCGCACGTTTCCTCTGGCTCTGGGTTGGGCCTTTCTGTCACCTCTTGGAGCCTCCTCTTCTTCCCCCAAGCAGCCACGGGCAGGCATTAGCTAAATAATAGCAAATAAAGCCTGAGACTACCAAAGAATAATATACACCACCACCCACGGGGGTCTATCCCAGGAATAAAGCTGGTTCCATCCTCAAAAATTAGTCTTTAGGATCCACTGTATCAATGTTCTCAAAAGAAAAACAATGTGAACATTTCAACTAATACAGAGAAATCATCTGACAAAATTCAGTGTCCCTTGATGATTAAGTTCTCAGCAAACTACAAATAGAAGGGAAATTCCTCAGTCTGGTCAAGGGTAGCTAAAAAAATCCTACTGTTAACATCAGACTGTAGAGTGAACAGCTTTTCCCCAAAGGTGTGAACAAGGCAAGATGTCTACTTCTCCACCGCTATTCAACATCTCAGTAGAAGTGCTAGCCAATACAATAAAGCAAGAAAAATCAAGAGGCATTCAGATTGCACAGAAAGAATAAAATTGCCCCTCACCTCAGATTCTCTCCCTAACATGACTCTCCACATAGAAAATCCCCAAAAATTTACTCTGTCAACAAAAACTCAAAAAACTTATCAGTGGATTTAGCAAAGTGATAAGCTACAAGGTCAACACAAAAAAATCAATCCTCTCTCTATGGATCAGCAAGGTACACATGGGAACAAAAATCTTAAAGGCAGATTAGTAATAACTCCTAGGTAAACATCTAACAAACACCCATTTGCATATCCATATGCTGAGACCAAGGCCGTCAGAAAAGACCTAAATAAAGAAGAAACACCACGTTCATGACTGAAACTCAACGTGGTAAAGATGTCAATTCTCATGGATTGATGTATAGATTTAATGTAATTCCTAACAATATCCTACTGTTATTTTTTGTAGATATAGACAAACCAGTTCTAACATTTATGTGGAAAGGTAAAGGAACCAAAATAGCTAAATGTAACTTTGACCAAAAAAAAGAAAAAATTTGGAGGACTCATACTACTCAATTCTAAGATACACTAAAAAGTTACCGGAATTAATATGATGTGATATTGGCAAAAGAATGTGGACACGGATCCAAAGGACATCATGGAAACTCTAGAAATACACCCAGGCAAAGATCACCACACGTGGCTGGAGTGTATAATGAGTCGAAAATTCCATGCCCCCAGTAGCAGAGTTTTATTTATTTATTTTTTTTTTATATAGAGGCATGTTTTATTTATTTATTTGTTTGTTTGTTTTGTTTATACAAGCACTGGATACAGTCAGAAGCACGTGGGAGGGTGAGAGAATTCACCAGAGCCAGAGCGGGGAGCAGAGCAGGCAGAAGGACCGAAGGACACTGCTGAGGGGAGCAGCGGGCGGCAGGAGAGGTCTGCGCGCCATGTGGGACCCTCCTCCAGTGGCCGGGGAACAGCCGGGGATCGAACCGGCGCTGCGGAGGCTGCGGGCAGCTTCGCAACCCAGCGCTCAACCGCTGCGCCACCGGGGAGGCCCCCCAGTAGCAGAGTTTTAAAATAAACGAAAATTAAGATTTGAACTACCAGTTACATAGAATGGGTGGATACAAAGCCATATACAAAACACGCATTTTATCAAGATGCCTTTTACAACAGCAACAAAAAGCAAACAGAGATGACATCTGCCCACCAACGACGTGGGAGTCAGACTCCGGAATCCCGTGTACATGTCACGTGCTTTTGATTAGACTCAAAATCAGAGAAGTGTTGGTTCTCCCCCCAAACTGTACAGTCAGGGCAGTTCCAGCACTCCCCCAAATATCTTTAAGGTAATGCAGTGAAATTTGATCATTTTCACATCAATGGATTATCATACACCTGCCCTGGAATCTTGGATAAGGCCCAGGCTTCCTCAGTCGAAAAATAAAATCGTCGGAACAAATGATCCCCGACGTCCTTCCTGAGCTGAAATCCCAGGATCACTGAGGTCCTGTGTGGGGGGCGGGAGGAACCTCTGACTCTCTGGAGCGCCAGCACCGCCCGCCTGAGAAAAACGCAGGTCGGAGAGCATCGGAGTCAGACTCCACCCCCCACCCCGACTTCCAACGGAAGGGAAATGAGAGCGAATCATAACATGTCCCAACACTGTGTAATCACGGCAAATGGCTTTTAAGGGATTACGTAAACGTGGAAAATATTCACGACATGCTAAGTGGGAAAAGTGCGCACACGCTGTAATTACTATTCTCAGTGCACAGACGCGATCCAGGGCGCAAGGTGGCGGGGCCTGTGAGTTTCACCCAAAGACATGTTTTGTTTGGCCTACGTCTATTTTTAATTCTAGTTGTTGGCTAATGTTTAAAAGTTCAGGGGTTCACACAAATACCCAGACTTTCTGGTTTCTCTTATGAATGTGAAGGTGGAACTCCGCTGGTCCAGGCTCCCACAGGAGTGTGGCTGGGCTGCCCTTCGCAGGGCCCACGTGGGGTGCAGCAGGCCGGTCCCCAGCGCCCCGCTTCTCCTGCCCAAGCAGGAACACCTGGGGCGTGGTCCAGCCCAGCCCCTCCACGCTTCGTTCATGCCGTTCCCTTTGTCCGAAGCGCCTTTCCACCTTTCTCACCTGCGCAGATCCCGGCCAAGCTGCCGGCCCCAGGTACCGCCACTCCGTGCTCCCCAGGACGAGCTTCCACATCCGCTGGCGCAGAATGGAACGGGAGGCCCTTTGTTCAAACACTTGAGAATTTCGAGCCGGCCAGGGCTCAGCATTAACTGGCGCGGGCCTTTCTGAGCAAGGGGTCCTGGGTGCCCTGAGCCTCGCCGGCCCACGAAGCCGGCTCTGTTGTCTCTGCGGCCCGGGGGGCCAAGTGGCCCTCCCTGACACGGCTGCCGGAGCCCTGGGCCTGTTCCCCGCTAGGCCAGGGACCTTGGATGTGTGGTTTGCCCTCTCACCTCCCTGTGCGCCTGGCAGGGCTCGGGGGTGGCAGGGCGCCCTTTGTCCACACTCTCCACCCTGGGGCCCCTCACCTTCCACCGTCACACACCTGTGGGGTCAGTCAGGCCTGGGCCTCCTCACAGGACCCACTGGCCTCACGATCACCACCTGAGGCATTTGCCACCTGCTCCAGGGCACGTGGTGCCCCTCCTAGCCGACGCTGGGAACGCCCCAGGAAAGCCAGTGCCCCTTGGGACTGCTCCCCGCTACTGCCTTCACTCTCCCTGGACAGCAGAAGGCCTGGGAGGGCCTGCCCGCAGGAGCCCTTCGCACGGGACCCCCAACAAATGTGCTCAGTACAGTGGGAAAGAAAGCAGAGGCCGTGGGTCCTGGAGGCAGGCACCGCCAGCCTCGAGAGCTCCCAGAGGGGCGGCGAAAGGGGAGCCAGTGAAACCCCACACCTTGGGACACCCCACCAGCACAGACCCGGATCCGAAGTGGAAAGGAAGTAAAGGACACAGGGAGGGGGCTGGTGCGCGTGGACCCCGGCTGGAAGGTGGGCAAATGGCCCTCAGCACTGGCCACGGGCACGAAGTTGGGGAGCAGCACTGGGCATTTGGGGGATTGTTCAGAAGGACCAGCCAGCGGGTCTGGAAAACTCCCCGGGCGGGGGAAGCACCTCGCTCCCTCCACTGCAGCAAACTCCCTCGTCCCCTTCCTGCTGCCGGCCAGCGCCCACACGGCTCTCCCTCCTCCGGCCTCTCGCTGGCCGATGGGCATCTGGGCTGTTTCCAGTCTGTGCAACACTTTGCTTTCAAGGCCACAGCACGGCTGCTTCTCGGACGGGCTCTGTGCTGGAGGCCCGTCAGGATGCAGCTCCGTCACACGCTTCCCGGTCAGCTCCAGGCTCGTGTGGCCTGGTGGGCATCCTGGATGAGGAGCCTGAGGGCAGGTTGCCGGGGAGCCCTAGCAAGCTGAGCAGGGAGCTGGTCTCACCAGGCCTCCGGCCCTGGGCACAGGCCACTCTGCAGAGCTGTGTCCCTGCTGCAGTGCTGGCCTGGACCCCACTACAGGTGGGCGCGCTATCCCCTGTGAGAGGCCACAGGACTTCCTGGGCAAGGTGGGTCCTGACCGCCTCAGCTGAAGGGGCCGCTGACCTGGCCAGGCCCCCACAGCACCTGCCACAGCCTCATGCCTGGCCCCGCTGCGTCTGGGCCCCATCGTGTGCTCCCTTCCCTCTGGAGGGCCGGCAGCACCTGGCCTGGGCCCTCCTGACGGTACCCGTGTGTGTTCACATGTAGGTGCTCATGTGAGGGTGAGGGCACAGGTGAGGGAGCAACTGCCTTGCCAGCAGCCTCCAGTGGAGCCAGTATACTGAGCCACCTCAGCGTGGGATGCCCACTGGAGACACGGGGATGCCACAGCCATGTGGATCAGGGAGGGCTTCCTGGAGGAGGTGACAGTGGCAGCTGCCAGGAGGGGGAGCAATGAACTTCAAGAGAGAAAACCTTTATATTCTCTCTGCCTCAGTCCCTGTGTCCCTTTTTCTATCCCTCCCTCTCTCTGTCTGTCTCTCCTTGTGTCTGTCTCCCAGCTCCCCCAGCTCTGAGGCCCTCCTGCAGCCCCTCCCTCTCTGGATACCCTCCTCCTGCCAGAGGGTCCCTGCAGCAGGTTGAGTGGGTGGGGTGCACTTTGGGGCACCCCAGGGCTCTCAGATCCAGGCATTTGGGAGCAGGAAGGATTCACCAGTAGGTCTCAGGCATTGGCGGGGTGCTGACCCCCGGGCTCTGGGGTCCTCCCCGGGTGGGCGGCCAGGTCTGCAGGAGGTGGGAGCACTCACCTTCACAGGTATCTAGCTCAGTGGCCAAGCACAGGCCACACAGACAACAGTGACCCCCAATGAGGGTGGCCCGGCCCAGCCCCTGCCCTGAGTGCTCCCGTGGCCTGGCCTCATCTTCCCTGTCTGGAAGGCGGGGTGCATCTCGGCTCAAGCCCTCCCCCCGGAAACTCACCTCCCCTGGCCCATCCTGGACCCTCCCCACGTGCAGCCCCACCCAGTCAAGCTGCCCAGTGTCAGCGTGCGGCGCGGAAAGTCCCCGATTCCAGGCTGTGCTGCTGGCCCTTCCCCTGAAGGCTTCGCTCTGGGGGGCCCTCACCAGTCTCCCCCTTGCTGGCCTTTCTCACATTTGTGTTCTGCGGTGAACAGGCTTTCTTGGAGCAGTTTTGGGCTTACGGTGAGATGCAGCAAAGGGTAGAAAGACCCCCGCACCCACCGGGTACCCCCTCCCCTCCCCCCCACCCGCCTTCCCTGGGCGCTCAGAGTCAGGGTTGACAGCACGGTCCCCACATGGCCTTGGGGCGCCCTTGGGGCCTGGCCCTCTGATGCTTGATGAAACACGCAGGGACAGCGCCCACCATCGCAGGGACAGCGCCCACACCAGCACTGCCGTGGCCCTGTAAGGCCCGAGCGCCCGCCGGTCGCCTGCTCCCCACCAGCCTCGAGCCACCCCGACCTCTTTCCTGTCTCCATAGTTCTAACTTTTCTAGAACATTGCGGACGTGGACCCACAGCGTGCAGCTTTGTCAGGTCACTTCTCTCTTGCTTAGAGATGTACATTTGAGGGTCCCCCACCGCGTCTTGTGGCTTAGTAACTCATTCCCTCTGAGCCCTGAGTCCTAGTCCATGACCTGCCTGGCCCCCGGTTTCTGTGTCCACCCCGCCGTTTCTGCATCCACCCCCCATTCCTGTGTGCATCCCCCCGTTCCTGTGTCCATCTGCCCCCATTTGTGGGTCCCTCCCCCCTTTCTGTGTCTGCCCACGGGCTGACGGCATGACTTGTGAGCCCCACGCCAGGTCCCGGTGCTCGAAGGACACCAGGGCGGGGCTGCGGGGTCTGGCGGGGTCTGGTGGGGTCCAGCAGGGTCCGATGGGGTCCAGCGGGGTCCGGTGGGTACGCCTCAGGAGCCCCTTAGGTTCACATCTTCCGAAGTGGCCGCCGCTGGACCTCCTGCCAGCCCTTGCCTCGCACTCGCCAGCACTCAGGCTGCAGGACTCCGGGTGAGGGCCCTCCTGCGTGCACCGGGGTGTCTCGCTGCCGTCTGCTGTCTTTGCGCTTCCCTGGTGTGACCAAGAACATGTTTTCCTCGCTCACTGCCCTCTTTGGCAGAGTTCAGTTCTTTCTTTTTGAGCCAAGAAGCACAGTCTGGAGAAGATAACAGCTTGGGCAGATATCTGTTGCCTGTCTGGGATCTATTATTTCATAATTCTCCAGTAAGAATTACTAAGAAGTGCTGGGTGGGATTCCAGGGACACTCCTTAAAGGCTGCTGACTCAGCTGGGACACATCCTCCACCAGCCCTCCGCCCTTCTTTTTCTGCTGCCTGGAACACAGATACGATGGCTGAGCTCCAGCAGCCACCTTAGACCATGAGGTATCTTTGCAGACAGAAACCATGTACCAGGCCAACAGAGTAGACCGTGTAAAGAAAAACAGGGCTCAGAAGCACCCTGGTAGCCACGGCTGTTTACCTCCAGGCTTCTTTCAGGAGAAAGAGAAACAAACTTTCATGCAGCAGGACAACCTTTTGGGCATTTTACTCCCAGCAGCCAGAGACAGGCAGCAGAACCTCAGCCTGGAGCGACTCCCAGGGCCTCCAGCTGCCCAGTCAAGAATGGCAGGACATGCAATGCTTCCTGGGACCTCACCTTCCTGCCTGGGCCAGCCCGGGTGGGGGGCCAGTGTTTTAAAGACTCCTGGCTCCAGGGTTTTCACAGCAGACCTCCAAGATAAACAAGAAAGCCCGTCCTCCCTCGCAAGTAAGGGCTCTGGGAACGGGCCACCAGATGCGTGCAGCCCAGTCAGTTGAGGGGACACAGTCTGGAAACCACAGGGGGTGCCATGAAACCGCATCACAAAGCAGGAGGGGAAGCATCCACACGCCGAGACACACGTGTCCGTGGAGCTTCATGCTGCGGTGGGCGTGGCCAGGCCGCTGCACCATCAGGTGTTTTACGGCCCCGGACAGCTGATGCAGCCGAGCTCATCCAAGGGACTCTTTCTCAGTCCATTCTTTGGAGAAATGGTGTGGCCAGAAGTGGGGTGTGGTGGGAGAGGGGCGCAGCCCCCGGGAAACTACCAAGACTTGGGAGGGCCAATGGAGCGACATCAATGTTTAAAAATGGAACCCATTACTGAGAGCGGGTGACGTCTGATCTGTTCTAACCGCGCGGGCGGGACGACACCCTCGTCATCCCAACCGGCTCCCCTCATCAGGGGGATGTGACACTGAAGGAGCCCCGCGCTGAGACAACCAGAGGCAGCCTCAGGTTCCTGCCCACCCCTGTTTTAACTTGGCCCCTGACCCTCTGTGTTCATCCCTGGGCCTTAAGAGAACCACCACCAGCTGAGGCAGCTCTGGGGCAGACTGTGCTTCAGAATCGGAAATTGCCAGTTTTGAGAAAGGTAACAGATGGTACTTTATGGCAAGTCCCTAGAGAGTGGCTCCAGGAATATTTCCCCGGTGAAATGACGCGTGGCCGTGCTGAGCGAGACAGGACCGTGAACGAATTCACCTCGGTCAGGCCCCAGGTCCTCTGGCCTCAGGCCTCGTAGGGGCTTTTGGGGGGATTCGAAATATGGCAAAGAGATGGGGAGTTTCTGTCTGTTTCTTCCAATACTTGCAACGACTTTGCATGATTCATTTGGGGCAGAGTTATCACCAGAAGGCTTGGCTCATCGGTCTGTGTTGAGAATTGCACATTTATCAAAATAAAACTGGCTTCTCTGTTCGCTGAAGCTTTGGCTCTTCCGCGGTCGAGTCTTCCTTGGGTGGATGGTTCTACCACGTCCCCTGCTGCTTCTTAATTTCCATTTTTGAGTACGTGTTCACCTGTACATTTACTTTTTACCTTTTGAAAACTACATTTTAGGTGCGTCACCCAGAAATGGCCTACTTTTAATTGTTTCATCCAATTTTGGAGACTTCTGAATAAACATCCATTTCGTTGATGTTTTAAAACTGTTTTACTTCTATTGTGGTAACAGTGGTTTACACATTGCGTGTGAATTGGGGGTACAGCCTCCCAGCTCTTCAGAGGGGTGTAACGCCCACCAACCAAACCCCAACCATCCTCCACCCTCCGGCCATGGAGCCCCCTCCACCCAGGGCTCACCGGGAAAAGGTAAGAAAAACCTGAGCAGGCACTTCACAGAAAAAGAAATTCCATTGCCAGTAAAAGACACCCAAACTCACTGCAGTTAAAGAAATGAAAACAAAAGAACACAAGGGTTTCGTGTTGTCCATCAGGCTGGCAAAGACAAAAGCGCTTACCGGTACCCAGTGCCACAGCGCTGGTGGGACCCTACCTCCGCCCAGCCGTGGCGGGAGAGTGGTCGGATTTCAACCGGATACTCTATGGTGGCAACTGCGCATCTAAGAATCACTCGAACTTCAACTTGCACCCATGCAAAGTTAGCTCTTAACTGCTATTCATGATGGCATTCTTTTTCAAGCAAACTTTAGAAACTCTCCCCACACCGCCTCCAAAAAAATCAAGCCCAGAAGTTTTCACAGGGAAACAGTCTAAGCCTTTCATTCCAATGCTGTTTAAAACTCTGTCAAGCAGAAAACAAGAAAGAAAACTTAACCGCGATTTTCATAAAGGAAGCCTAACATTGGTTCCACGGCTTTAGATAAGTATCTCTTATAAATATCACGGGGAAATAAAAAATAAAATATAAAGTGTTCAGAGGCAGATTTTAAGAATATTACAAGCTAAGTACAATATTAGGACATATATTAATATTATTGATCATACTAATTGAGCAAATGATAGTTTCCATAAATAGAAAAGCATTTAACAAAATTCCTGACAAAGCACTCAGTGAAATAAGAATAAAATAAAAAGAGATGGAGGGCCTCCCCGGGGGCGCAGCGGTTGAGCGCTGGGTTGCAAAGCTGCCCGCAGCCTCTGCAGCGCCGGTTCGATCCCCGGCTGCTCCCCGGCCACCAGAGGAGGGTCCCACATGGCGCGCAGACCTCTCCTGCTGCCCGCTGCTCCCCTCAGCAGTGTCCTTCGGTCCTTCTGCCTGCTCTGCTCCCCGCTCTGGCTCTGGTGAATTCTCTCACCCTCCCGCGCTTCTGACTGTGCCCAGTGCTTGTATAAATAAATAAATAAATCTTTTTAAAAAATAAAAATAAAAAATAAAAAGAGATGGAAATATTCCTGACATGACAAAATAGACCCATGCCAGTCAGGGGCAAGCTACACAGAGAAACTCGAAAGTCACCACCACTGAAGGCAGCAGTGACCAATATCTCCCTTGTAATCTAACTGTCCCACAATTACAAGCAAATACAATCAGAAAAGATAAAGAAATCAGAAGTATAAAAATGGGAAAGGAATAAAGTCTTATAGTTTGCTGATGATTTGCTTCTATCCTTACAAAACCCAATTAAACACTAAAAAGTTATTATTAGCAATAAAATCAATGGACAAGGGAGCAGATTACATTAAAAAACCAGTAACTTCCAGAGAAAAAAGTCATATTGGAAGGGAAAAAAAAAAGGATTCTTGTTTAATTTGTAGAAAGATAAAATACTAAGAACAAATGTAATAAGAATTAAAATCTATATGAAAAAAATCTTTTAAAAGCATTTAAGAGAAGAAATGACTACTAAATAAATGGAAAAAAAAAAAAAAACAGCCCAGGTTCCAGAGACCAATTCTCCCTAGTTTGTAAAGTCACCTCAGTGCAAATGAAAACACAATCACCTTCTTTTTCTTTGGCTAGACAGGTCAATCCTAAAATTCACATGGAGAAATAAAAGTAGTCCAGAGACCCTGAAGGAGAAGAAGAACAGAGAGGGGTCATCCTGGCAGATGTGAAAACATATTATAAAGCGCCAATCACTGAAACAGTGTGGGCAGACAGTCCATACAGATCAGGATACACCAGGTCTTCTCCAAACTGGGGGGGAGAAGACCAACAAATGGTGCTGACACTCCCCTGCTAATCACATTGACCAGGGTGAACTCCAGTGGTTGTGAAAAGAAAAGAAAAAAAATCGTAGAAGCGCTAGAAGAAAACATGGGAGTTTCTTAAGCAGCTGTACAATGAAGAAGGCTTTTCTTTATCACTAAAAATATATAAAGGACCTTAAAAATGCAACTACCTAAAGATTTAAGCCTTCTACATGGAAAAAAAGCACCATAAGAAAGAGCAAAAGGCAAGGTTAATTGGGTGTAGAAAGTCAAAACTTATAAAGCTTCACGGGGCTTCCAGACAATCAGGAAATGATGCCAATTTTGAATTTAAATGTAAAGTTAAAGTGCTGATGGGGAGATGGCAGAGGACACACGCAGAGGGCCACCAAGTGAACATCTCCCAAATGATGGAGCCAGACCCTTGCTTGGTCACCGTCAGATACTATGTCTCACGTTGAGAGATGATGGCAGAGCTCACCTCACTCCCCACTGCCTCCCCAAACAGTAAAACGATTGAGCATTTTTAATTCAATGACACGTTGTCATGTGATCACGATGGGCTATTGGATTGTAGAACTAGAAGTCTTCTGAGGGGAACCCTTCAAACTGTGTTGGTGGGGAGTGTTAGGGGCTGAGCTGTGTCCCCAACCCTGTTGGTGGGGGGTACCTTGCTGGGGGAGGAGAACCTGGCTTACTAGACCCAGCAGGCTTTCCTAGGAGCCCCGCCCCCACCAGCAGTCCCATAAGAAGCTGCTCCTGGCCCCACCGGCCGCTGCTGGCCTCTCCACCTCTGCCCCTCCCGTGGCCCCCAGCCTGGACTCTTCACTCCCAGCTTGTACACCTCCTGCCTGGGCCATTCTCAGCCCCCCTTAGCCCCTTCACCCTAATAGCCAAGCACTCCTTCCCAAAGCCCCGTCTGGCACCCTGGCCGACACCCAGCATGGGTGAGGGGCCAGGGCACCCGGAGAGGACCGGGAGGCGGCCAAGGCAGTGGCCTCTCCGATAAGGGTTCGGCCGACCCTGGTATGATGCGAGGGACCCCGTGGGCAGAAGACCCAGAGGAACATGCTCCCCAAGCCACGGTCCCGTCCCCTGACGCGGGACGACGGAGTGGTCCGTGGCCAGCGTGGTTCCGGCCGCGTTCGTGAGACTTGGGCACGGCCGCCTGTTCTGCAGAGCCTTTTCCTTCTAGCACCAGCGCAGATTCTTGAGGATTCTGAGATAAATTTAATCCTTATGTTCCAGATTCAATTATACTGAAATCATCGAAATGCTTTTCTGTCTGTCGGGGGGGGGGGGTTGTGCTCTTTTTATAGCCCCGTTGAAGCCATTTTCTTTGAATCACACTCACAGCCGTAAATGAATTCAGGCGCCTCCCTGCCCCACCGCGTCCCCGGCCCTGGCGGGGCTCCCCGTGGAGCGGGTGCTGGTGCATCCGTCCTGCCAGCGCTGCTCACGGGCGCGGCTGAGCGGTGCGGGCAGATGGGGGCTGCGGTGCGGCCCAGCAGGACACAGCCTGGGGGCCCCTGGGGCCCCCGCAGCGTCTCCGTGGCCCAGACACAGGCGGCCGTGCGCTGGTGGGGGCGCTGAGGGCACCGGGCCTGCCTCCTGCTCCAGCACACATGGGCGCCTCTGGAAGGCCCCTGGGCTGTGTCTCGCAAAGACAGGCCTGGGTCCCCAAGCTGCTGCCCCCGGCATGGGGCAGGCCATCGTTCTGTGCAGTAGAAAAGGACCCCGACTGGGGGCTCACCCCCTCATGACTGAGCTGGGCCCCAGAGCAGCGTCACCACCTGCAAAGAGGGGCCGACGGGGCGTCCAGCCCGGGGCCGGGCACCCTGTGAGCTGACTCCGCCCACCCACCCCCCGCCCCGTGCTGGGCGTGATCTCTCGGGTGGGGCCAAGCCAAGGCCCAGGGCTGGCACCTTAGGTGTGGGCACAGCTGAGCTGCCCTCCCGGGTCAAAGGGGCAGAGATGAGCGGCCCAGGAAGCTGGTAGGAGAGGGAAGGGGCGGCAGGCCGGTCAGCCTGGGCCATGGCCCTCCCCCAGGTCCACGGGGAGCCGGTCAGTACCCCCTTGCTCCCGGGGCACGTGTGGGAGCCCCAGCCCCCACGCGACGGTGTTGAAGGTGGACCCCCACGCCGGCGAGGTGAAAGCAGGCCCTGGGTGGGGCGTCCTTGCAAGGACGGGCCCTCCCACTCCGAGCAGGGTCAGGCGGCCACACGGAGGAGGCTCCCGTCCTTGCTGTGACAGAATTCTCACTGACGACTGCTCCAACCCTGCATCCTCCTCACACCAACACAGGGGCCAGGCCCAGGCCAGCCTGGCGCGTCCCTTACACCACACCAGGCTGGGGGCCTGCCGGTCTGCGCCGCCTGCCTGTCACCTGGGTGTGAGGGCGTCTGCGGCTCCTTGCACTGGAACCCAGCGAAGGAGCCACTTTCCAGATCTGAAAACTGAGACAGTGCAGTGAAATCAAGGCCCAGCAGTCCAAGCCGGGCGCCAGCCTGTTTCAGGGGGCACCCTGGAGCTCCTGGGGGGGCCTGTGGCTTGAATGGGTCCCCCAGCGGGTGGAAGCAGAGTTGCTCTTGGTGCCCTGGCTGTGCCCCGCTCGGCCTGGATTTCCTGCTGAGGAAAGTTCTGTGTTAGGGGAACCCGATGGAGGTGGGGACCAGGCCCGCGGGGTCCCCTCCATCTCTGCAGGAGGACGCCGGCGGGGGCCACAGACAGGATGCGGGGCTTCAGCCCGGTGCACACCCTCAGCTTCCCCGTGTGGGCAGCAGGCGGATGGGTCCCTGGGGTCCCAGCCGCCACGGGCCCCTGCCCGGGAAACCGGATCCGGGAGGGCGGCCCTCGGATGCCTGCCATTCCTCGGCCTGCCGGGCTCACCGAGACATCAGCCTTCACGGCCCAGCGCAGGCCGGGGCGACGCTGCCCTGGGGCGCGGGTATCGCGATGACATCTGCCAGGCACCGCTTCAGCACAGGAAGCGATCGCCCCCGGGCCGCGCCACGCACAATCGGGCCCCTGTTCCCGTGTTATTCAAGAGGCCGAGGCACCCCGGTCCCAGCAGCCTGGCCGGGGGAGAAAGAATCAGTTGAGTGTGTCAGCTCTGCAGACGGGCCTTCTCCTTATTTGCTTTGCTTTGATGCAAACGAAACATAAGCCCCGTTGCCGTGAGCTGGGGCCGCCGCGGCCTCCGCCCGAGCCCCGGCGGGGGAGCGTGTCTGCCGTTCCTCCCGTCGAGTCGTGCCTTCCGTGTTCAAAGCAAACATCATACTTTTGTGAAGTGAAGAGACCAGAGCGTCTCCCGTTCTGTGGCGTCCCGGGGCGGTGGCGGCAGATGCGGGCGCCGAGCTGGCCTTCGGTGTGTGGACGCGCTGGCCCCCCTGCCGGCGGCCAGGGCCCGGGGCCCGGGAAAGGCACCCCTCTTTCTGCAAGGAATTGAGTGTCTTTTTTTTAAACTCAGAGCCACAAGATTGCCATTGTCCTAGAGTTTACAAGAAAACGACCGATCGCATCACACACGACGTCCCTCCTTCAGGCCCCTTGGTCCATTTCTCCCTCCCTCCCTCTCAGCCCGAGACCCGCCTCACTTACTCACGCCAGCTTGTCTCTCCACGTATCCTGCCCACGGAACTATGTAAACGTCCACTGCTTGTCTCCTGTCATTCTGACTCGCTTCGCTACAGTAACGCCCTCCAAGCCTCCTGTTTTGCGGTAAATGCCGACATTCCATCCTTCTTCGGGGCTGAGGAGTTTTCCACGGCGCGGGCAGCCCGGACTCTTGTCCGGCCCCGTCAGGAGCCCTCAGGCCGCTGCCGCGCCTGGCGGATACAGCTCGCGGGGCAAGCGCACCGTGGAGCACGCGGGCTTCCGAGTTCCTGGGACCGAAGCCCGAGAAGGGGCGGCCGGGTCGTGCGGATTTTCATTTCTAGTTTTTTTAGGCCCATCCTGACCACCAGTGCCTGCACCTGCTGATGTTCCCGCCAGCAAAGCGTGAGGGCCCTCCTTCTGCCCGTCCGGCTTCATCAGCCGGAAAGAGCGTCCTTGGGTAAGAGCCCAAGGGGGTGGAAGCTGCTCTGGGCTGCGGAAGCCTCTTCTGCAGAGTCCCAGCCACGTGGAGCCACCGGGCGGGCAGCAGGGCAAGAGCTGTGGGCGGTGAGCACAGCTTTCTCCGGCTGCTCCCTGTCCCGCCCAGCCTCAGGCAGGCCTGCCTCTACGACGAGGACACCGGCTTCTGGACAGGCCAACAACGGGCCCAACGGCAGCTCCCCTCCCACAGCTCAAGTGCAGCCCCATCTCCTGGCAGCTCTGCCCACCCTCCACTTGCACTCCAGGGGCCTTGCTCATCCCACCAGCACAGCTGCTTCTCCTCTCCAGGCTTGCTGGCTCTGGGGAGCTGTGGGTACCCACCCAGATACCCTAAAGTTAGCGCAAGCACCCGAGCACCTGGTCAGTCATCTCTTTGTCCAGAGGGCGGCCCAGCCCGCAGGGAGTCACTCCCCGGAATGCCACATCCCGGATCCCTGCCCAGACGAGCTGCCGCAGTGTCCTGGTGCCCAGGGGAGCAAAAGGCCCCTGTGGTCACCCCCAGGTAGGACCAGGCGCGCGGTACGACTCTCTTTGGAGGGTCAGACCAGTATGCAGCTGAGACCATCACCAGGTGACTCTTCCAACTGCCTCCTTCACTTCCTTCATCCAAAGAGCCTTCCCTCACCTGAGCACGGGGGTCTGAACCCTTGCCTCAGGCTCTGTGTCCAGGAAAGCTGACCCAGATGCTGACCTTTTTCATCTCTGGCTTTGCTGCCTCTGTCTTCTTCGTGGGAAGATCTCCTTCCCCCTCGTTATGAACTGAATTGTATCCCCCAAATATTCGCATGGTGAAGCCCCCAGGATGTCAGAGGGAGTCCTTAGACTCACAGTCACCTCACAACAGGGAACCCATGACTTGTACCCCCAAAAAATTTCATCCAAATAAATTACTGCCAGGTGGCTTGCAATTGCTCTGCGCTTTAAAGTGATCAACGCAAGAAGGGGACCCTTGGGCTGGTCAACCAGGGGTGCCCCCTCCTGGCTGGCTCGCCAACCGATACAGAGCAGCAAGGGGCACTAAAACTGGCCAAGGACACTGCCTACATAGTTTACCAGTCGCTGTCTGAGTTCTTCCCCCGTGTGCACAGTTGCAAGAGTACTCAGGCTCAGGGAACAACAGCAGTGGTATTTATTTAACAAACCAGGGGAAAACAAAGTTACTGAAGCCAAAAATGGCCAGTTACCTCACCCGAAGCAGTGTCCAGTTTTTAAGCCCTAAAGAAAAAAGCTAAGATGGCGCCTTCCCAGCACTGAGGGCGCAGAGCTCCTCCCCGAACAATAGGCCACGTGTCCAAGATGGCACCTTCCTGCCTCTGCCAACCTGAAGCACGCGGCAGCCAGACTCCAGGCCAGGTTCCAGCTGGAGACAGCAGAAGACACAACGGGAGACACTCCCAGGGCTGCCGGGATGCCCCAGCACAGCACCAGAAAAGCGACACTCAGCACCAGACAAGCAGCTGCAGCGGCCGAACGACCTGACAAACGGCCACACTCAGAGAGGTGCTGGCTCTGGGTCTTTGCCTTCCCTGCCAGGCTGTAGCAGCAGCAAAAACGGGAAGTTTCAGTCGCTTGGCTACTTGCAAATCCTCCAAACTTTTCCTCTCTGAGGTTGGCTGCTGAAGGCCTCCACCTTCAGAGGCCCGCAACAGCCTTCTGGAAGATCAGCATGGGGGGGCCAAAAATCTGCTGACCCCAAATGCTTAAGCTCCGAAAACCCCAAGACTGAATGAATCCGTGCCCCCTTCTGCAGTCCCTTATATTTCTTATCCATTGCTGGAGCCCCAAAATTCAATACTTTTTAGCATTTTCCCTGGGGCTAGCCTCCCCAGCACCCCCCTCCAGGGGGCACCACCTGTAACAGTCTTTTGGCTTCAGCCCGCAGTTACACTCTGAGAAATGCAGGGGGAGGTGAGGTCACGGTCATGCAGAGGTCACGGTTGTGCAGATGTCGGTGTGAGGTCACCACCTGAGGTCAGCCTGCCGCACACCTGGGCCGTGTGGTGGGCCCGCCATGGCCGTGCCCCTGGCCGAAACATCCCTAAGCAACACATGCTGGTATTTGGGTGATTCGGTTAGGTGGGGTCACTGGGGGCCCTAACCCCTAGCACTGTGTCCTCGTAAGGGCGGGGGTCAGGGCACAGACACGCGCAGAGGGACGGTCCATGAGGACACAGGGAGGAGCTGCGTCCACATGCCCGGGAGAGGCCTGGAGGGGACCCTGGCACCCTGGCCTGGATCCAGCCTTGGGACGGGGACACGCGTGTCCATTGCGGGAGCCCGTCCGGGATCAGACAGCCCCCCTCTCCACAATGTTTCACTTCCTTCAAGATCCAGCTGGGATAGCATTGCAAGTTCTCCAAGACAGAATGAGCCACGTATCCAGAACGTTCTTCTGCCTCTCTTCATACAGATATCATTCCCACCTGCCCTGCCTCCATCACATGCACTCTGTCCTTCCCAGCAGAAACTTGGCTTTTTAATTTACTCACGGCTGCATTCCACCCAGAACCCAGGAAATCCTCCAGCCACGTTTGTCATGCTAAAACCAGGCTTGGGCTGGACTCCGGGACTCCCAGCAGCCACCCCGTCCCCAGCAGGCCCCACCCGGCGGCAGCCTAAAGGGCACAGGCAGGACAGGTCCAGGCGGGTCTCCATGCCCTGCTCCATCCAGACAGCCCTGGGCCCAGCACCCCAACTTCAGCTTCTCCGCAGGCGGCTGAGGGCCTCCTAGGAAGGCGCCAGGAGCACATCTCACCGCGGTCACGGATGACGGAGGCACCCGAATGCGCCTGGCACCCCCAGCAGAGCCCGATCAGTCCCGGCTCCCCCAAGTTCCCTGTGGAAGCCCATGCACCTACCAGGCCCACAGTCTAGCTCCGCCGGGCCGGGGCTAGTGGACACTTTGTCTGACAGACAACGGATCTAAGTGCCGGAATCGGCAGCTGTCCCCCAAAATGCTGGGGTGTTCTTCCTCTTGGACATGGATCTTTTAAGATCAGTCAAGAGGGAAGAATGTGGAAGGATGGAGGGCCGTGGGCAGCTCGGGAGGGGGCGCTGGGTTACTGGACGGGGCACTGAGACCAGGAGCCGCGTGGACCGCATGATCCTTGGGGGACCTCAGGGCAGAGAAACCACGCGCTTGTTTTCCTGAAGAAGTGGGGAAGCTTCGGGAGGGCGGCCCCTTTGCAGGGAGTGTCTTCCACCCTCGGAGGAGATAGTTTTGAAGAAGTCAGCATCGCGCTCCCGGCCCCGCCCTCCCCCAGCTCGGGAGCCGCTTTGCATAAGCTCCTGCGGGTGGAGGGTGGAGGGTGGAGGGTGGAGGGGAAAGCAGATGCAAATCCGTAGCTGGATTAGCCGGGCCCTGCCTGAGGCCACAGGCCCTCCAGACCCGCTGCGGACACCGCAGGCTGCATGTTTAAAGGACTTTTGTACCTTTTTGTCCCCCTCGGGACTCAGCCGTCCCTTTAAGGACATTCAAAGTGTTTAGGGCAAATCTTCGGAATAAACGACCCCACGGATTGCCTCTGCAGCACAGCCCTCTGTGCGGGGCTGCGTCTGACTTCAGCGGCCTCCTGGCCCAAGGGAGGAGATCGGGGGCACCGGCCCAGCCCCCTGCTCTCTGGTATTTCCAAGCGATGGCTTTTCACAAAGGCTTGTAAAAAATACCTGGTTAATTGGTCGTGATGGAGAACACGATAGCCCCGCGCAGGGAGACTCACGAAGTTGCCGAAAAGTTGCTCAAGTCACTGGTTTCTGAGCAGATTTGTTTACGTTTCCACATCCCGCTCTGACTCGGAGACACGAATCTAAACCAGGCAAGACGGAGTGGAAAGCGGGAAAGTCGGAACCACAGCTTGGGTCCTTTTTTTTTTTTAATAATAAATTTTATTTTTATATTCGCCATACAATTGCAACCCCCTTATTTTGACCCCAATCCCTCCCTTCCCGCCCCCCACCCCCCATGGAGTGTCTCTGGTTCATAGTGTTTTGTTGATTTTGATTTTTTCTTTCTTATAGTTATTCTTTTTCCTGGTCCCTTATTTAGGTTTTCTAGATTCCTGCTATGAGTGAGACCATCCGGGATTTTTCTTTTTCTTTCTGGCTTATTTCGCTGAGCATGATCCCTTCCAGCACCCTCCATGTTGCTGCAAATGGCATGTGTTTATCTTGTTTGAATGCTGAGTAATATTCCACGGTGTATATGGACCACATCTTCTTGATCCAGTCATCTATTTTTGGGCATTTGGGCTGTTTCCAAAGCTTAGCTATTGTAAACAGTGCTGCTAGAAACATAGGGGTGCAGGTGCTCTTTGGAATTGATGTTCCCCACAGCTTGGGTCTTAATGGGACTCCCAGGACCCAGGGAAGAAGGGGTCCTCCCCCCAACCCCCACATCGGGCCCCTGGGAAGTGTAATCAACGCTTGAAAATGTCTCGAGATCCCTGCAGGAAAGCAGACGGCAGGCACGGGTGCTATCACAGAACCCAGCCGGTGCCTTCCTTCCTGCAGGAAGGGCCTGCGCGTGGCCCCCGTCCACCACACCTGCTCCCCGTCCTTTTTACGGTCTTTCGGGTCCTGCCCTCACCCCCTCGACACAAGTCATTCATCTGAAGCCACGCCTCGGCAGCACCGCTTCCAGGACAGAGAGCCAGTGTCTGCAGATCCATCAGCAGCGTCGACTGGGGGTGACCTGGGCCTGGGGTGACCTGGGTCCTCCACCTTGCCTGGAGCCCTAGCCGTTACCTGACCACCAGCCAGAGGACGGCCTCGGCTCGTGCCTCTACCTGCCCTTCGAGCCTGGCTCAGGTGGAGGGGCCCGGCCCACTTGAACTGGACTTGGTCTCCGCAGGGTCACCTGCACACCTGTCAGACCTGCCACCTCCAGCGCTCACTGGCCCCTGAGCCGTTTCACCCACCGGCCCCGCCCCTCTGCTCACCTGTTTCTAAGGGTTTGATTTAGTTTAGTTTAGTTTAGTTTGCTTTGCTTCATCATCTTCCACGCGACAAGAAAAACCAAGCCAAGTGTGTCTTCCTCCTTCTGACTTTCATCACTTGCATCAGCCCCTCGAGCTCTGTCCTTTGGCACAAAACTGCTTTGGGTGGCTCCAGCGGGTGCCAGGGGTGTGCAGACACCCCTGCTCCCGCCTCTGCTCCTGAACCCACACATTCCGACTTTGGGGCACCAGTGCCATGTCCCGCCGTCGGCCCAGCCGGTGGGCTGTGGCTGCGCCCGCGTGGCTCCCGACTTAGGTGAGGCGCTGCCGGGACGGACAGCTCCCGAGAGCCCTGCACCCATAGAGCTCCAAGCCCGCAGCGTCCGCGCTGCTGCTCCTCCAGCGGCTGCTCCTCAGCACGTCTGTGAAAGCCTGTCTCTGCTCTACAATGGGCGGGCAGGTGCTCGGCACACCCCAAGGATGGCACCTGTAGGGTCCGGGTCCCTCCTGCGGGGCAGCCTGCACCGTGGCCTTCACCGGCCACAGGGCCCTCTGTGGCCCTGGTGCCACTGGAAACAGATTCTCTAGTCGCTTGATAAAGGGGCCAACCCGGCATCTCTAAGCGTGACAGGTGCCGCCTTGGAATGGCGTGGCAAGCCGGGCCTTCCTTCACGGCAGAGGTGGCAGGTGGACAAGAAATCGGCTTTGCCCTCTGGGGCTGCTCCGGCACACCTGGCACTGAACCCTTAACACTTTCATCGCTCTGCAGACTCCTGACACGCCACGCATCTGCCCCCGCTGTCCGGGCACGCCTGCGTCTGTCTGACTGGGGCCTCTCGACACTCGCCCGCCCGGCTCCCCGTGCCCAGTTAGCATGTGTTATCAGCGAGCAGGCCCGTGATGCCTCGGTCGTAAGATGACGGTGGTCCCTGCGAACCACAGTTTAGAAAACAGGTGAGTTGACACAGATCTGGAACCAGAGGGTGAGCCTGAACTGCTGTCCTGCCCGCGTGGCTGGACACTTTCCATCCCCCGGCCTGATGGGGACGACGAGGTGCACGTGTGCTGCATCCACAGCCACGCAACACCTGACTTCCATTTCGGGTCAAGAAGGAGGAGGAACTATAAGTGTGACCTTCCTGACAGAAACAGCCCTAAAAGAAGCAGCAACGTGTTTGGGCGCTGAACAGCAGGCAGCCATGGAGGACCCTGAGAGCAAGAAAACCTGAGCTAACCCGCAGGTAGCCCTGCCTCTCTGCCCCGGGGTTCCTGCCTGCGGCGCTCAGCTCTCCCCCCGAGCTGGAGAGGGTGTCGAGGTCACCGGGATCTGTGGGTCAGAAAACTCTAGAGAAGAGAGCTGTGTGGTGGTCCCCCGTGAGTGCCTGATCACAGGTGGGGCGGCGCGTGTGAGGGAAAGACTCTGCAAGGGTCACCAGACAGTCCTTGCTACAGGGCGGACAGTCAGACGGTGCTGAGGCGGCTGGAGCTCCAGGCCCCCCAGAGGGGACGTTTTCATTTATACCCAGGTTTAAGACACGTCAGAAAATTCATGACTTAGGGGTGAAGACCACAACCTAGATGAAGGCCTCGTCTACACACTCTCGAACAACGTCTTCAACTATGTCTCAACAAGAGTCTTTCATGTGGCTGGAAGGCAGATTTCAGAGGATGAGTCAAAACAACTTAGAGGGGCTCAGGAATCAACAGGTCCAAGTCAATGCAAGTTCAAGCGATCAGCCAGGAATCCATCTGCCTACTAGGACAAAAATCAACACTACCCAGGGGCAAATATCAGAATCCCAAGGCTGCTCAGTATGTTTTATGCGTATGAAGTTCCACATAACGGGGGGGAAGGGCCTAGGCATACAAAGCAAGAGGAAAATGTGACTCCTACTCCTGGAAAAAAATCAATCAAAACAGACCCTGATACGGCCCAGTAGTGGGACTTAGCAGATCTGAACTTTTAAACTCACATTATAAATTTGTTGAGGATTTAAAGGAAAATATGGTCCTAATGAGTGCACAGATAGGGAATCAAAGAAATGAAATCCTGAAAAGAGAACCAAATGGGAATTCTAGAACTTTCCAAAGCACCATAACAAGTGAAAAAGTAACTGGATTTACTTAAAAGGACATTAGAAATGACAGAAGAAATGATCTGAAAACAGATCAATGGAAACGATCCAACCTAAAAAATAGAGATTAAGACAACGTTTAAGAAAGTTAATGGCGGGCCTCCCCAGTGGCGCACCGGTTGAGCGCTGGGTTGCGAGGCTGCCTGCAGCCTCTGCAGCGCCGGTTCGATCCCCGACCACAGGGCGAGGGTCCCACATGGCGCGTAGACCTCTCCTGCCGCCCGCTGCTCCCCTGAGCAGTGTACTTTGTCACTCTGACTGTTCTGCTCTCCGCTCTGGCTCTGGTGAATTCTCTCACCCTTCCACACCTCTGACTGTACCCAGTGCTTGTATAAATAAATAAATAAATAAATAAATAAATAAATCTTTAAAAAAAAAAAAAAAAAAAAAAGAAAGTTAATGGCTCCTCAGACAAAATAAAGGCTCTAGTGCAGGTATAGTCGCTGTCCCAGAAGGGAAACTGCAGGAAAACAAGGCAGAGAAAACATGAAAACAAATCATTTCCTGAAATTGGTGGGAATAATCACTCTACAAATCCAAGAAACTCAATGAACTCCAAACTGGGATGATTACAAAAGGGGGTTAGACCAACCACACTACTAAGGACCAAAGATAAAATCGTGACGCCGGCCAGAGGGAAGCAAGCGTATCACAAACAGGGGAACAGCCATCAGAACAGCTGCCGGTGTCTGGTCAGAAACAGCGGAGATCAGGGCGCGTGGGAGAGGTACTTAAAGCGTTGAGGAAACAGGAATCGTCACCTCGGCACAAGGGGCGCTGGGAGGAGGCAGAGGACAGGAACCTGCCGGCTGCGGGTGGGAACGTGGACGGGAGCTGCTATCGTGGACAGGGATCTGGGTTTACTTTAAAAGCCAGAACGTGGACCCCGTGTGACCCTGCAGCCCACTCTTGGCATCTACCCGAGCAACGTGAAACCGGCAGCTCAGAAACGACGCGCTCCCCAGCACTGGTCTGGTTACAGCCGGCAGGGCGCGAGGGAGCCGAGCGCCCTCGGACAGAGGGTCAGATGGAGAGATGCCGCCGGCCACGCCGTGGAATGCGGCTGGACCGTGAGGAAAAACCAAAGTCCCACTCACAGCCCCCGCGAAGGCGCGCAGAGGAGCCGTGTGTGGGAAAGCGAGAACCACCGGACGGGCTGACGTCACGAGCAGATCCGACAGGGTGACCTTCTAGCTGACACCTGTAAACGCAGGAGTGGCCTGGGCGGGGCTGGGGCCTCCAGGACGGTCTCCACGAAACCCACTGTGGCCCGGGAGCGCCCTCGCTGGAGGCGCGTGGCCGTGAACGCTGCTGGCCTCGCCCACGACCCCAGCTCGAGGAGCCGGCGAAGCGGCCAGAGGCTCAGCCGCAGCCAAGCCCGTCTCCGGGGCAGGCGTCTGTGGGGGCCAAGCTGCTGGGGCCTCCGCGCCGACACCAGGTCGCCTTGATCCAGGTGGATGACAGCAAGAAGCGGAGGGGGCAGACCCTGGGAAGGTGACAGCAGGTGGGCATGGTGGGAGAGCAGGGAGAGGGCAGGGGAGGGGGCTGGGGGTGGGGGCTCCTTCACACAGACCCGGCAGGGGCCCTGAGGTGCAGAGACCGCAGGGGGTGGTGGAGGGAGACTTCTTCACTTGACAAAGACTGAGGGTCGAAAACCAAAGGCGCCAGGACCCCGGGACAGGCCGTGGGCAGTCACCCCACTGAACTGGGGAAAACGAAGGGGACCCTGTTATCATCTAGTCCGGAGACGTGATCAGAAATCACAAGGCAGCAGTGCACAGGCCGGGTGGGCGCGGCGCTGGACGCTGCCCATCTCTGTGGGCCTTTAGAGGGGGAGGCGGGAGCCCACGCGAGGGCTGCTCAGCCCGCTGACCCCTGGCCAGATCTGCGCGGCCCAGCCAGGCAGTGCATCCTCCTCGGGACTCCTCAGCCTCCCATCCCAGGCTGTGCCTCTGGCTGCCGAGTAACATTTGAAAATCTCCACCATCCCCCAGCCCGGAGGGAAGAGGGCGTCCCCTCGCTCCGGTCACCCGGGGGAGGGGGCCAGAGGAACACCGCTGCCAAACAGGCCCCGGGCCCACGCTGCAGCCAGAGCTTCCCGTGCCCACCCCCGCCCTCAGCCCATCTCCCAGCCCCCTCGGCCCACCCATCCCCCCATCGCACCTCAGGGCGAGCGCACCCTGACTGCTGGTCCTGCCCATCTGAAAGCAAGGAGACGCACTGAGCCCTCACGAGCCGAAGAGCCCGCGTTCCCGGGACATCCCAGGGCCCCGGCCTCAGGAAGCTCTCCAGACAGAGGCCTGGCCGCCCCGCGGAGCCCACCACCCGCCTTAGCCCTCCAGCCTCGGCCGCACAGCGACTCGAAGCCTCCGCCTGCCGCATCTAAGAAGTCCGGGCCCAACGGCCCAGCGCGTCCAGAACCACGCGGTGAGCAGGGCCGGCTCCAGCCTCCCGAGCCAGCCCCGGGAAGGGCCCCACTCCTGCCTGGGCCCCGGGGGCTCGGCCGCAGGAGTGGGCCGTGCATACTGGCCCACTCTCCCCGCCCGCCTGCCCAGGCTTGGGAGTTTATCACCTTAACTGTGCCTGAGCCCTGGGGCCCACATGACAGGCCCAAGCCACAGAGGCCTCCTGCCGAACACCCCCACAAACACCAGCTCCCCTGAATCAGGGTCGCAGGGTAGCCGGCACTCCGCCGTGGGGAGCACACTCGGTTGTCCAATTTTGCAGTTTTCCTCCAAAGCCTCCCTCCAACTGTCCTGCTCGTATTCTTCTGAGGAGGTTTGCACGTCACGAGTCGGAGTCTGAGGGCAGAAAGCAACACTGCATGTTCCAAGAGCCGACAGCTCAGCCTCCGCACGCAGGCCCCTCGTGCCCTGAGGCCTGCAGACCAGGCCGCTCCGCGTCCTCGTCCTCACGATCGCAGCGAGCCGCCTTTGCAGACAGACCCCCCCTCCCTGCGGGCCACTTCTGCGTCAAAGCTCAGAGGGAGTTTCCCAAACTCCCAAAATTTCCAGAAACGCCTTCTCTGGGAAGGCGGGTGGGAGGAGCAGGGGTCACTCTGCAGGGAGCAACCCTGACACACCCGTGTGCACCGGCAGCGGCACCTGCAGGTGCAGCCGTTGGAGGCCGTGCATGCGGCGGGACGAGCGAGCTTTCAAGGGGGGTGGACAGCAGTTGGTCCTTGCGCTGGAGACCAAGGAGTGATGCCCTCGGGAGCAGGGGACACCATGGCAAAGGACCGCTGATGCCAACGGCAAAGTCTGGGAAGGGTGGGCACGTCAGGGTAGCAGCAAAGGTTTTATAGGGAAATAAAGGCGACAATGACTTGGGCAAAGAGGGTCCTGGAAAGCCCGGCTTGCGACTCTAGAACATCTTCAGGGGGCCTGGGGGTACCTGAGCATGGAGCCAGGAGCTAGACCATCGGGTGTGCCAGGCCAGACGGTGGGAAAGGGGCGGTTGCATGCACCGACACCAAGCCGGGTGCTGCCTGTAACCACGCAGTCACATTCACAGCTTATAGCTGCAGGGGCCTCCCCGGTGGTGCAGGGGTTAAGCACCCCCTGAAGCTGTCCGCAGCCTCTGCAGCACAAGTTCGATCCCTGGGCAGGAGCTACCCACACGGCGCAACAGACCTCTCCTGTCTTGCCCGCTGCTCCCCTCAGCAGTGGATTTCAGTCAGTCTGCCTGTTCTGCTCCCTGCTCTGTCTCTGGTGAGTCCTCTCACCCACCCCCCGCACCTCTGGTCTACACCCCAGCTCTTGCATGCACAAATAAATCTTTAAAAGGAACAAAAAAAGAAAAACACAATTCACAGCTGCAGCCGGAGAGTCCGGAAGTGGACAGAGTCAGTCCCCGCCTTTGCTCTTCTCCTTCAAGACGGAGTTGGCTGCTCTGGGTCTTCTGCCGCTCACGTGAACTTCCGTTTGTCACTGTCCACGGAATAAGTTCCTGTGGTTTTAACCACGATGGCAGAGAATCTGTCCATCAAGCTGGGCAGAACTGATAACTGGCCAACGTCGAATCTTCTTAGCTATGAATTTGGAATCTCCCTCGTTTATTGCTCTTCCTCCACTCACCAGAGTGTGGTCAACCTTCCGGAGACCACGTACATAATTTTGTTGGGTTTACACCTAAGAATTTCATGACGGGAGCGTGCCAACATAGTGTTGTGTTTTTAATGTCCAATTCCACTGTGCGTTGCTGGTGTGTAGGAAAGCAATTGACGTTTGCGTATTAACCTTATATCCTGCACCTTTGCCACCGGGCCTGGCCCGAGCCAGGGGCCAACCCCTAAGTTCCACTCACCACTTCCACCCAAACCCATTAGCCAGGACTTAGTTATAGGGCCACACCCAGCTGCACGGGGGGCTGGGAAATGGAGTCTTTAGCTGAGCGGTAAGTGCATAGTTAAAAATTCTATTTCTGGGGGCAAAGGAAACGGATATCCTTGTAGCCACCCTTGAAGGACCATCTACTCCAGCCACCTCCTTTGACAAAAGACACTGAGGGTCCCCAGCAGGTAAGGGATCCTAGGAAGGAGGGAGGGATCAAGTTCCTACGGCAGCTGAGGCTTAAGAGCTTCCTTGGCCTCCTGGTGATGGGGGCCCAGCTCCTTACTGCCTGTTCTGGTGGCTGCGTCGGAGAAGACAAATGCAGGGTCTAAGGGGCAGAACCCCCAAGTCCCTAGCATGGAGAGGGGGTGGTGGTAAGGTCCTGCGGCGGCTCAGGTCAGGCGGCTCCCGGGGCTCTGCAGGGCCCGTTGGGAGACCGGGGCAGAGGAGGGCCGCAGCCTGGAAAGTCTGAGATCAGTGTCTCTTTTCACAGGTTGAGCCCTGGGTTGCTTGCAGGGTGCTGCGGGTGCAGGTGTGTCTGGCGTCCGTCCGCGCTGGCGTCGCACCCCCCCTCCCTGACCTCTCCCTGGACCCAGCACGGCTGATGAGGACAAGGTGTCCGTCCGATGGAGTCTCTTAATGTCATACCGAAAAAAAAAAAAACAATTTCTTCTGCATAAGTGCTTCCGGCTCCAGACTCCCCGATCGCCCTGAGGCAGGAGGAGCAGGAATGGGAAGAGGGGACAGAGGAGGCGAGGAGGGCGGCGTGGGGGTGCAATGGCCGAGAATCCCCTTTGGACGCGTTCAGATTCAAAGATCCCCCGGGTCTCCTGGATCCCTGCAGCTAAACCCCTGAGGTCCTCCCCCACCCAGAGAATGGCCAGGATGGCATCTAGGGCGCAGCCGGGTGTTGGGGTGTGCGGTCACTCTCCAGGCCACTGCATGGCAGGGAGTCACCCACCAAGCGAGGCGTTTCTCAGAACACACGCCCTTGTGGAGGAAAATCAGCGCACACAGGAGAGCTGAGCCTGCCCCGCGGAGCCGGAGACACACGTCCTGCGAGACACACGTCCTGGAAGACACACGTCCTGGAAGACACACGTCCTGCGAGACACACGTCCTGCGAGACACACGTCCTGGAAGACACACGTCCTGCGAGACACACGTCCTGTGAGACACACGTCCTGCGAGACACACGTCCTGGAAGACACACGTCCTGCGAGACACACGTCCTGTGAGACACACGTCCTGCGAGACACACGTCCTGCGAGACACACGTCCTGGAAGACACACGTCCTGCGAGACACACGTCCTGCGAGACACACGTCCTGTGAGACACACGTCCTGGAAGACACACGTCCTGCAAGACACACGTCCTGCGAGACACACGTCCTGTGAGATACACGTCCTGCAAGACACACGTCCTGCGAGACACACGTCCTGCGAGACACACGTCCTGCGAGACACACGTCCTGGAAGACACACGTCCTGCAAGACACACGTCCTGCGAGACACACGTCCTGTGAGACACACGTCCTGGAAGACACACGTCCTGCAAGACACACGTCCTGCGAGACACACGTCCTGTGAGACACACGTCCTGCAAGACACACGTCCTGCGAGACACACGTCCTGCGAGACACACGTCCTGAGAGACACACGTCCTGGAAGACACACGTCCTGCAAGACACACGTCCTGCGAGACACACGTCCTGTGAGACACATGTCCTGCGAGACACACGTCCTGGAAGACACACGTCCTGCAAGACACACGTCCTGCGAGACACACGTCCTGCGAGACACACGTCCTGGAAGACACACGTCCTGCGAGACACACGTCCTGTGAGACACACGTCCTGCGAGACACACGTCCTGCGAGACACACGTCCTGGAAGACACACGTCCTGCGAGACACACGTCCTGCGAGACACACGTCCTGTGAGACACACGTCCTGGAAGACACACGTCCTGCGAGACACACGTCCTGCGAGACACACGTCCTGCGAGACACACGTCCTGGAAGACACACGTCCTGCAAGACACACGTCCTGCGAGACACACGTCCTGTGAGACACACGTCCTGCAAGACACACGTCCTGCGAGACACACGTCCTGCGAGACACACGTCCTGCGAGACACACGTCCTGGAAGACACACGTCCTGCAAGACACACGTCCTGCGAGACACACGTCCTGTGAGACACACGTCCTGTGAGACACACGTCCTGCGAGACACACGTCCTGCGAGACACATGTCCTGGGAGATAGGGACGAGCAGAGCCCGCTCCAGCCCGCCCACCCCGGGACGTCCACCCCGGGGCCCTTATCCAGCCCTCACAAGGAATGAGGCGCTGATGAGCTGCTACAGGACACGATGGCCCCAGAACCCCTCTCGCCCTGAGACAGACGCCAGCACGGAGACCCAACGCCGGCCGTGTGTGAGGGCGCACAGGCGGGGCCCCGGAGCCCGAAGGTGGCCCCAGCTGCTGAGGGCGCGAGGAACGGGGCGACTGCTAATGCCGCCGGCTCTTTGCGGATGGTGGAAGGGTCCTCTAGATGAGAGCCCCGGGCCCCGCGGCGGCCGCACAACTCCCGACGCTCCACGCGCAGCCTGCGCGGGCGAACCTGGGGCTGCTGAATCATAGCTCAAAAAAGCTTCTTTATACAGCGAACCCCGGGGCGTCTAAGTGCTGGTCATTTGCCCCTTGCCTGCGGGTTTCAGAACGAGATGGCTAGAGGGGTCTGGGTCCAGAAGGCTCTGCGGGCCTCCTCGACCGGACGCGGCCTCGCTGTCAGCCTGGGAGCAGGGGCCGCCCAAGTCTCTCGGCTCTCGCCGGTGTACCCCACGGCCCCGCCACTCCCCGTGCCTTCCTGCTCCCATCTTACCTCCCGTCTCTTCTTGACAAACAGCCCCTTACCTTGAAGCCTGCGTGGGACGTCGCTGGGGTTTTCTTCCCTGGGAATTCCAAGCTTGGCCTCATGGCTAAAGCCAGAGCCGGAGAAACTGCGGAGGCCCAGGAGGGGCTAGAGCTTCCAGAAGCCGCTTCCCGCACCCCAGCCCCACCTGCAGCTGTGGGGAAGCACCGGGCCCAGGCCTGGAATCAGAGGAGTGGCAGGGTCAGGAGGGGCTTGGACCTGCTCCCATCCATGCCAGCCTGGGGAATCCCAGCCTAGCCAGAACCCCAGCGGGCCCCAGGGGGTCCCAGCAGGCCCACCGCTGGCCAAGGTCTGCGCCCAGGGTCCCGGGAAGCGCTGGGTATTTTCTCTTGCTCTGATTCTCAGAAAATGGACCCTCAGGACTTAGGGGGGGAAAAAAAAAAAGCCCAACAACCAGCCTAGCCAGCTTAGGGTCCTCTTCCTACCCCCCAAGTCCTCTGGATTCTGCTCCCACTGGGCGGTGCTGGCCGCAGCCACCCACCGGTCTGGGGTAACAAGGGAAGGGCGCAACCCCGGAGGGCTGCAGCTCCCCCTCTCCCGAGAAGGCATAGTGGTCCCTGGTCACCTCCTCCGCAGGGACAGTCACGCCATCAGGGACGCTCGCGCCTGAGCGCCCTCCCTGCCGCCTGCGCGCGGGCGTCATGACTCCAGCAGCACAGCCCTCCCGAGGAAGCAAAAGCACCCCGTTCCTCGCGCAGGGAGCGGGGTGGGGGCCTGTCCCCGAGCCTGGCGGCGGCGCGCCCCGGGAGGTGGCACGCGCTGGGCGGCCGCGGTGCGCGCCTCCTCCAGCCATTACGGTAGCGCGGCGCGGGCACCACGTGGCGGGGGCCCGGCCGGCGGGAATGCGCGGAATGCGCGGCGCGGGGGGCGCAGCTCCCCAGCCGGGGCCGGGGTCCGCAGCGCGCGCTCCCGCCGCCCCGCTCTCCCCGCGCGGCGCCCCCCGGCCCCGGGCCCCGGCGCCAGGACGCGCAGGGCGGATCGGGCCGGGTGGGGGCCGGGGCAGAGGCCGGGGCGCACGAGGCGCGGCGCGGGGTGTCGGGCGCACCGCCGCTGTGCCTGCGCCGCCCCTGGCGAGGGTCGGGGCCCTGGGGCTCGAGGGCCTCCTGGTCAGCACCCGGCCGCCCCCCCAGGGCCACGGCGAGGATAGGCGTTTGGGGGCGCTTCAAGGGCAGAGGAAAGCAGGGTGGCGGGGTGCGAGAGTGCGGGGTCCCCCCGGCCGGCTGTGGCGCGCCCGGGCAGTGACAAATCCTGGCCCCCCCCCCCCCCGCGGGAAGCGACGGGGTGTCCTGGCGTCGGTTCCGCCCCTCATGTCTGCTCCGCGCACCCCCACCGCGGCTCGCGAGGCCCGCAGCGGCGCCCTGCACCCCGGTCCCGGCCTCGGGGGGCGCGGCGTGGCCACGGGACGCGGAGGGGACGCGGACGCGGCGCCCTCGGTCGTCACCCCCGCCCCCCGACCTCCGCTTGGTTGGGGCGATCATCTTCTCACCCTGGTGCCCACCCCCCGTCGCCGGGTCAGCGCCGGGTTCCTGTTCCTCGGGGCGCAGGCGATGCGGTTTGAGGGGCGCGGGTCGAGGCTTGGACTCGCCCCCACGGGAGCATTTTCCCCAGGGATCCCCGAGGCGTCGCGGGAGCCAGCCCCTCCCCAACCACTTGGGGTTTGCTTTGGAACCCCCGCACACACCTCGCCCGGCTCCCGCGGCCTGGGCGCCCCGAGACTGGGCGCGTGGGGGGCGCAGCCTGCGCGTGGCCGGACGAACGGACCGAGGTGCAGACGCGCGCGCCACTCGCGACGGGAGGGGCCCCAGCCACGTCCCGCCCCTCTGGGGCGCGGGGATTCGCGCCGCGGGGTCGGGGTGCCAGTAGCGCGGCACGTGGGGCGCCACAGGCGGCCACAAGGCGAGCCCTGTGCGGTAAGGGGAGCCCGAGCGCCCCCGGAACCCCGCGGCCCGCTTTCGGAAGCGTTTTCCAAGGCGACTTAAGGGCTTAGCGGGGGAACCTGGCGGGGCCGGGCCGAGGCCTTTCAAGTCGCCGCCAGGTGTGCGGCTGCAGGTGACCCCACCTGTGCGCCCCCCCCGCGCCGCCCCCGTCCTCTCCGCGAGGGGGGGCGCGGGGGGTCCACGCCTCGGGAAGTCTCCCCGCGCCCTGCACCCCCTCCCGAGCCCCCCCGCCCCGAGGGGCTCGCGCGGCCGCGGCCCGGCCCCGTGAATGGGCGCGCGCCCGCCGCGCGAGGGGAGGTGCCCGCGGCCGGGACGGGGCGGACGCGCCGCGCGCGGATCCCCCCCTGGGCTCGGGGGGCGCCGCAGAGTCCCCCAGCCCGTCCTCGCGGCTCCCGCGCCCCGACGCCGGCGCCGGCCCTTTGTGTCCGCGGGGCGCCGGGGTGGGGGGCAGCGCGGGAGCCGAGCCCGGAGCCCGCGGGGTCCGCGTCGGGGCGGGTTTTTGGGGTGTTTTGGGTTTTTTTAAGACAGTGCGAACTCTGGACTGCGCCGGGAAAGGCTCCGAACGCTGCGCTTCGCCTTAAAGATGAAGCCAGAAAGCGCGCCGCTGCCCGCCCCGAGCGGCCGCCCCCCGCGCCCCGCGGCCGTCGGCCCTCGCGAGGCCCGGGGGACCCGAGGGGCGCCCCCGCGGGGCCCCACATTCCAGCGCCCGCCCCCCGCGCGGGGTCGCGGCCGGCCCTTCGCTCCCGGCCGGGCCTGCACTTTTGCGCCCGTCCCTGGGCGGGGCTCCCCGAGATCTGCCCGCGCCGCCTGGCAACAGCGCGGCGCCCCCATTGGCTCATGCTAATTCCACCCCCGCGGCCGCGCGCGGCCGGGCGGGGGGCGCCCCCGGGCCCGGAGCCCCCTTCGGCCCGGGCGGGCGAGCCTCCCGGCGCCCCGCGGGCCCTCGCCGCCCCCGGGGCCCGCGCCCCGCGCCCCGGGCCGGCTCCGCGCGGCGGCAGCGCGCAGCCCCGTAAATCAGCGGGGCGGCCGCCGGGCCCGGATTTTATGAATGAAGCGCGGCCGGGGCGCCGCGTGCGCGAGGCTGCTGCGAGGCTCCGCGGGCGCGGGCGCCGGTGCCCCCGGGCTCTCGGGGGGCGCCCCGCGCCCGGCCACCCACCGCCTCCGAGGCCGGCGCGGGGCCGTCGCCCCCCGGACCGGGCTGTTAGCACCCCGAGTTCCCGGTGGGGGAGGGGCCGCGGGAAGCGTCTCTCCCGACAGCGGGGTGCGGCTCGCGCCCTGCAGACGAGGCCGGGGCGCTGCACCCACCCCCGGGCCCCCCGCGGCTGCAGCCGCGGGGCTCGCGGGCACCGGCCTCGGAGAGACGCCGGCGGTGTCGCCCCTTGGGGCGGGGGGCGCAGGACACTGGAGGGTGGACACTGGGCGAAACGTCTTCCAAAGCCGCCAAGACACGGGCTCTGCAACTTAGAGCGCTTTATTCTTTTATGGGTCTCTGGGGTAATATCGGGGACCCTCCCCGAGCACCCCATGTGTAGACCTTGTGTCAGTCACCAGGTCGGCACCCCATTCCCTGCGCCTCCAACTGCCCGCCCTTCCCGGCCCCCCGCGCGCGAGCGCAGCCCCAGGGCGCGTCCCCCCGGCGCGGCGCGCACCCCGGCCCGGCCAATTAGGCGCTTCCGGTGGTCCCGGCCGGGGCGGCCGCGCCGTGTCCAGCGGTTTGTTATTTTTTTTTTTAATTTAAAAAATGAGACCGGACAGAGGCCGGGGTTTCCGCAGCCTCCGAGGGTCTCTCCAGCCGCTGCACGCCGGGCGGGGGCGGGGGGCTGGAGACCCCGGCCGGGGCGCGCGGGCCGGGCAGAGAGGGCGGCGGGCAGCTCCCCGCGCGCGAGGGCGGGAGGGAGGAAATGCCGGCCACCATCTTGGGCTGCGGCTGGAATTTTCGGGCATATATTTTATCTTATTTTTTGAAGCGGCACATGCTAGGCTGAAACCCCTCCGGCGTCCAGGGTCGCCCCCGCGGGCACTGGCGACGACCCCCCCGTGCGCCGGATCGAGCCTCCGCGCAGGCTCGAGCCCTGCCCCGCGGCCCGGCGGGCTCAGCGGCTCCTGAAATCTGCACGTGGCCACGAAAACGAAAGAGGAGCAGCCGCGGCGGCCGGGCCGCCCTGCGCCCGTGGGTGCCCGCGTGGCGCGCTCGGAGGTGCGCGCATCCTCGGGCTCAGCCCCCGGGCCCGGCCCCGCGGCCCCCGCCCCGCGGGCTCCCCGGCTGCGTGTGGCCCGCCCGCCCGCCCGGGCGTCCCCGCTGCAGAGCCGCTGCCATCCCACCCCCCAAGTCCCGGGGGGCCCACTCGGGGCGGGCGCCCCCCGCGCCCCCTCTCCCCCGGCGGGGAGCGAGGCCGCCTCGGGGCGATTTGCATTTCTATGAAAACCGGGCTGGGGGCCCTCGGCCGCGGGGCCGGCGCGGCGCCTCGGGACGGCTTTTGGGTCTGCCCCTCGCCGCGCCCCGCGCCGCCCCGCGCCCCCGCCCCCGCGCCCGCCCGCCCGCCCGCGCGCATTCTCCGCCCGGCTTTGATCTCCGCTTAACAACAGTAACGTCACGCGGCTCCAGGGGAGTTTTGTTGGAAGTTGCAAAGTCCTGGAGCCTCCAGAGGCCGTCGGCGCAGCAGCAGCGAGCAGCAGCTCCGCGCGCTCCGGCCGGCGCCACAGGAGCCCGAGGAGCGCGGGCCGCAGGCGCCCCGCGAGCGCGTACCCGGCCGCCCCGCCGCCCCGGCCCGAGCCGCCCGGCCATGGCGCACCAGCTCCTGTGCTGCGAGGCCGAGTCCGTCCGCCGGGCGTACCCCGATGCCAACCTGCTGAGCGACCGGGTGCTGCGCGCCATGCTCAAGGCGGAGGAGACCTGCGCGCCCTCGGTGTCCTACTTCAAGTGCGTGCAGAAGGAGATCCTGCCGTCCATGCGGAAGGTCGTGGCCACCTGGATGCTGGAGGTGCGCGCGCGGGCGGCTCTCCGCGGACTCCCTGCCACTTGTTGCCCAAACCCGCATTTCCCGGCCACCCACCGCCCTCGTGCGCCCCCCGCCCCGGCGCTCCCCTGCGCGGGACGGCGCCGGAGGCGGCTTTTCGGGCCGTGGATGGCGAGCGCGCGTGCTTTCTCGGCCGGTGGGGGTGGGGGCGCAGAAAGGCCCCTTCCTGGGGGGAGGGGTGCCGTCCAGGAGGGGTCCCTTGGGGGGAGGCCCGCGCCCGGGGGCGCCCCGCTCGGCCTGCAGGAGCGGGCCGGGCGCTCGGGCAGCGCGGTGGCCCCCGCCGGGGCAGCCGGGTCCGCGTCGGAGCCCCGCGCGCCGCCGCCCGGGGAGGGCGCAGACGGGGTTCGTTTCCAAATTAATACCATGGACACGTATGCACGGGCCGCCCGTGCCAGTATTATGCGCCATCTTTGTTCTTTTATTGCAAAGCAAAAGTGTTTATTAATAATTGGGGGCCGGGTGGGGGCGGGGAGAGGCCCGCGAGGCGCGGGGGCCGCCGCGAGGGGCCGCGCGGCCGCCGGGAGCCGGCGCGGGGGGGGGCGCCGGGCCGGGGCGCCGGCGGGCCGGGGCACCCCCCTCGGGAGAGGAGGCCCCTTTGTTCGGGGAGCGAGTCCCGGGGCGCCCGGGCCGGGGAGCGCGCCGGGCTGCGAGGTCGGGCGGCCCCGGGACGCGGGGAGTCGTCCTCGCGCGGGGGCCCGGCGCGGGGGGCCTGTGCGCGGCGAGCTGGGGGTCCCCGCGCCTTTTCAGACCCGCAGCGGGCGCCGGGGCCGCCCGCGAGGATTTTAAAGTCATTTTTGGAAGCGCGGCGCGGGGCCCTGGCGAGAGGCGAGCGGCGCCTGCCCGGGGAGGGGGGCGCCCGAGTTTGAATTCCTGGGGCGCGCCCCAGCGCCTGCAGCGAGCTCCCGACCCCCGGCCCGGGTGGCGGGTCGCCCGGGGGTCATTTTCAGGGGGTTCTTAGGCGCCCAGTTATTTTTTTTATATTTTTAAATATTTTTTGAAAAGATGACGTCTGGGGAAATGCGGCGCGGCCTGGACGCCACCTTTGTGTCTGCGCGCGCGGCGGCGCCCCGCGGCCCGCACCCCTGGGGCCCGCACCCCTCGGGGCCGACCGCGGGCCGGGCGGGCCGGGGGCCCCGGGGCCGCCTCCCGCCGGGCGCGCCCCGCCCGCGCGCCCCCGCCGCGCCGGCCCGCGGGAGTTTCCCTTTCAGTTTCGGGGCGGGGGTGGCGGGGCGCGGGGCGCGCGGTGACGGCGCCCGCCCGCAGGTGTGCGAGGAGCAGAAGTGCGAGGAGGAGGTCTTCCCGCTGGCCATGAACTACCTGGACCGCTTCCTGTCGCTCGAGCCGCTCGCGAAGAGCCGCCTGCAGCTGCTCGGGGCCACCTGCATGTTCGTGGCCTCCAAGATGAAGGAGACCATCCCGCTGACGGCCGACAAGCTCTGCATCTACACCGACAACTCCATCCGGCCCGCCGAGCTGCTGGTACCCGCGCCCCGGGCCCGGGCCCGGCCCCCGGGGGGCGGGGGGGGCCCGCGGTGGCGCGCGGAGGCCGGCAAGGCGCCCCCGAGGGGGCCGGCCACGCCGCCCCGCCGCGCTCCGGCCGCGGCGCCCACCCGGTCTGCGCCCCTAGAGCCGCCGAAAAGTGGGCGGCGAGCGCCTCCTAGCGGCCGCGCGGGCCCTGCGCGCCAGGTGTGGGGCCCCCGGGGCTCCCCAGCACCGTCCCCAGCAGCCGCCTCTTGCAGCGCACCTCCTGCTGTGCTCTGGGGTCCCGAGGCGCGCCCCACTTCCCGGGCCCCGCAACAGCCCCTTTTCCTCCTCCCCAGGCCTCCCTGTCCCTCTGGCTGGGTCCCCCCAGGCCTGCCCTTGTTCCTCTCTTCATGCTTGTTGCCCCCCCTCTCCTGCAGCAAATGGAGCTGCTCCTGGTGAACAAACTCAAGTGGAACCTGGCGGCCATGACCCCCCACGATTTCATCGAGCACTTCCTCTCCAAAATGCCGGTGGCCGAGGAGAGCAAACAGATCATCCGCAAACACGCGCAGACCTTCGTCGCCCTCTGCGCCACAGGTACGCCGGGCAGCTGCGCGCCCCGCCTCGGTCTCCCCGCGAGGGCACAGCTCCAGGCCCCTCCTGCTCTCCCAGGGTCCTGCTCTGCAGAGGGCTTGGCGGTTTTTGTGGGGGCTGGATGGGGACCCCATGTCCCCCCTTCTGGGCTTGGCCCGGCCTGGTGGCTCCGGGATGAAAGGGGCGCCCCCGGTGGCCACGCCTGCTTCCCACCCCCCAGCAGCCCTCCTGGTGTCCAGAGCTGCTGGCCCCCTGCTGGCCTCTCCCAGGCTGGGGCGCCTGCAGGGGTGAGGAGCACTGCAGCCTGTGCCACGTGCCCGGCCGCCTCCGGCAGTGGCCTGCAGAGGAGCCCGGGGCCCACCGCCGGGCAGACCTGGGAGAACGGCTGTGCAGGGAGCTGGGCTGGGGCGGCAGTGACTGGCAGCAGGGGGGCCACCCTCCTGCCCCCACAGCTGGCCTTTCGGAGCCCAGTGGGTGATGTCAAGTTGGGGTGGCCTCGCCCCTTGCTTCCACCTGCTCAGTGTGAGCCCGTTGTTCCAAGAGGAGGTCTCTCTTACCAGGTGACCTCTGCCTCCTCGGGGGCCAGCCCTGCAGGTGGCCAGGGAGGCTGGGATGCCTTCGAGGACAGAGGCCTCCAGAGAGGCGCAGCCAGCCTTACCCGGAGCCGACCGCGGCTTGGAGATGGCAGCGTCTCCTGGAGAGGGGGCACAGCAAGCTTCCTGCACACCCGCCCCAGGGTGCCCCTGTGGCCAGGCGACCCCCTCCCGGGACCAGGGGAGCCCGGCTGGAGGCTGCCCAGCCAACCTGTCACTGCTCTGCAGTGCGGCCTGTGGGGGCAGCTCCTCCAGGGGGCCCCGGCCCTGCCCCCCACTGCCCTGCCCCGAGCCCACTAAGGGCCCCTCTGGGGATGACAGTGACTCGTCACAGCCCAGGTCAGGGCTGCAGGGTTTAGGGTGCAAGTAAACGTCCCTGTGCGCGGCGGGGCGCTCGGCTCCTGCACCCGGGGTGCCCAAGGTGCCCAGGGCTGGGTTTGCGTTGGCCCCAGGGGCCAGGTGGCCTGTGCCGTCAGGGTTGGCGCACAGTGCGGGTCATTGAGCGGGTGGCATCGCTGCCACCCGGCCCTAGTGGTCACAGTGGCCCTCGGCTCTTCACTGCAGGGAGCCCGGAGCCCCGAGAGCATGTGTGAGCGCCCGCCTGCCCTCCTGGGGAGCTGGGCACAGACCCAGCCCGGCCCGACTGTCCCTCTGCTGTGCTGCCCTCTTAGGCAGGGTCCGGAGGCTCCGCGATTCCGTGGGTGTCCCAGTTTATCATGACGAGCTTGCTCTCAGACCCCCCTTTACTGGGGGAAGGGGCGCCTTGGCAGGTGTCTCTGCCAGCCTCGCAGTGCCCGGCAGCAGCTGTCCCCCACAGCGGCTGCCCGGCCTCCCGCCCCGGCCCACAGGAGCCTTTGGTTGAACAGCCCGAGTGATGGCCGCTCCGTATAAAGCCCAGACGCCTGGTCTGGGGGATGGCGGAGAGCCCTCGGGGCCCCTCCATACCGCCAGGGAGCCCCGCGGCCTAGCACACACCGGGCAAGAGGAGGCAGAGGCCTGACCCCGCCACGCCGCAGCCCAGCACCTGGTCACGCAGCCGGGGCTCTCGCCTCCCCGCCCACCGCAGGGGCTTGCGGCTCCCAGACTGCCGCGCTGTCCTTGCCAGCGGCCCTGGGAGGAAAAGCAGACCTGCCGCTGGGCCCCCCGGGGTCCCGAGTCTCCCCACTCCCTGTGGGGCCCCAGAGGCTGCAGGAAGGGCAGGCGCGTGCCCACTGCGCCCCCTGCAGGCCGGCGGCGGTGCAGCACCCGTGGGGGCACCCCCGCTGGAGAGGGGCTTGGCAGCGGGCGCTGGGCAGGGCCCCCGCAGAGCCGCCAGTCTCCAGGCCGGGCTGCGTGCTCTTGTCGGTGGCGCGTCCACGGGGCTCAGAAGGCTAAAGGCCGGCCCGACCGTCCGCCTCGCCGCCTGGTCCCCGCCGCCACTCCTGTCGTGTCCGAGCGACCGCCGGCCCGTGGGGGCCAGGCCCGAGCTGGCCGCGAGGGGCCGCGCACCTTCCTGAACGTTCTCTCCCGAGACGCGCACGGGGCCTGACGCTGCTGGGGGGTCGCGCACCCGGGCGCGGCTCCGCTCACAGGCCCGCCTCTCTGCTGCAGACGTGAAGTTCATCTCCCACCCGCCCTCCATGGTGGCCGCCGGGAGCGTGGTGGCCGCGGTGCAGGGCCTGCACCTGGGGGGCACCGGCAGCCAGCTGTCCTGCCACCGCCTCGCCCGCTTCTTGTCCAAGGTGATTAAGTGTGACCCGGTAAGTGACCGCCGTGTCGCCCCTGGGGGCAGAACCGTCCAGAAGGGGGGGCAGTGCCAAGGCCCCAGGGGAGTGTGCTGGGCTCTTGGGGGTCCCGGCTTCACCCACCTGACCCCCTCCCCGGACTTGGGGACTGCACCTGAGGGTCCTCGCTGCCCGAGGTGTCTGCCCAGTCCAGCTGGCCCGTGGGCCCAGAGCCGCTTGGTCTGGGTGGCCAGGCACCCGCAAGGCCCCTGGGGGCAGCACAGCTGAGACCACCCGCTTTGCGGCCCTCTGAGAGGCTGCTGCCCTGTGCCGAGCTTTCCTCCTCAAAACGCCACCGTTTCACTCAGTTCTTTTCTGGGAAGAGAATTAAAACGACGGTCACCAGGGTTTGTGGCCTTTATCGAACGAGACCTCGGGGTGGGTGGTTCAGCTGGGAGCCAGTGGCTGCCGCGCCCCGGGTGCCCCAGCCAGGGCCACCTCACCAGTGTGACTGAGGGCAGCAGAGGTAGTGCGGGACAGGCGGCTCAACACCGGGCCAGGCTGCCTTCCACAGAAGCCCTGGGCAGTGCCTGGTGAGATCAAGATTGTTTCCATTAGATCAGAACCCAGTGGCCTCAGGGCTGACAGGCGGGGACACTCATGGAGGCTGAAATCCCTTTGTGGGGCTGGCGGGGGCCCAGCAGGTTGCCCGGGGCCAGCCGCTCGCAGCCAGAGTCCCCTCTTCCTGGGGGGTCCGCTGAGGGAAGGCAGGAGAGAGGGGCCCCCTGGATGGCCTTGGCTGGCAGCCCAGTGGCTGGGAGGTTCCGGGTGCGAGTGGGGTCCCGTGGCCTGGACAGTCGGGCCAGGCAGCTGCTAGCCAGGAGCCCCCGTTTCGTGGGTCCCGGGGCTTGGGGGAGGCCGCGAGGCAGGCTGGCGCCTGAGGACCCCACGCCCCGCCCGCAGGACTGCCTCCGCGCCTGCCAGGAGCAGATCGAAGCCCTGCTGGAGGCCAGCCTGCGCCAGGCCCAGCAGAACCTGGACCCCAAGGCGGCCGAGGAGGAGGCGGAGGAGGAGGAGGAGCTGGACCTGGCCTGCACGCCCACCGACGTGCGGGACGTGAACATTTGAGGGGCCGTGGGGGGGGGCCGGCCGGTGCTCTGCTGGCCCCTCCGGGACCTGTCGCCCGGGAGGGGTCGCGCCCTCCTGCTGTCGTTTCCTTTGCTCTTCCTCCCTTCTGTCTCTGACTTAAGCAAAAAAAAAAAGTACCTGAAAAACTCTTAAGAGAGAGCGAGAAAGGATAGTGTTTGCATAACCCTGAGCGGGGTGGGGCGGGTGGGGGGAGGCGGGAGGCGCTGCAGAGTAGAGGGGTTCCCGCGGAACCAGCTCTCGCGGCGGCGGGGGTCCGTGCTCCAGGGGAGGATTAGGTTTGATTCTTTCTGTGTCTAAAACAAACAAAAAAAGTATAAAAACATGTTTTGAAAAAATAGAAAAAAAAGTGAAACCACGTTTAAAGTAGAGGGTTTAGGTAAAGAAAAGACGGTTCTCGAGCGCCGCAGGGAGCGCAGCTTTAAGGCGGTTTCGGCGTCTGTCTGTCCCCCGCTTGCTCGTGCAAATAGTCACTTTATATGTCTGTGCGTGGAGGTTAGCACGTAGGTGGCGTGTGGCACGGGCCCTGGCGAAGGCCGCCGTGGCCGAGGGCGGCGTGGGGCTGGGCGCCCGAGCTGGCTGCCCCCTCCTGCCATGCACCCCCAGCTGAGTGGTTTGCGGGGCGTCCCCCAGCCGAGCATCCGGGGGGCTTAGCCGCCTCGCCGGCGCCCAGGACACACCGCTCCCTGGAGAAACTGCCCGGGCGACGTGATATATTCTATTTTTGTAATCTCCCTATTTTTGTAGCTCCCTGGTTTCACCCCCAGACTGCAGCCGCCCCGTCTGTGCAATCCACAGCTCCTCTTGTGTCTTTTCCGTCCGGTATTCTGGAAGCATTCCATTGCAAAGCACTTTCGGTCCGTGGGGAGAGGCGGCCTCTGTCTATGTTGTGTGTGTAGGGGAGCAGTGCTGGGATGGTTGAGGAACGGTGGGGACGCGGCGGCGGCCGCAGGGGGGCCTGAAGGCTGTGTGGACGGTCCGGAAGAAAAGGGCCGCCCCCGCGGCCAGGGTGGCGGCTCCCGCCCTGTTCGCAGACAAGTTGACGTGCAGGATTCCTTTGGTGCCGGCTGGCGTTGGAAGGTTGAAGGTCGGGCCCCGAGAGGGTCTCCCAGAGAAGGCGTAGTTTCAGGCTTTTCTTTAGAGGTTTTGCAAGCGGAAGGTTTTTAAACACTAAAATATATAATTTATAGGTAAGGCAAAAAAGAATATTTATTGCAGAGGATGCTCGTAAGGCCAGTATGATTTATAAAGTAATGCAATCTCCCCTTGACTCACACACACACCCCCCTTTCTGCCTAGGATGTTCAGGTTTGATTCAGCTGACAAAAAAAAAGTTAGGTCCTTTGTAGGAGGAAAAAAATCCCAAGGGCGCGCGTACACACGCACACACACACACACACACACACATACACACACGTGCGCGCGGCCTGTTGGGTGTGTCCCAAAGCGACTCCGTCCTCAGAAGGATAACGGGGGTCCCTGAAGCAAGTCCAGTGCCAACACGGCCTCGTCCCCCTCTACGGTGTCGGCCACCGGGACACACGTGTGCGCGCCGTGGCCACCCATGGACCTTCCGTTGCGCGGAGCGGCGCGTGGGAGGGGGGCGGCCGGCTGCTGCCGGGACTCGCGGGGAACAGACTCGCGTGGCTTCTCTGTCTTTCACATTGTTTTGCTGCTATTGGAGGATCAGTTTGGTTTTATACAATGTCATTTACTGCCATGTTCTCGTTTTTATTTTCTTGTAGAGAATTGTATGATGGATGCCCTTGTTTTGTAGTTGTTTTTTTTTTTTTATGTGCTCGATTTTGACTTCATGTGATTACTGCTCTATTCCAAAAAGGTTCCTGTTCCACAATACCTCACGCTTCACTAGCATGTGTCGACCGGCGGGCGGTCGCCTCCGCCTCAGGCAGACCCAGACGCGGCGCCCTCTGCGTGCCCTGCGGCGTGCCCGGCCGCGCTGGGGACGCGTCGAGGGGCGGCCTCTGGGACAGCGCCGCGGCGGCCGCGCCAGCCTGCGGTCACGTTCCAGTGTTTGCTCATCATCCTGTCAACGACAGCGTCCTGCTCGTTAGAGACTCCAGATCTCATGAAGCCGCTGACCGTGCCGCGTGCCCGCCCAGCGCGCAGCCCAACCAAAAGCCCGCGCGCCTGCCCGGGGCCCGGAGACCGCCGCCGGCCAGGGACACGGCGCCCTCCCGTTTACCTCAACCCTCGTGGCTGCGGCATCTCTGTCTGAACCAAACGGGGTCCCTGAGGGCTGGCTGGTCCGTGACGGGCGGCTGGGTGGGCCGCAGGGCCGGCGGGGAGGTCTCCGGGCGGCGGGCGCCTTGGTTCTGTGTGTTCTTGGTTGTACACCGCCGCGGTCCCCAGCACAGACATGTAATCGGCACATTTCCAGCAGAAGACAAAAGACAAACGTGAAAAGTCTAGAAATAAAATTGGTAAAACCCCCCAGGGTGTGGCCTGTGTGTTTTTGTCTCACTGGCTGGGGCTGAGCTGGCCTCCCCCTCAGGACCCTGGACGTCCCAGGACCGGAGGGCATTCCCCCAGCAGGAGGGAGTCCTGGGCTTGCCAGTGGGAAGGGGAGGCTGTGTGGCCCCCAGGTGAGGCCCCTGAGAAGAGTTTGGGGTGTCTGCAGCAGTTCACACCCCCACCCCCACGACCTAAGACAATGGCTGCCCGCCACTCGCACAGGGCGCTCCCGGCTTATCTGCAGACACGTTCTCTGCCTCCTCGACCCGCTTCTGGTGCAAACTGCTGCTGCTCTTGGTGGTTCTCAGTTCCCGGGACACCCTGGGCTTGAGGTCAGTGGACTCGGGCCTTGTCCTGGCACCCAGAGGCCCACTGGGCACCCCTGGGCTTCCGATGCATGAGACCGGCCTCATCCTCCTGGGTGGAGGCGGCAGTGGGGACGTGCTGGGAAGAGACAGCGGCCTTGCTCACAGCTGTGGGGCCAGGGGCTCCCCAACGTGTATGGGAATTCAGTGCGTGCTTGGGAGCTACACAGACACCGGGTCCCAGGTCAAGGTCAGTACCTGCCAGGTCAGTTCGCTGACCTTCAAGAGTGCTATACAGGGCCCTGCTCCGGGGAGGGGCAGCCCCCCATCCCCGGGAGCACTCACGGGGGGCTGTGGGCTCTCCGTAGGTGTCAGCCCCTCTAGGATAGGTGGGTGTGGCGGGGCTGCGGCGGCCTGTGCTGCGGCACCAGGAATTGCGGGTGCTCCGGAGGCTGCCCCTGCATGGCAGGGTTCCGGGGGCAGTGAGGCCAGAGGAGGCCCCTGAAGGCTGGACCTGGGTCCAGGCCCCAGGACACGTGTGCACCGTGAGGGCTGAGCCAGGGCAGCCTCGACCCCGGAAGGGCTGCTGGAGTCAAGTGAAGGTGGAGGGCAGGGGCGGGGAGCAGGTCAGGACTGACTGGGGCGTTTCCTTTTTCCCGGATGAAGAGCAGAGCTGTAGGTGGACAGTGAGGTGAGAGGGGTCTGGCCCCTGGCCATGCGCAGGGCAGGGCAGAGGCCCCTGGTCTTTCCCCCTGGGAAGCCCCTATTATAAGGAGCATCTGAGCTCCCTGTCACGAAAGCCAGCGTGGGCGCCTGCGTCCCTCCGGGGCTGCCAGGGATGCGCATCCCCTGTGCCCGAGGCTGGCCTTGAGAGACTGACAGCAGCCCCTTCCGCCAGTCCTCGTCCTGAGGGTCTCACCTCAAGGGTCTCACCTCCCAATGTGTCCCGTCCCGATGGCCCCTCTGCCCAAATGCCCCTGGGGCGCCAATGCCCAAAGTCCTGGGACCTCCCGGCTCTCCAGGAGCCTCAGACTTCCCGAAGCCACAGCTCCTGCGTGAGACAGGACGACACCCCAGGCCACCTTCATCCTCCACTCCACGCCGGAGGCTCTCTGCCCATTCCCAGCCTGCCACCATCACTGCTGAGAAGTGGGGGCTCTCTGGGGGGCTGGGGAGCCCCAACCTGCTCTGACCTAGAGGGGTGGCCCTGCCCGACCGGGGTGTAGGGGCTCCAGGGCTCAGGACCCATCCCGTGTGCTGAGGCCAGTCAGAGCTGGGCTGGAGACTCGGGAGGGTGGCAGTCAGGCCCCTGGGGTCCATGGCAGCAGCCCAGCCCCATACTTCCCCCAGACCTGTCCCGCCCGGCCTCCTGGAGGTCCCACTGCCCACTTGTCTGGCCCCATACCAGCTGCCAACCGCAGCGCTGCTGCTGCTACAGTGGTGTAGGCTGCCCAAGGCGTGTGGCCCCCCCCCCCCCAAGCTGGGCTGGCCTCTGGAGCACCCAGGAGCCGTCATCCCAGGAATGCCTTTGATCAGGACTGCACACCAGGGAAGCCTGGAGGCCTAATCCGCTCCCAGAGCCCCCTGCCCTGGGCCCCAGCCCTGGGCCACACTGCAGGCCAGCAGACAATAGCGGGTGGGCGGGCAGCTCTGGCCAAGAGGCTGGAGGCCCACATCCGGGGCATTGTCACTGCTGCGCAGGACGGGGAGGACAGGGAAGAGGGCATGGAGCCCCCGGCAGGCCCCCGTGCCTGGAGCCGCTCAGAGGCTGCGCCACGACTTTAATCAGCAAGTGACAGCAGCGACAAGACACTCGACAGGCTTTCAGAGCAGCCGGTTTAGTGGGGGGAGCCCTAGTCTGCACCACGGCCCGAGCACAGCAGGGCCGCCCGCCCCGCGCTCCCAGCTAGCGCCTCTCTCTGAGCTGCTGCGGGGTGTGCAGCTCCTCCCCACCTTACAGCAAACCCTCCGGCAGTGCGGGCAGGGTCACCCTGGTGCGGGGCTCTGGGCTACGTTCCCACGGGGATAATTATTCCATAGAGCAGGGGCCTCCCTGGGGGCACAGGGGTTACATCTCAGCGCTAGGAAGCTCTCACCAGACACTGCAGCACGAGTTCGATCCCCGGCCAGGGAGCTACCCACATGGCGCGCAGGAGGTTTTCATCCGACAACTGTCTTAAGGATGCTCGGGGCCCGGGCAACTCAGGCCCCACTGTGAGCCCCAACTCCGTGCTGGCTCCGCCCCGCTCTATACAGGGGCAGCCACCCTCGGAGGCCAGGTCAGGACGGGCCGGCGGCCGCGGGCGCAGAGGCTTCCCCTCCCTTCCTCCAACTCTCCTCAGTGTCCTCGCCGCCGGGTGGACGCGACATAAAGCAAAGGCAAAGCGGGCAGTGACGTGGCCTCTGGGGCCCAGGCCTTCCTCGGCCTCCGTGGGCCCAGAGCCCCCGTCCAGGTGGCCGTTTGATCCTCCCACTCACTCCCGATCACTCAGGCTCCAGAAAATGAATGGAGTCACGTCCTCGTTATGTGAGATAGCTGTCTTCTCCCCCGCGCCCCCAGGGACGTGTGTCCCACCATCCGGATGGGGTTGGGGGGGTCTTCACGGAGATGACGGAGGTCAAGTGAGGTCACGGGGCCCCGAGCCAAGACCGTGTCCTTCTAAGAGGAGGACCAGGACAGAGACACGCACAGAGGGGTGGCCCCGAGGACAAGCCCAGGAGGGGCTGCGGGAGGACCCCTGCCTGCCCTGACCCAGACGCAGCCTCCGGATGGGAGAAGCGGTGTCTGTGGGAGCGTCTGTGGGAGCCGGGAGCCGACTGAACACACCACGTCTCCCCCAGGAAGGCGCCTGAGAGCTGTGAATCTAAAGGGACAAGGTCTGACCCCAAGAGCTTGTGAGCCCAGCGGGCCTTGGGGCTCACCCCCCGCCAGCAAGGCAGACAGGAGGGCCGGGGTCTGTGGGACCTGCCCCCACGCAAGCTGTTCTGCAGCGCGGACGAGGCAGTGGGTTGGCAGGGAGGGGCAGGGAGGCCCGGCCGGCGCGAGCGTGCGGCGCAGACACCTCCCGCTGTGAAAGGCGCTCTTTATTGCCACAAGTAGAACATTATCGGAGCCGGGGATTTGAGAGCACAAAACCCACAAAGACAGCCACACCGCAGGCCCTCCGCTGAGGCTTTCTGTGGCAACAGGCACCCACGGACCCCACAAGTGAGCCCCAGGACGAGGGAAGAGCGGGCAGCCACACGCACTGAGCAGTCGGGCTAAGTGGGGCCCCCGACGCTGACCAGCGCCCCTCTCCTCCCGGCCAGCGCCAGGGCCGGCAGCTAATCGGGAAGAAAAGACGGCCACCTGTCAGGGCTCCCGTCTCCGGTGGGATTCGGAGTCCCGTGTGCGAGGGGAGCCCCATTTCTAGATGCCCAGGGGGCTTTTAAAGCTGGAGCAGGCGGGTGGCGCCCCTTTACTAGCCGACCGCGCGCGGATGTGCTTCCGCAGACAGGAGCAGGGGCTGCGGGTGACCAGCGCTGCCTGGGGCCGCGGGAGGGGGCGCCAGGGGGCCCGGCAGGGGCTCAGGAAGGCGGCCTGGCTGGGGCCCGCACAGCCAGAAGCACCGCGCACGGGCAGGGGGTGGCCAGGCCGCAGGAGAGGCCCGGGGGGCACCCAGGCCCCGGGGCCGGCCACGGCGGGGAACAGCCTTTCGCCGCCAACCGGAACCCTCCTCAGGGAGCCATGAACGCGCCGCTTTGTCCACCTTGCTCGCAGCTGGGCGCGGGACACACGGACACCTGCTCCTGGGCGTGCGGTCTTTGTTCGCCCGGCAGCCTCAGAACGAAAGCCCGGCGCCTCCCGCGCTCACTTTAAAGTCCGGCTGGACGTTTAGCAAAGAACAAAGCTGAAGGCAGAAGGAAAAAGACGGGGTTTGAATTCTCGCTCACCGACTCGCAGAGCGGAACACACCTCCGCGCGGCCCGTGTCGTCGCCTCTGCCGCCGAGCCCAGCGGCTTCCAGCCCCGCTCCCCGGGCCGCCTCCCGCTCCCGCGCTCGGAGACGCTGCTGGAGCCCCCGTGTGGCCCCGCGCCCGGGCCCCGGCCCCCGGGGAGGGGCGCCCTCTGGACACACCTGTTTAAACTTCCCTCTGATCTGGTCTAAGTCCTCGTGAAGTTTCTCGTACGTCGGGTCATCGTAAGGGAACTTCTCAATCATCCCGATCAGCGACTCTAAGACCTTCATCTTCTTGCTGGAACGCAGACACAGCCGGTCAGTCCTCCGCGCGCAGCGGGCTGCACCCGGGCACGAAGGGCGGCCACGGGTGTGTCAAAAGTAGTACACGGGGCTCCCTTGCTCCTATTTATTCACCGAGTCCCGGGCTCCTGCCTGCCCCGGCGGCGGCACCACCCCAAGCGCGCGGAGTCACAGCCCGGCCTCGGCCCAGCCGGGAGTGCCCTGGTGTAGGGGCGTCGGCCGCCCCAGGCAGCAGCGGACGGGGGCGCGGGGACTGGGAAACCGAGGGCGCGGCCCGAGTACGGGCCTCCTCGCCCTGCTGTGGATGGGACCAGAGAGCCAGCGTGGCTCTGGCTGCTGCCCTCGCACCTGGGCGGCCAGCCGCTCCCCGGCCCGACCAGCAGCCACCCCGCCGTGCCCCACTGCCCGGCCCGACGGAGGAGCGGGGCGCACCGAGGCAGGCGACTAGGACGCACCTGATCCTGAGTGCACGTCAGTGACAGCCCTCGCTCCAGAAACGCAAGAACTTCAAGAGTCCCAGGGATGGGGGTGCCCCTGCCCTGCTCTAGGAGCCACAGTCTCCCCAGCCACTCCCGGGCCAAGCTGTCAGCACCATGATGCTGGGCGCAACCCCCGGAGTCTCTGGCTGCCACGACCAGCAGGAACCAGCACCACAAGCAGAGGCTGCTTAACCAGGCTCCGAACCATACACCAGGGCGTCCGTGCCCCGCAGGCCGCCACCTTCAAGCTGGACAGAGGCACCCTCCCGGAGCCTCACTGCCATCCAAGCTGCTGTGCTCCTCCCACCAGAGCTTGGGGAGACACAAGGAGAGAGAAACGACGTCTGCACCTCCTGCTAGCAGGAGCCCAAGGCGCTCAGTGAGCTCTAATACATCCGGCAGCGGCAGGAGGAGGGGCCCCCAGAAGCAGGGGCAGCTGGCTGGCCTCAGACACCCACAGGTGCCGGGCGCCGCTGACCCCTCCTGCACATCTCACCACCACACTCAAGTCTCCATTTCACAGATGCGGCACCCGGGCCACAGACTGAGGAGGAACGGCGCCCCACACTTTACCTGTCCTTCTCGGTGGCACAGCCGTGCAGGAGGCATCTCCACGCGAAGGCAAAACCTTGATAGCACCCGATCTGTGGACACAAAACAGGGATGACACTGACAAGCAGCAGGCTACACTGGACCTCGCTCAGAGGGCAGCGGTGCCCGCCTGCTGTTCTGGAAGCATCCGCTGAGCATCAGGCCATGGAGGCAAGAAGTCAAGTCCTCAGCAGGGCAGCCATCTTCCAGATGCCCCCGCCCCCTGCCATTCATCCACTCTGACGACATCAGGGCGGCCTGGGGAGCCAGAACTCAGGGAAGGACAGCGGGGGCCAGGCAGGCGAGATGCCGCTTCTGGCCTGTTCCCTGGCTCCTCACCCAGGTGTCGGGAGCCCAGGCGGCCTCTCGGCTCTCCGAGCCTGCACAAGGGACCCCCATCTGTAGCCTTAAGCCCCTTCATTTTGCAGCCGTTCCTCTCTGCAGCACAGGCGTCTAACACGGCACAGCTGCCTCAGCCTTGCCAGGGGAGGCCAGCTATCAGAAGCGAGGCCAATGTATGATGAAGGACAGAGAACAACTGCAGGCGTAATGGCGTTTCACGCAAGTGTAATGTTTCCCACGACACAGGGCACCCACTCCTTGGGTGAGGCTTCAGCCGGCTTAAGACGGGAAGCAACGCCAAAACACCCCAATGTTAACTGAGGTGACGGAGAACTTGTTTTCTCATTCTCCAGCCTGCGGCCTCACCATCTATCTCGGTCAGGATGCTAGAAATCCTCCTCCAGCAGCAGCCTACCTAATCCATCGACTCCGCTGGACGAGGCCCGAGGCTCCAGGGCCATCCCACTGCACGTCACTAGTAGACCAGCAAGAATAAATGAAAAGGCTTTGTTTAGAAATGAGGGCCCCACTTACCTCAGATCCGATCTTAGCTCCATGTAACGTGCCGTGCTGTCTTCCCTCAATTATACCCAAACTGCTGCCTTCCTCGTAGCCTTCCTGAAACCCTTCCCCATGAAACCTGTCACGGAGAAGACGCAAGCCTGACCAAACAAGCAGAGGAAGAGTGTCTGCCTGGAAGCCTTTTTTGCCCCATGTCACCCAGGCACCAGGAAGTGCCAAGCCTGACTCCAGAACAGGAGACCCAAGTCCCACCCCAGCTCCGCCCTGCCTGTGTCTCCTCTACCATGGGCCGCGGTTGAAGCCCATTTTCCTCTTCTCCAAGGACTGATTCTCCAACATGGGAGAGAACAGGAGAACTTTTACAATGACATTCAAGAGTCTCTCCCCTAAAGTAAGGCCCCGGATAGCGGAGATCCTAGTCCACACCCGGGGTGGGGCGAACAATAGCTCTGAGTGTTGAAGCTGTGCCACCGGGTCAAGTGTGTCCAAAGAAACTGCAATACGGACAGGACTTTCTGGAACATGTCAGATCCAGTAAAGAGAAATGCCACCGCCGGAGTCTAGGCTCTGCCTCTGAACACTCAGCAGTGGGATCCGCACCTTAACCTGCAGTCCCCCAAGGGTGTGCTGGGGACCCCTCCCCAGGTCCAGTGAACAGCTCCCTCTCTCTGCTTGTGTGACTCTGGGGTGGGGGTGACCTCCAATTTCACTCGCTTCCACTCGTCTGTGGAATAGGCAGAATGCCTTACAAGTAGGTCTAAGATAAGCGGGGTTCCGCACTTAGCTCCCTGCCGGATTCACAGCAAACTCTAAACAGAGGTCAGCGACGGACTGTTAAATGTTCTTTCTTCACTGACACCTATTCACGTCTCTAGAGGGCCGGGCACCGGGGAACAGCCACAAAACAACTCACAGCAGCCGTCACCGGCCTGGGCGCTCCCCACGGGGTCTGGAGCGGGTGGGATGACGTCTGACACATTCATCACCCCGGCATGAATGCTGCCGTATGTCCCCCGACGAGGGAACAAGAAAAAGGGGCAGCGCCCAGATGGCGCAGGCCTGTCCCGCCCGGAGGGGCGTCCCCGGAGGAAGGCGACCCCAGGCCGAGCAGATGCTGCGGCGGCCCCGGCCCGGGGAGGCGGGTCCGGAGCAGCAGCTGGGCACGTGGCGCCGGGCCGAGGGGCCGGCCGGGCGGGCGCAGAGCAAGGGGGATGAGGGGCAACCCCGCCCCGCGCGCGCCCCAGCTCTCCGGGCGGCCGGGCGCGCCCCCCGACCAGGCCCGCGAGGCCGCCGCGGACCCGGCGCCGCCACTCACCTCTCCTCCGCCATCACGATGGAGTCGAACATATCCCGACTCTCGGCCATGGCGGCGCCCGGCGGGGCCCGGCCCCTCCTCCTGGGGCCCCACCGCCCCGCGCCGCCGTCGCGCACCCGCGGGGACCCCGCACCGACGCGCCGCTTCGGAGCGGGCGACGCCACTTCCGGGGCCGGCGGCGCGGGGCAGGCTGGGTAACGACGGCACGCGGGAGGGCCCAGCCAGCCCCGGCGCGGAGCCGAGACGCAGGCGCGCGGGAGGTGGGCGGGGCCAGGCCAGACGAAGCCCCGCCCAGTAGCCGCCCCCAGGCCGCGATGGGCGGGGCCGCCCTGCGTTCTCGCGGCGGCCGTTTCCCTGGTAACAGCGGCGCGCTCGCCCCGCACCCGAGAACCCAGAGCCCGCGCGGGACCCGCGGCTCGGGACCGGGCGGGAAAGCAGCCCTGGTGTCAGCGAGCGCGCTGGGAAGTTTAGTTTTTTTAAACTAGAGATAAAGGGCCTGGCCTCCCTGGGGGCCTAGGGGTTCAGTCTCAGGGCCATCACCTCTACGGCCTGGGTTCGATCCCCGGCCAGGGAGCCACCCACCTGGCGCGGCAGACCGCCCCCTTCGCCCCGCTGCCCCCCTCAGCGGTGTGTCTGAGTGGATCTGCCTGTTCTGCTCCCCACTCTGTCTCTGGGGAGTCCTCTCACCCCCGCCACCTCTGGCCTGTTCCTCAGTTCTTCTATGCATAAATAAATAAATCTTTATTTTAAAAAAATGGGGGGGAAATCCTTTTGGAAATGATTATGCCATTGTAGCCTCCAGCGCATAAATGAACGTCCCCTGTGGCCGGGCCTTGGCAAGGTGGGAAGGGCTTTTTAAATGCTTTTACCTTTTGACCTAATCATTTCACTCCCAGGACGTCCATCTCAAGGAAATCATCAGAGAAAAATGTAATTTTTTCTGACACTGGGGCTCAGTGCCACGAGATCTGCAAAAAGCCAGAAAAAGCACCCTTGACAGAATGGGAAATTGCAGCCTCCCGTCGAGGGGTATTCACTTTGGGGACCCCTCAGCACCCCGCCAAGATCGTATTTGAGACAAAAGTAATGTCAGGGGGAAATGCTCATGATGTTAAAGGGGAAAAAAAGGCACCATCTATACAAATTCCAATTATGTGAAATAATTATGCTTCTTAACGAACTGAAAGCCAGTCTTACATTAACAGTCATTATATCAGCACTTGGGGATTATGGTACTTTTTAATTTCCTCTTTTATATGTTTTCCGCATATTCTAGGGTTGCACAGTGGGCATGAGTTGCTTCCATAAGCATATATATTTTGGGAAGAGGACAGTAAACAGGTTTTCTATTATTTTGTTCTCAAAATGTCTTTCTGCATTTTTTTTTAAAGCAAAATCATAAAACATTTGGAATGTAAGAAAAAGTGCAAAACAGACAAATCCACTGAACCAGACTCTGGCCACCAATGAATTTTTACTATCAATAGTTGTGTTACATTTTTCCTTTGAATCTTTCTTTTTTTTTTAAGATTTATGTATTTATTTATACAAGCACTGGGTACAGTCAGAAGCGCGGGAGAGTGAGAGAATTCACCAGAGCCAGAGCGGGGAGCAGAGCAGGCAGAAGGACCGAAGGACACTGCTGAGGGGAGCAGCGGGCGGCAGGAGAGGTCTGCGCGCCATGTGGGACCCTCGCAGGCAGCCAGGGATTGAACTGGCGCTGCAGAGGCTGCGGGCAGCTTCCCAGCCCAGCGCTCAACCTTAACATCAACATAATCTTAGCACATGTCCAACTTGCCTTCCTCCCCCTTAACATTATATTACAAACACGTTCTCTTATTATTACGTAGATAAGATACATGTTTGTATCTCAGCTGAGAGAAAATACAATAAGCTGTAATCTTGGGCAGAGAAAAAGATACTTGCTGAGAACAAAAAGGGACAAGTTACAGGATAAAACCTATGGACAGAGGGCCTCCCCACTGGCGCAGCGGGTTGAGGGCCATGCTGTGAAGCTGTCCACAGCCTCTGCAGCGCGGGTTCAATTCCCGGCCGGCCGGGGAGATACCCACATGGCATAGCAGACCTCTCCTGTCTCGCCCACTGCTCCCCTCAGCGGTGTCTTTGGTCTGTTGCCTGTTCTGCTCCCCACTCTGTCTCTGGTGAATCCTCTCACCCTCCTGCGCCTCTGACCTGTACCCCAGCTCTTGTATAAATAAATAAATCTTAAAAAAAAAAAAACCCAATGGGCAGCGAGAACTGCACAGAAGAACAGAGTTTTAATTTCAAACTTAAGAAAAGCAGTGCAGGGGCCTCCGTGGTGGCACAAGGGGTTAAGATGCAACCTATGAAGCTGTCTGCAGCCTCTGCAGCTCGAGTTCGAGCCCCGGCCAGGGAGCTACCCACACGGCGCAGCAGACCTCTCCTGCCGCCCGCTGCTCCCCTCAGCAGTGGACTTCGGTCCTTCTGCCTGTTCTGCTCCCCGCTCTGTCTCTGGTGGATCCTCTCCCCCTCCCGCGCACCTGGCCTGTACCCCAGCTCTTGTATAAATAAAGTAAATATTTTTTAAAAAGACATTTTTTTAAAAAAGAAAAGAAAAAAGTTAATAAAAAGACGGAGCTGGTGGGGCCCGCCCGGCCGGCGCGTCGGCCGCTCCCGCCCCCAGAGGGCGCTGTCCCCCCACGGAGGACGGGCCGGGGCGCGCGGGGCGCACGACGCCGCCGGAGCTCGGGGTCCCCACGTGGCCCGCGCGCCTCCCTCCTCAGGGGCTCCCCTGGCCTCCAGGGTCTGCCCCGCCTCCGTGGCCCCCGCCCGCCCCGGGCCTTTCTCCCCGCCGCCTCGCCCGCCCCGGCCCGCGCGCCCCGGCCCCTCCGCGAGCGCACCCGCCCGGCCCGGCCTCCGCGTCCCGCCCAGGCCGCCCCGCCCGCCCGGCGCGCCCGAGGGGGCTGGCTCCTCCCGGCCCCGGCCCGCGGCGGGCGGGTGTCCACGCGGGCCCGAGCCCGGGAGCCCCGTGCCCCGCCGGCTCCCAGGAGGACGGCGCCTCCCCCCGCGCAGCCTCGCGGGGTCCGGCGCCCCCCGGGGCTCGTCTGCGGAAGCGGATCGCGGGGAGTCGACGCACCGGGAGCCGCGCGCCCTGGGGGCGCCTGGGACTGCCCGCCGCTCGGGGCTGGGCGCACGGGGCTGGGCGCACGGGGTGGGGCGCGCCCGCTCCCCGCGCCTCCGCCCGCCACCGGGGGCGCCCCTGCGCCCGCACCCGCCGCCAGCGAGCCCCCCGCTCCTTGCAGCGCCCCCGGGCGCCGGGACCCTCGCCGCGCCACTCCAGGCCCCGCCGGCCGAGCGGCGGCGCGGCGGCGCCGAGGACCTGCGCTCCGGCTCCCCGAGGTCGCCGGGCGACTTGGCCATGGAGACGGTCTGCTCGACTCCGGGAAGGACAGGCGCGGGGCTTAGGGGCTCCCGAGGACGCTGGTCAGCCGCCCCTGCTGGCCGTCCCGGGCTGCCGGCCCCGGTCATAGCTGGGGACCCTCTACCTACTCTTGTGACTGGGGGGGACACCCAGGCTGACGGCCCAGGGACTCGCTGCCCGGCCCCCCACCTGGCGGTGCACTGGGCTGCCCCTGTGTGGGCTTGGGTCCAGGCTTCCCCCTCTTCCGGCTCCTCCTGGGGGAGGGTGGAAGACTCTGTCTCTGGCATCCCGACCTGCCTGCCCAGGTCTCAAAGCAGCAGTGCCACGGGGTGTGGCACCTGGATGGGCATCCTGGGCTGCCACCAGCAGGACGGAGTGTCGGGGCCCTTAGCAACCATCTGCACTGTCCCCAGCGCACTCAAACCCAGGGGCTCCCAACACAGAACCCCCCACACTGGCACCCCAACCTCACCCGGGCTTACAAATGACGTCAGAGCTCCGGTAAGAATAAGTTTAATGGAATGTCTGGCGATTTCAAATTAAGAACATGAATACGACTACATGCTAGGAAATCATTGCAATACATCAGCCTGGTCCCAAAACGCGGTTCCCTACGACACGAGAAGCCTCTGGAATGTCGCGACATGAGTGCGCCTCGGGGCCAGGCGCCTCCGTGGACGGCACGCGCCCGGGGAAGCAGGAGTGAAATCAGCTCTGATTTGAAATAAAGATTTGTTGACGGGCAGTTCTGCGCCTCCACGTTGACCTTCCGGCAAAAAGGTCGCCTTCCGGGTGGGCGCCGGGCCCGAAGCCTCAGCCCTCGCCCCCTGCGCTGCGGCGGACCCAGGTGTCATTTCTGAGTCTCCAGGCCGCGGCTGCCAGCGCGCCAGGAAGAGGAGCAGCGAGCGAGCGAGCGAGCGAGGCGCGCCCCGGGCCACCAGCCGCCGGGGCTCCAGGGCCGTCAGTGAACAGTGTTTCCTTTGATTTTTGTTTGAAATGACGGATTGACAGCAAGTTGCTGAAACAGTGCCAGGACCCCGTGCGGCCCATCCCCAGCCTGCGCCGCTGCATCTCAGGTACCGACAGCAGGACGGTCCCCGACCTGCCCCCACCCCGCAGCCCCCAGCTGAGATGGCCGCTTCTGGGGCACACGCGGGCGCGCGGCTGGCCTTTAGGGGGCAGGCCCGCCCAGTGGGTTGCAGCGTGAATGTCATCACCCTCTTTCTCACAATTCTCCCTCCGACCGGCCAGGGTACCAACGCGCCTCCCTTCGTGCTTGCTTTCCCAGCCTGCCCTGCAGCCAGGGGTGTCCTTGTGAGCGATGCTGATTTGGCGGACGCCACCAGAATGTGCGCGAAAGGTCTAAGGGTGCTTCGGCACTCCTGGTGAGGACGTGGCCGCGAGGGCTCTTCCCGGCTTGAGCAGGCAGCTATTTCAACGGGAGGCGCAGGTGCCACCCGCGACCACACGTGGAGACGCCGAGAGTCCCCTAGCACGGCCGGGCCCTGGACACACTTTGGTTACCTCTGGGCCTGTGACTAGACAAGCAGCACCTCTTTGTGCAGGTGGGGGGGGCTCTCCCCGGTGACTGTCTCCCACGGAGGTGCAGCCTCTGCTCCAGGTGAGATGCTGCTGTTCTACTTGACCGCTTGGGGACACCTGCTCCCAGCAAGGGGTGCACGGCCCCCTGAATGTGAGCACGCTGAGCGTGGGGCACCGAGTTTGGCCACCGCTAGCCAGGGCTTCTGTTTCCTGTAGCCGAACACCCTTCCGACAGGGGCTCCCTAACTCCAGGAGAGGGAGCGTGAGGCGGCTGCGTCCCTACCAGCCTCCACTAGCCGGTCACCCTAAACCGACTGTTCAAATGCTTGGAGGGTTCCTACGACGGTCCGGGAGCTGCGTGCTGTCCGCGCAGCAGTGGCCACACTGTGGGCCCCTCCGTGCACAGCACAGCCGCGCCTTCCCTTCCCTCCTCCCTTCCATGCACCATTCCAGCTGGTTCGGGATGCAACCTTTGATACACACTCCGCTTTAATGTAGCAAACAAAACTCATGTACAGACATAAATACAATTTGGGGGTATAAATAAGGTAAGAAAATAGAGATGTACATATGGCACAAAATAAATTACTCATAAATACGTGGGACGCGAAGTGCCAGGGAGCGGGCTGGCCGGCTCCGCCTGCACGTGTTTCCGCCGAGAACCAGGGCTTTCCAATACTCCCTTGACAGGCTTTTGGCTGAAATGCCGGGGTGATGAGGTGGGGGTGACCTGGGGAGCGGGGCAGAGGACTGTGGACAGGATGCGGCCTCTGGGAGCTGCTATCTGCGCTTTTCAGGTCAACGTCCACGGCCCGCAGGGGGAGGCCAGACCCCGCGCGGGGTCGGGGCTGTGCAGCTCATCGCCAAGGGGCCGCCTGTGGCATCCGCAGGCCCGGGGAGCCCGAGGCGCCTGGTGAGGAGGGGCTGTGTCCCCAGGCCTCCCCTCTGAGCAGGCGGCAGCAAGGCCTGAGTCGGGTGAGCGGCGGCTGTGGCTGTTGGGAGGGGGCAGGGCAGAGGGCAGAAGCCAGGGAACTGCCCCAGAGGCCGTGGGCAGATGGCCAGGTCGCCCAAAGCGGAATCGGGCCTGGCTCTCGAGATTCACCCAGGCTGGAGGGAAGGGCTGGAGCCCCCCTTGAAGCCTGCACTGTCAGTTGTCCCGGGGGCGCTGGGGAGGGCCAAAGTCCTCCTTGGAGCTGAGACGGGGGCAAGTCTCGCGTGCGGCCGAGTCTGGATTACCTGGTGCTTCCGAGCTGGTCCGCTGCCTGTGAGCTCGGCCCACGCTCCTCTTCCGCCGCCCCTCCTGGAAGCCGTGGGAGGACTGCGGGCGTCAGGCTGGGCCGGGCATGTCCCCAGAGGCAGCGGAGTCCCGTCGGGGAGGCGTGCAAGCACACGGGACGGCGCCTAGCCAGGCGGCAGGGTGGGGGCTGGCACCGCCCCGTCATACAAGCTGACCCGCAAGCGAGCGGCACAGCCGGCGTCCGACGCGCACCGGCCCGAGTCCTAATGCTCCTTCCTAGCGCTAGAGACGGGAGGTCACAGGTCAGGCCGTGCGGCCCGGCCAGAGTCCACTCTGCAGGCGGCCCGGGCCAGGACCTGCCTCCGTGGGCGGGAGGGGGCCCGGACTTCCGTCACTTCTGAAAGCTGGGGCTCTTCACCCTCCCCAGCCTGGTGGCGATCCCGAAAGGGTCCATGCTGTCCGTCTCCAGGGGCGAGGCAAACACCTCCCAGTGGAAGAAGTCCTGGACGCCCTTGGGCTGCATGGGGTCCTGGGGCAGCATGGGCAGGAAGCGGGACAGCGGCAGGAAGCCCCTCCCTGTGTGCAGCTGCCTCTGCTTGGGGCTGCTCAGGGACACCGGGAGCCGGTGCTTCCTGGACAGGTACACGTTGTAGCCGTCGGGCAGGATCTCCTCCTCGAAGGCGCAGTCCTCATCCGAGAACTGAGGCTGCGGAGAAAACGGGCAGCCGGTGAGCGCCCATGGGTGAGACGCGGGCAGGGGCTGGTGCTGCCAGCTCAGGCCGTGGCACCCAGAGGACGGAAGGAGACCAAGTACCCGCTTTCGGGCAACTTTACATAGGGAGCGGATCCATCTCCCCACACGCCCGCGAGTGGGTGTAAGCGGGTCGGGCCCACGGGGAGCTTCCCTTGTACCCGCGCGGACACCAACACCCACCCCCGCAGCCTGGAGGTGCCCCTGCTCCACCTGGCGCCCTGGGACGCCAGGGACACACCTGTCTGGGGGACATGCTCACCCACACGCTTCCCACACACCCTCCCAGCTGCGCCCAAAGCACCCACCTTCCAAGCTTGAGTCTCGCTCTGAGCCCCGGGCACAAACCCTGCGTGCTCTGCCCCAGGGAAGGGCGAGTGAACCCCGCGGCCAGCCCGCGGGCATGGACGCCCCGCCCGTCTCCCCACAATCCCCCGCCACCCCGTCTCCCCTCCGCTCTTTGGGAAACACTCCAAACCCCGCGAGCCTTTCAGGATCAGCCTTTGAATTAGGAATGACCCGGAATCCGATCTGGGGCCCATTAAAGCATCTCTTCCCCAGCCAGACCCAGGAGCCGGCGGACTCCAGCCCTTTTTGTCTGGGCCATTGTCAGGACCCTCGGCCCCCTCGGGCGCCCCATTCAGCAGCCTCCGGGCAGCCGGCCAGCGGGCAGGACGAGCCGCCGCCCCTCCCCCGGCCGCGGCCGGAAATGCTGGCGGGGCGCGCGGGGGCCCCCACTCCAGCGTCCTTCCCCCGGGGGCGCGGGGGGGCCAGCTGGGGGGGGGAGCCGCCAGGGTGGGCGTTGCAGCGCCGCAGGAGGCGCCCGGCTGACCGCGGAGGGTGCGCTGTGCTGATAAGCGCTGATAAGGCCCCCGGGGCCGCCGCGACAGCCCCGCGCGGCGCGGGGTGCAGCCGCCCGCCCGCCCGCCCGAGGGGAAATGCAAATCGATAAACCGGGAGGGAAACCAGAGGGGGCGACCAGCGCCTCCTCTCCTCTACGGGCAGAAAATGGAGGGCCGGCCTCCCGGGGAAGGTGACTTTCTGCTGACAAGGAGCCCCCGCCCGCCCCGGGGCCCGCGGGCCCAGGAGGGGCCCCTCTCGCGCCGGGGCCGGGGCGCGCGGGGCCGGGGGACCCCGGATCACAACGACAGAAGTCGCGGCCCGGGCGCGAGTGGCCTCGGGGCCCGCCCGCCTCCGCGAGCCCCCCCCCCCGTCCCCCCGCTCCTTTGTCCTGCTCGAGGCTCCGCGCCGGCCCGAGGGCGCTCCGGGCGGACGGGGCGCGGGCGCGTCGGCGCCACGGAAAACGCAACTTTGAGGCTAAGGAAAAAGCCCTCCCGCCGCAGGGGGGGCGGCTTTCGCGTCGCCCCGGGGAGGCGGGGCTTTCCGGGAGGCGCGCGGGGCCCCCGCCCGGGGCCGAGGGGCCCGGACCTCACACAGCCGGGTCGGCGCGCGGGGGGCGCGGGGGGCGCGGGGGGCGGGGCTCGATCCTTTGAACTCGCAGCCTTTGTTCCCCGCGAACGGAGACCCGCGGCCGCGCACTTCCTGCCCGGAGACCCCGGGGGTCACCTGCGCACCCCCAGAAGCGTTCCCGGGGGGCGCGCCCCGAGCGCGGAGAAGCGCGCCGCTGGATTATTCTCCTGACGTGTCTGCAAAACACGCGCGCTCTGATGTTCAGAGACAAGTACACGCCTCTCCAATCTCAGGGGTGCTGTTTCCCCCCCTGATTTCGAGATCGACTTCGCGAAGAGCCCACGTCCCGCATTTTATTCCCTTCCATCCGCCCGCGGGGAGGGCCCCGGAGGCGGGGACCGCGCGCCGGGCTGGAGGGCCCGAGGGGGGCTTCCTGCTCCACATCCAGGAGCCCGCAACGCGCCGCCTCCGGCTGCGCTGGGAGCGCGGGGGCGCTGGCGGGGTGCTGCCTCAGAACCCCCCCCGGAGCGATGTCGCCTTCAGCTTGCAGAGGCCTTTGCGGCCTTTTCTGGGGGTTCTGCGCGGCTCGGGCTGCGGCCGGGAAGCCCTGGGCCCAGCCCGCGCCCCCTCCCTTCTGCAGGCCCCACCCCGGGGGCGCGCAGGGCCCGCGCGGAGACACCTACCAGCCCCTGCATCCTGCCGTCGGCGCCCATGCAGAGGTACCGGGCGCTGTTCGCCCCCTTGATGGCCACGGTCCGCAGGGCGACAGCCTTGATCTCCACCAGACCTGAGTGCGAAGGGAGCAAAAGGCTGCAGCGAGGGCCGCGGGGCCACGTGTGGATGCGAGGGGAGCACCGACCCATGTCACCCCGCCCCCCACTTCCTCCGCTGTCGGGGGCCTGCGGAGCCGGCCGGGGGCTAGAGGAGGCTGCAGCCGCGTTCGCGAGTCTCTGCCCCGGTGCGGGGGCTGCCGGCGGCCCCGCGGCGGGAGCAGAACGCGGAGACCCGGGGAGCGAGGGGCGCGGGGGGCGCGGGTGAAGGGGCCGCGGGCGGGCACTCACTGTGCGCGCTCTGGCCCCGCGCGCAGTCCACTGCGCCCTCGGGGCGGATGCGGAGGAAGCAGCTGGAGAGCCCCGGGGGCCCCGCGGCGTACAGGTGCCGCAGGCGCACGGGCTCGCCCCAGCCGTAGCGCACGTGCGGCCCGGCGTCCGAGGACAGGGGCCGCCCGGCGGCGGCCAGCCAGAGGCCGGCCAGGACCAGGGCGCGGGCCGCGACGCCCCGGCTCGGCGCGCTCCGCATGGCACCTCCGGAGGGCTGGGGCGAAGTTCGGGCGGCAGCTGGGGCGCGCGGGGCAGAGCGTGGCGAGGCGCGCGGCCGCCACTCAGCCGCCAAGCGTGCGCTCCGGGCGCGGCGCTCCTGCTCCGACGGCGCGGCGGGCCCGGCCCGCGACCTTATATAGCGCGTCGCCCCGGCCCGGCGGGTGGGTGCCCGCGACACCCGAGCGTGTCTTATCGGGATTGCATCAGGCCTCCGCCCCCGGGACACACCCACTCACACCCCGCCCCGACCCCAGCCCCCTCCGCGGGCCGCGCCCGGGTGACCCCGCCCCGGCCGCCGGGACCGGGGTGGGGGGCGGGGGAGGCCCCGCGCGCGGGAGGGGCAGGAGCGCCCCGGCCCCGCGGAGGCGGCCGGGGCCGGGGCGCTCCCCGCAGAGCGAGGCTGAGTTTATGAAGCGGTGAAGAGGCGACGGGGGCCCGTCCCCCGGCCGCGGCCCCCTTAGGGCGTGCGCGCCTCGCGGGGGGCTCGCTGGGGCGGGGGGCAGGAACCCTGGGGCCAGAGTTAGGGGGCACCAAGTGTTGCGCCCCTCGGTTCCAGCCCGGGAAAGCCCGGCCGCGGCTTCGGGGCCACCCCCGCCCGAGAAGGCCCCCCGCCTCGTCTCCAGACGCGAAGCCGTCCATCAGCATCTCCCGGAGGCCATTTTCTCGGGCTTTCCTCCCCGCGGCCCCGCCCCCTGCCCCTTTTCTTCTGGTAAATTGCGCCCCGACGGGGTGCCGGGCGCGCTCTCCGCCCGCGGAGACAATGGGGCGCGGGGCGCGGGGCGAGCGCTAGATGGCGCCCCCGCCCGGGCCTCGGCCCTGCGCCCCGCGCGGGTTCTGACCCGGTGCCGAGCGCGCCTCGGCGGGACCCGGCGGCGGGGGCGCCCTACCTGGCGGGGAGGGGCTGCTGGGCCCGGGGGCACCTCTGGGAGACGGGGCTGCCGCGGGGGCGGCTCTGCAAACGGGGGGCTTCCTTGACGCCGCCGCGGGCCTGGAGCAAGGGGGGTCCCGGCTGCGGCCGGGCGGGATCCGTCCCTCAGGCCCCCGAGGCCCCCCGCCCGGGCCCCCGAGGCCCCCCGCCCGGGGCGCGGCCGGAGCGGGGGGCGGCGGCGGGAGCGCGGGGGGCCGGGCCCAGCCGGGTGGGTGTCCACGAGCCGAGGCCGCGTTCAGGGCGGGGCCCACGACGGCGCCCGCGGGACGGTCGCCGGGGGGCGCCTGACGAGGGCACCCCGAGCGGCGCCCGCGAAATCCCATTACCCCCCCGAGCCCCCCCCGTGGCTTTAAACCGACCGCGGCTCCTGTTCACTCGGTTACGCCCCCCGCGGCTCTCGCTTTAGAGCCCCCAGAGGGCTGCGGGCGCTGGGGGGGCAGCCGCCGAGCCCCAAGTGGAGCCCCGACGCTGGCTCCTCCCCCTCCCCAACGGCGGGGCAGGAGAGTGACCTCTGACCCCGACCTCAGGGCGAGGCGAGGCTGGCTGCACCCCGGCCCTGGTGAAACGCCGAATGGGGACCCCTCCCGCGGGGAAAAGCGGAGGAGCACCCCCAGGGCCCGCAGCCCGTGAGTGGGGGGCCCGGCGTCTGCGCCCAGGCCCGCGGCTTGGAAACTCGGGTCCCCGCGTCTGCGGCCCGGGTGGGGGCTCCCGGGGATCCCCGCCGCCCCCCGACGCCGCCCCTCTGCCCGCCGCAGCCTCGCCCGGGGCCTCGGGGTGCGGTCGCGCGGGCGGGACGCGGCGGAGGGGCCCCCGCACGTGCGCTCCCGAGCCTGAGACCCGCGCGGCTGATCCGCGCCCCGGGCGAGGACCCGGGGGCTGGGGGCGGCCAGACCCCCGGAGCGCGGGCGCGGGGGGGGGGGGGGGGGCGGGGTCGGCGTCCCCAGCCCGGGCCCTGCGGTGGGGGGAGCGGCCGCCGCGGGGGTGGGGACGCGGGGCGGCCAGCAGGGGGCGCCGCGGCAGGCCGGGGAGCCGCCCCAGCCCCGCAGCCCAGCCCCGCAGCCCAGCCCCGCAGCCCAGCCCCGCAGCCCCAGCCCCGCAGCCCAGCTCTGCAGCCCCAGCCCCGCAGCCCAGCCCCGCAGCCCAGCCCCGCAGCCCCAGCCCGCAGCCCAGCCCCGCAGCCCAGCCCCGCAGCCCCAGCCCCGCAGCCCAGCTCTGCAGCCCCAGCCCGCAGCCCAGCCCCGCAGCCCAGCCCCGCAGCCCCAGCCCGCAGCCCCAGCCCGCAGCCCAGCCCCGCAGCCCCAGCCCGCAGCCCAGCCCCGCAGCCCCAGCCCGCAGCCCCAGCCCCGCAGCCCAGCCCCGCAGCCCCAGCCCCGCAGCCCCAGCCCCGCAGCCCCAGCCCGCAGCCCCAGCCCCGCAGCCCAGCCCCGCAGCCCCAGCCCCGCAGCCCAGCCCCGCAGCCCCAGCCCCGCAGCCCAGCCCCGCAGCCCCAGCCCGCAGCCCCAGCCCCGCAGCCCAGCCCCGCAGCCCCAGCCCCGCAGCCCAGCCCCGCAGCCCCAGCCCCGCAGCCCCAGCCCCGCAGCCCAGCCCCGCAGCCCCAGCCCCGCAGCCCCAGCCCCGCAGCCCAGCCCCGCAGCCCAGCCCCGACCCACACACGCCCCCCGCGTGCAGGCCTGGGCCGGCCTAGAGCCTCCGGGCTGCGCCTGCCTGGCCTCGGGCGGGCAGACACCGCGGGGGGGGGGGGGCGGTTCATGGGAGCTGGGAGCGGGGCCGGGCTCCAGGCCCGGTGGCCGCGGGGGCTGGACGTGCGTGAGCCGCGGTCCTCCGAGCCGCCCTGAGCCCTGTCTCCGCACCGGGCCCTCCCGGCTGCTCCCGACGCGCCAGAGGAGCTCGTCCCCGTCGCAGCCCCAGCCGAGACTCCCCTGCGGGCTGTGCCGGAGCAGCCACGTGCTGCTTCTAGTTTCCCGCTTGGGGCTTGGCATCCCAGACACGCGTTTCTAAGCAGCCCCCTCCCGGCCCCACCGCCCAGCGGCGCGCAGTGACCTTCACTGCTGGGTGTTGGTGAAAACCCTTATCAGACGGGAGATCTGCGGCCGGGCCTGGGGCTGAAGTCCGGGGTGCAGGGCCAAGGCTGCCGGCTGGTCCCCGGGGCCCCTGAGCTCCGCCCTGCGGCGCTGCTGGAACCTGCGCTGCGCGCCCCCCCAGCGCAAACCCATCTTCCTCCTTTGCAGATCGTCATTCCCAAAGGGGCGACCCTGCCAGCCCAGGAGCGTCGGGGTGGAAGCGGGCAACTCCTCTGTGCCTCGGTTCCCTGTCTTGAGAGCACAGTCAAAGGGAGGCCCGATGCGCAGGGCTCGGGGGAGAACCCGGAGACCCCAGCCCTGATCACGGGGATTGGTGCTCATCCCGAGCCGCCGGCCTGGGGGGGGGGGGGGGCAGAGGTGACAACTGTTCTGACCTGCCGAGGGCCACGCTCCGGCGCCCTTCGCTGAAAGAACTGTGCTGTCAGGGCACCAGGCGAGTCTAGTCCAGAGTGACAAAGCCCAGTGGGTGACGGTGTGGCGCCGGGGACCACGGGGTCGGCCAGGGAGGGGCTCGAAGGGCCCACGGTGCCGCCGGTGGACCGTCCCGCCCCTCGCTCGGTGGTGGCGGGGTGAGCTGGCCGCGACAGCTGCCGCGGCTCCTCGTTTGAACGGTGCCCGGCAGAGGCGGTGTCTCCGTTTTAAGTTACGTCTCAACAAAGTTGATGGCGCCCGGTTCATTGCCAAGGCCGTACCCGTTCAAGGCCAATTCAGAAGATCCAGACTCGGGGAAGCAGCCTGAGGGGATGGGGACTCTCCCCCCGTAGGACCCGCCCCCCATCGGCTGCCTCCGCTCAGGAGTTCGCCGGGGCCTCTGAACACGGCTGCCCGGACCTGCAGCCACAGGAGAGCCAGCTGCTGCCCCGCTCTGCGGGGGAAAGGCCGGGGCAGAGCTGGCAGCGACACCGGCTGGTGGGTGAGGGCCTGGCGGAGAGAGCACGTGGGCACCCAGGGAGGGAGCGATGATGCCTTTTAAAGAGGAACACCCCCCCCCCGCCCAGGGTTCCTTATAGTTAAAAGGCCTAAGCAGGGCCTCCCTGGTGGCGCCGGGGCTAAGTCTCAGCACTGTGAAGCTAGTCCCCCGCCAGGGAGCTACCCGCAGGGCGCAGCGGACCTCTCCTGTCTCCCCGCTGTCCCCTCGCAGTGGGTTTCAGTGGATCCACCTGTCTCTGGGGAATCCTCTCCCCCCAGTACACCTTTGGCCTATACCTCAGCTCTTCAACATAAAAATAAATTTTTAAAAATCTTTTTTTTTTTAAAGATTTTTTTATTTATTTGTACAAGCACTGGGTACAGGCCAGATGCGCAAGGGGTGGGGTGTGTGTGTGTGTGACAGGATTCACCAGAGCCAGAGCGGGGAGCAGAACAGGCAGAAGGACGGAGGTGCACTGGTGAGGGGAGCAGCGGGCGGCAGGAGAGGTCTGCGCGCCATGTGGGACCCTCAGCCGGCGGCCAGGGATCGAACCGGCGCTGCAGAGGCTGCGGGCAGCCTCGCAACCCAGTGCTCAACCGCTGCGCCACCAAGGGAGGCCCAATTTTTAAAAATCTTTAGAAGAAGCAAAAGGCCCGAGCAGCTGGGTGCTGCTGGGGTGGGGGCTGGCTGCCCGACGGGTGCTCGGTAACTCGAGAAAAGCGTGGTTATCACTATTCTCCACGCCACACTGAACCGTACACTTGTAACTGAACCGTACACTTCTACATGGCTGGTTTTGTGTTATGTGGATGTCACGCAAAAAAGAAAGCGACCCGCGGAGGGCGCCCAGGCCGGGGCGTGACCGGGCAGCGGGCTGAGGGGGCTGGGCTGGGTGGCAGGCCAGGCCCTGCCCAGGGCTGTGGACAGACGTCCCCGACCCCGCAGATGGGGCTAGCACGGTGTCTGTCACCCCCGCCCTGGATGTCCAGGTCGCCGTCCCCAGCCGTCCTCCAGAGCGGGCGGCGCGGCTCCGGAGACGCCCTGGCCGGGACAGGGTGGCGGCGCCAAGGAGAATGTGGGGGTGAGGTCCCGCTCTGTGGTGTCTTCTTGGGGCGTGCCTCCTAGGGACCATGCTGTGTCCCGACTGGCACTCCCCGTCTCTGGGTCTCTGTCTCTGTCTGATGAGGACACTTGTTGGATTTAGGGGACCGTGCCAGGGACGAGCTCACCCGAGACCCTTCATTTCATGGGCAGAGACTTTCCCAAACAAGGTGACGTCCACCTGCCCTCGGGGAGCACCAGCTGGTGCCGTCCTCGGTGCTTGTCCCCCACAGCACCCCGACCCCCACCGAGAGCAGGGGGTAGCGACGGCTGAGCCTGCATGTCCTGGAGCAGAGGCCGGCGCGTGCACCTGTGGGGGCTGCACGGGCCAGCAGGGTCCTCTGGGCCGGGGCTGCTTGGAGGGTGTTAGGCCCATGTGCCCCCGAGGCTAGGAGAGGTCGTCCATGCCGCTTCTTCTGCACATTGGTTGCCCTGGGACTCTCCTCCCGCCACCCCTCGGGCCCGCGGGGCTCTGTGGCCTCACTCCCCACCTGCCAGGCAGCTGGTCAAGCACCCCCCCAACCCCGGGGGGCACATCAGCAAATCCCCGTGAAATACGTGAAAGGGCGCACCTGGAGAAGGGGGGACCCCTGGAGGGGGGAGGGTGCCTAGGGAAGGGAGAGCACCAGGAGAGGGGGGAGCACCACAGAGGGAGGGAGCATCGTCCTCTGCCTCACGTTCGTCCCCGCCCGTGGGGCCACCTGCGTCTGCTGCCCCGGGTGGGCCCGCCTCGGTCACACCACAGGAGCCATCAAAGCCACCCACGAACCTTGTCCCACGTCGGCTGGGCCGGCCTGTCCCGTCAGCCGGGAAGGCCCACGCGGGGCCTCTGCACGGCATCGGCGGCCCCAGGCGGGCGGCCCGTGGCTGCTCTCGCGTCCCGGCTGCCACCTCCGCCGCCCCGGCCATCCCCGGCCTCCGCGCCGGCCTCCCGAGCAGGCTCCTCGCCAGGCCCAAGCCACCGGGGCCCCGAGCCCGGCCACCCGAGGCTGACCCCTGGCCCCGCCAGGCCCCCGGCCCCCGTGTGTTGGCCAGGGAGGCTTTTAACTTCTTCAAATGCTTTCGCGGCTCCCGATGGTGCCTTCTCCAAAGAGCCCCATGAAATTCTCGGAGACCTGTCAAGCCGGGGGAGCCCCAGAGCGCTTTGATTTACAGGACAGATGTTTGCCAGCTGACACTTGGAGGGGCCGAGGGGGCGGGGGGAATTAAATAAGAATAGGGGTGTCAGCTCCCAAAAGGTGGCATCTCTCTGCTTAATTCCTTGACGCCCAGTGTGGTTCAGAGGTCGGGCTGTTAATGGCAGGGGACAAATTGGGGGCCGCCACCTGTGGTTCTTCCAGAGGGGGAGGGAAGCCCCTCCACATTTCAGGCCTGGCCCCCTAGCCAGGCCTGACCGCCCTTGACTGCTGAGCGCTCCCTGGCCTCTCCGGGCCTCGGTCTCTCCACCTGTAACACAAAGGGACGGATGCCCGGGAACACCCTGCGTGATGCCCGCCGTGGCGGGTGCTGCTCCCCCACAGCTCGACCACCCGGCGGGGCCCTCCCCGAGGCGCCTTCCAAGTGGCCGCCCCCGCCACCCGCCCACCAGCGAGCACCCCCATGCACAGCTGAAGCCCCGCTCGCCCCGCAGCCCCCTGAGCCCCCACCCCCGACCCAGGCTCCCGGCAGCCGGCCCTGCCCCTGGGCGGGGAGAGCCCGGCACGCGTGCTCAGGCCCCAGGGAGACCCACGGGCGCAACTCGCGGGACAGATGGACACACAGACACCCGACACCGGACAGGCCCTCGCGGGCGCGGCCGCTGCTGGCGAAGGCGGGGGCTCACGTGTGGGCGGGGGCCAGGGGGCCGCAGGGCCCAGGCGGGGCCCTCTCCTCCGACTCTCGCTGCGGGCGGGGGCTTCACCTCGCCAGCCAAGCTGCGTGTCAGGCGCACAGCGCCGTGTCGGGCGCCCCGTGCAGCCGGTGCCCGGGGCGGCTCCCGGGTCCCTCCGCGGCACATTAGTAAAGCCGGGGCCGTTCGCCGCAGGCCTGGAGCCGCCGTTGGCGTAGCCCTCGCCAGCTTTGATCACCCCCTTTCATGCCAGGGCCCAGCACTCAGAGGCTCCGACGGCACAACTCGGGGTGAGGGCTGCCCGCTCCCCTCCCGAGGGACGGCGGGGCTCCCACCCTCACGAGGCTGGGCCTAGGCGTCCTCGCCGCCCCGAGCTGGGTGCCAAATGGCGGCACCGGGCTGCCCGGCAGCTCCGGCCTCGGGCCTCCAGCAGTTGTAAAGCACTTTGGGGCCCACTGGCACCAGGCCAGGTTGCGGTGCCCTCGAGGTGGCTCCTGACTCCGTAAATGGCCGCAGCGGGGAGGCCCCGGGGACATGCTGGGGCTTTGGGGACGGTCACCCTTCAGGGCGACCTTGCAATGGGCCTTGGCCCCCCGCCTCCCTGGGGAGAGGACCTGGAGCAGGGTGGTGGGACCGGACTCCCCGGGGAGAAGGGTGGGGTGGCTCAAGGGCCACAGGTCGGGGGCCTCTGGGGTGGGGACCCTGCCTGGGTGCTGGAGCTGAGGACCCCAGGCCAGCAGCAAAGAGGCTTTGGCGTTCCCAGCCCAGTATCGGGGCACCTGGAGCCTGGCTCCCAGCCCAGGCCGGGGCCCCACGGGCCACGCGCATCGGCTCCCACGCCTGGGCAGCCCCCTTCTGTGCTCACGGTGCGCCTACTGTGTGCTGCCCACACCCTCGGTTAAGGATGCAAGGAACTAAAAAAACTCTTTCCAAAGGGGAAACTGAGGCCCACTGAGCAAGCCTGGCTGCGATCCGGCAGGGCTTGGGACCTTTTTCCTTGGCGGGGACGCCCTGTACACACATCTGGGCGCTCTCCCTTCAGCTGGTGGGATTGGCGGGTATTCCGGCTCTACCTGTGTTCTCAGGGGGTCCCGTTCTGCCCCCCGCAGCTGTGCAACTTCATCTCAGGAAGGAGGGGTCCCCAGACACGGGTCTCCTGTGGCTCAGAGGGACCAGCTGGCCGCCATGTTAGAGGCAACCCCAGTGCCCTGGGGCCCGCCTCCTGGGCCCGGGCCTCGGGCTCCGGGGAGCACCTTTGTCTGGCGAGGGGGGCACCATCTACCTCTGTGCGCAGGGGACAGGGGGCTGCCCTCCACACGCACACACTCGTCACGCGCCCGTGCACACACCTGCACCCTCACGCGCACCCTCATGCACACACATGCACACACACACTCCCCACCAAGGCCGCTCCTCACTACTGAGCGTGCCCACCTCCCCGTGTGGGGTTGCACGGGCCACTAGGAGACCCAGGGTGCCCACAGCCGGCCCAGTCCCATCTTTGCCGAAGATCAGTCCAGGCCCAAGCACTGGGGGCCCCCACACCTGCTCCCCAGGCTGCCCGCTCTGCAGGGATCTTACCTGTTACCTGTGGTTGAAAGTGATTTGCTTGGGCCGAGAGTAATTTGTCTTCCAGGCTAATCCAATTATCTCCTGGGGGGCTCCCTACCTGTCCCCTGCCTCAGGCTCACCATTACCATCAATTACCATAAAGACCCTCTTCAAAGGGCGGCCCCCCCAGGCTGCCATTAGGGCCTGGCCCAGCCCCTGCCGCTGCAGATGGTAAACAATGAAGTGCCAGACCGGAGGGCCAGGCCGAGCTGGGGCTTATCTGGGTGAGAGGCCTGCTAATTGGCAACCCGGATCTCTGCGGGGTCCAGCAGCTCAGCGCCGCCTCCCACCAGACTTGGGCAGCACCCACCCTGCGCCCCTATATTAGCCCTGAAGCTGGTCGCCCCCAAGACTTCTCCTGGATCTTCGCAACAGCCCGCGAGGCCGGGGCACGTGTGTCCACCTGACAGGTGAGGACGCTGAGGCTGGGGGGACATGCTGGGGCTGCCCAGAGAGGCCGCGGGGTCACGGGGTGGAGAGTTATGCGGGAGCTTCACCAGTAGCGGCGGGGACCAGGGCCCTGTGCGCGCCCCCTGCCGTGGTCCAGCCACACTGTCCGTGGGCACCTGCGGGCTGGGGGCCCAGGCCCCGGCTCGTGGGCAGATCTGAAGCCCCAGCACACGCCTTACCCACATGTCTCCACTCCGTGGGGAGCGGGGGGCAGCCCGCGACGGGTATCTCTAGCGGTTAGCCGGCCCGCAGGCGCTCTCCGCAGAGGCCAGCAGGGTGGGCACGGCCATCGCCGGCCACTCGGCGCTGCCCCAAGCCGTGACTGGCTGGCGAGCAGCTGGCTCCAGCCCCCGCCCCTCCACGCTCGGGGCATCGACACACGTCCCCGCACCTCCTCCCCGCTCTGCCCCGCCTGGTGCCCCTCAACCCTGCGCAGAGGCCACCGGTCCGCCGGGAAAGGATGAGAGCAAAGCAGGCTCCTCTCCCCGGTGCCCGCGCCTGCCTGGCACCCGGCACTGTGCGGGCGAGGGGTGCCCGAGAAGAATGGGGGCCTTTTATGCAGGCCGGCGGGAGCAGCGTGGAGCAGGAATGCGGCAGCCCTGACCTTTCAGGCGGAATTCTCCTTCCCAGCCGCCCCCCGCCTCTGGCCGCCTGGCTGCCCGGGAGTTCCCGCAAGCCGCTTCCCCTTCCGCCATCGCAGGGCCTGGGGGAGCTCCTGGTTGGGTCCCTGGCGGGGTGCCCGGCCCCTCTCAGACCCTGTTACAGATGAAACATGCTAGCACCCACCCCAGCTCCTCGCCCTGGCAGGCCAGCCCCCTTCCGCACCCTCTGGCCCAAGGAGAGGGGCATGGAGGGGCCGAGCAGGTAAGGCCATGCTGTTCAGGGCAAGAGGAGATCAGTTTGACTTCTGGACCCAGTTTTGGGGGGTGGCCGGAAAAAGCAACCCATGCGGGGGGCCTTCAAACAGCTGCCAGGACCGGCTTGCCCTTGCACCGCCTGCAGCGCCAGGCTCGTTCCCACCCTTGTGGTGGGCTGGGTGGCCCCCGGGGGTGCTCCTGCAGTGCGCCCCGCAGGTGAGCCCGCGCCCCCCACCCCGGCCTTTGCACAGGGCAGCCTGCCCAGGGCTCGGGGGACCAGGAGCCAGCAGAGCCTTCAGGCCACGGCTGTAGGGCCCAGGCGCCACTGCGTCCCGCTGGTCCAAGCAAGTCCGGACAGCCCAGACCCAAGGAGGGCCACGGCCACCGAAGGTTAGGGCTTGTCTCCGAGAATGTCCCCCTGCAAGGTCGTGGCCTCAGCTTCTGGCCACCACATCCTCCCTGACCCTTGATGAGGGGAGACACCGGGGCCTGTCCTCCCCAGCACGGCCCCCGAGGGCCCCCCAGGCCAAAGGGAAGCGGGCAGAGGACAGCGGCGCCGGGGCGGGCGGGGAGGGCCCGCGGACCGTCCACCGCCCGAAAGGCTCGGCCTGGCCAGCCGGAGCAGCCGGGTCAGCCGGGCCCCTTTCTGCCCTGTGGTCGGTTCCCTGCGCGGCGTCTCCCGAGGCTCGGTCCTTCCCCGGCCTTCTTGTCCTCGCCTAGTCTGAGGCACGTAGACGCGCGACCTCACCTGGCGCACAGGACACAGACCCGAGACAGCCCAGGACGTCCAGGACATCCCCACCTGGGAGATGCGCCCGCAGCATCTTCACAGCCCTGGGTCAGAACTTAGTCATGTGACTGTGGCCGCACAGGAGGCTGGGAGATGTAGTCACATGGTCATGCTGCCGCACAGGAGGCTGGGAGATGTAGTCACATGGCCATGCTAGCCGCACAGGAGGCTGGGAGATGTAGTCACAGGGTCATGCTGGCTGCACTGCAGGTGGTAAGTGGTCAGGTAGCCAGCAGCCTGGGTCAAAGTTGGGGACTCTATTCTTTCACAACAGAGGTGTTCAACCTGTTTGAATTATGGAACCCCTTTTTCATCTGACAAAGACTGTGACCCATTCTCTGAATTATATTTTTAAATATTTAGAGTAAAAAACACAGGCCGACAAGGGTAACCATTTGTACTAAAATATCATTGTTACTGAAGTCTATTTAAAAATAAATTTGTAACAGTAAAATTCATGCTTTATTGATACATTAAATAGCAAGATCTTGTGGGAGATCTAATAGCCACCCTAATTTGGTGGTGATGGTGAAGATAATGGGTATTTCCAGAATAATCACCTACAGCAGCTCGCCGAGTGTGGCTGCTCGCGACGGCAGCGCCAGCACTGCTGTTACCATGTTGTGATTTGCAGAAAATGGAAACTTTCATTAAGGTTTGTAAGAATAAATCCTGTACAAAAATGAACAATGATGTAAAATACACACGCACACGCACACACACACATACACACATAAAAAAAGAATAAATCCTTTTTCTCTTCCCAGTGCCAGCCCTTTCCTGGGTGCCCTGCCGCACTCCCCTCCTCCCTGCTCTGGACGCAAAGGGACCCGCACTGGGTGGCCGGCCTCCCGGTGAGACATTTCCTGTGAAGGGGGAACTCTTTGTCTCTGTCTCCCTGGGCCACGCGACAGGCAACTGCACACTCAGAGGCCTAACAGCACAGGCATGATTCTCTCCCCATCTCAGGCCAGCGACTGAAATCTGAGGGTCGTGGGGCCACGTTCCACCCAGCGACTCAGTGGGGGCTCCAGGCTGTCCCGGACTTAGGCCGCGGGGTCTGGCCTCCGCCTCTGTTCCCACTGCCTCCTCGTGTCTGCGTCTCCCTTTCTGTCTTTCGAGGACACCCATCACTGGCTCCAGGGACTACCCCGCCTGGGCGAGCTCAGCTTGGTCCTTTCCTGAATTACCTGTGCAGACCCTTCTTCCAAATAAGGACAGCTTTGAAAGTTCCAGGTGGACAAGAGCTTTGGGGTGACACTTTTCAACGCACTACACGTTTGTTCAGCGCTGGGCTAGTCATTAAACACGGGCCCTTCCCAGCAACCTGTGAGGTGTCTCCTAGAACAAGGTGTCTTCTGGAAATTGACAGTTGTGCCCTGGCTCAACTTGGGGTCCTGCGCCCAGTCTCCCGGTCTGGGGCAGGTGACTGGGTCTGGCTTCAGGCACCGGCTGGTGGCTCCCCGGCCGTGCAGATGAGACAGGCGTCCTCAGCACCCCTGTCCACGCTGCGGGTGACCGGCCGGCGTCCCGCTTTCCCTGGAGCGGCGCCCTGAGAGCTCAGGCTGCAGGTGGCTGCCCGGCGGGCCTCTCCAGGTGGGCTCCAAGGCCATCAGCACCCAGTAATGATCAGGGAGCCCTCCTCACAGCGTTCCCCTAATGGTCCATTAAAGGCAAGTTGGGGCCTAATGATTACAGGGAAAGTTCACCAGTCTTCCTCTTTGAAATGCACAAAGGCTGCTCAGGTGATGGGCCTAGTGAGCGTTTGAAGTGCGGTCCTTCTGGGGAACATCTGGCAGGCTGTGCACCCACACTACAAACACGCCGGGCACAGCTGGCCCTCAAAGGCTGCCCGGCCCAACAGCGGGGCCGGGTTCTGCTTTTTTGTTTGGTTTTGACTCGCCCCAAACTCTAGGGTGCTCACTTGTGCCTTGCTTTGGTGAGTGGGTGAGTGAGGGGGGGTCTTTCTTTTTATTTTTCTCCGAGCCCAACTTCAGAGAATATTAACACCAAAGAACCAGTGTTGCCTCATTAATTCAGGATTAGTGCTGAGCCCGGTGATTACTGCAATTCTCACAGCGGTTAAAGAAACCAAGCACCATCAGGAGCTGAGCCCTCCCCCCAGCCCCGTCATCAAGACCTGCTGCAGAGTCTGGCTGAATTCTGCAGATCAGCACCCCCGACACAGCATCCGAGACCCACTGTGTGCCAGGTAGCGGAACGGCAAGTGCAAAGGCCCTGGGGTAGAAGGAGCTGGGAGCCCAGAGCCAGAGAACTGGTCTGTGAGGGCAGCAGGGGGCCGGGGCAGCATGGAGCAGGGGACAGGGAGTTGGAGGTCATGGAAAGGCCTGACCACACAGGACACGTGGCCCTTGTCTGTGTTAGCCAACCTAGGGGGCTGGGGTGGGGGAGTGACTGGGATTTCAAGTGCACAGCCTGTGAGTGTTTAGATTCTCGGACGGCTCTCCTGGGAATCAGCATCACATGGGGAGCTCCTGGCTGGCTTTTGCCTGAAGCCCAGCGCCCGGCCCAGGCGTGGCACACAGTAGGACTGCAACACCTATTGGTTTATCCAATTAAAGGCAAATCCGCAGCAAGGGAGCAAGGCGCCAACAAATCCAGGGCTGGGGAGAGAGAGGGCGTGGCTGCTACGAGGAGCGCAGCCCTTCCTGGGCGACCCCCGCTCGGGCCAGCCGGCACCCTCCAGCCCAGGCGGGCGGATCCGGAAGTCGGAACCCTTGAGGGGGAGACGGCTGCCAGCCTGGGGAGGGCACCCCCGCCCACCGGGCCCACCCCCTAGGCCTGAAAGCGGAAGGGGCCTGAGCCGCTCCTCCTGGCCTGTGGCCCCAGGTGGGCCAGCGGCACTTCCCGCCAAACCTCCGTCTTTGTCCCCCCATCTCCGAAACACCTTCCGTTGTAAGAGTTCGCTGTGACGTTCCAGAAATAACTCAGGCCCCAAGTGCCCACCCACAGACACGCAGGCCCCCCGCTGCCCGCCAGGGCTCCCCCTGAAGCCAAGACGCGGCCTCTTCTCCGCGCCAGCCTTCGGGGTGCTCTCTCCGCCAGATTTCGATGTTGTCACCGAGGGCGTTTCCTTGGGGGAGCAAAACACTTCTTTTATTGTGGAATATACGTGTCAGCAACAGCGGCCGCGGCAGCCACGCCGGAGGGCCAGGCCAGGGCTCAGAGCCTTCACCGCGCTGGGCACGTCGCCTCTCCACGCGCAGCCCGGCCAGATGCCCCCCAGCGTCCTCCAGCTTGTCCGCCTGCCCTGCCTGCCTCAAGGGTCAGCGCTGCTCTGACATCTTGGGGGTCAGGCTGGGGGGCAGCTGGTCTCACAGCCGGGCATGGGTGTGGGGTGGGAGGACCCTCTGGGCACAGGCCCTCCTGGTGGGCCCTGGCCCCGCCCACGGCTGCCCGTCCCTGTCAAGTGGTGCTGTGAGGGCTGGAGAGGACTTGGGGAGAGAGGCCCACGGGAAGGGCCTCCAGCCCCTCTGGTGGGGTTGAGGGAGGAGGGGCCGGAGCCTCTGGGGGTGATGCCAGGTATGTCATTTCTGCAGGAGCCTTGCCCAGGAGCCAGGGGCTGAGAGATGAAGAGGGGGAGCTGGGTACCCTAGACAGAGGGGATGGGGACACTGAGATGGGGACCCGGGGGACCCGGCCCGCATCAGAGGGTGGCGGGCTCCGAGCATGTGACTTCTGAGGACCCTGGGGAAGGGGCTACAGCTGCTCGTCCACGTGGGGGTCCCGAGCAGGGGTCCCTACCGGGGCGGGTCAGGAGGCTCCCGGGGGAGCACCTGGTAGGACGAATGGAGGCAGGGGGCGGAGAGGAGCAGGACTCCCAGGCAGATGAGGGCAGGGCAGGGCAGGGGCAAGAAGGAGGGGGACAGGCCTGGGGGCTGGCCCTGGTGGGGCCGAGGGTCGTCCAGGGCCGGCCTCCAAGCCCATCTCAGGCTTCCGCCCGCACCTGCTACAGAGAATCCTCACTCCGCCCCCAGAGCACCTGCATGGCCGCTGCGGTGCCCATGGGCTGCCCAGGAGGGGACAGGAGGGGGTGGCCGCGGGCCTGGCAGGTGAGGCGCCCGGCCTGGCGCAGCCCTGAGCCCCGTCTGACCCGGGAGCAGGCCCGGCCGGCCGCTAGGCTGGTGACCGGCCTTCCCATCTGGGTGGCTCCTCCGCCCGGCCGAGGGGGTTACTGGAGCCAACACTTTGTACTTCAATCGCACTTTCATCTGCGGGTCTCGAGGCCTCTGCTCCCGCCGTGATTAAAGCTCCCGGCCCCAGCCTCCTGAGCGCTGTTTTGCAGCTGGATGGTGCAGAACAGAGGGATTAAGTGATTGTCCAAGACTGCACAGCGGAGCTGGGCCGACCCACTCCCGGGGCGGGGCTGGGGCTCCCTCCTCTGCCTGTGCCCTCTCTCCTCCTGTGGGGTGTCCTCCTGTCAGGCCCCCCTTGCCCCCGCCACGACACCCCAGCATGGAGCCAGTGGCCTCTGGCCAGGCAGGGCCACGCTGCCCCCTGCTTGCCAGCCACAGCCCACGGCGAGGATGGCAGGAGACCTTTCCCGGATGGGGTGGCTGAAGGCGAGGGTGGATCTCGGGCCTGGAATCTGCTCCCACGGGGCCTGTGGGGCCTGCAGGGCTGCCTCTGGCTCGGGCCCTCTGGGCGCCGGGCCTGTCGGGGTGCGGGGGCGGCAGAGATGCCTGGCTGTGGGAGGGGTGACGTCGGCCCCGACCTGCTTGGAAATTCCTGTCGTTCCTGTCCTTGGGTCTGTGAGCTCATGAGCTGGTGTGGCGGGTGCGTTTTATAGACTGGAAAATAAATCAGTCATTGAAAAGGAGCAAAACAAACATGTTTCCAAACTGGAGGCTCGGTGGTCACCAAAGCCAAGATCAGGAAGGCGGCGCTTGCCTCGGTTGCCTCCACCAGGCCCTTGCCTCGCTTCGTTGCTTCTTTCTTCGGCGCACGCCCCTCCAGGTGTGCCCGGTGCTGGTGCTGCCTGCCCCACGCAGGGCGAGTCCGTGGGCCCGCATTCAGGTCACCGAGCCCCCGGGCAGCCGCTCCGCTGGCCACGAGGCCCCAGGACAAGACAATAGGCGGCCACGCGGGCAGGCGTGGTGAGGGCCAGCCTCACCATGTCCTCGGGCCTGGGTGCAGACCAGAGTGCCCACCGCCCACCAGGGTCTGCAGGACAGCGGCCAGCCAGAGAGACGACCCCAGAAGACACAAGGGCAGGGAGCGCAGAGTGAGTGGGGCTCCCCACATCTGTGCCTGGGGCTCCTGGGCGACGGAGAGGTGGCGGTGCCCTCGGCCATGCCCCGCCGTGCCCACAGCACAGATGCCGGTGGCCTGCGGGGACCCCGAGCGGGATCCTGCCAGAAATCTGTTTCCTCTGGGCTGCGGCCAGCTGTAGCTTATCACAGCCCCCCGCCCGGAGCTGGGGCCCGCACAGGCAGTGACCCCAAACCCCAGGCCAGGCCTCATCCCTCCCTGTCCAGGTCTTGAGGGTCACTGTCCCCTCAAAGAACCTGCCCTGAAAAAGGGGTATAAGGGGTCCCCGAGGGCTCGGAGGGAAGAGCCAGGAGTTCGGGCTGTTGAATTTAACTGGCGAGGTCAGACCCCGGCGGCGGGAACCTCAGGCCGGCGTTGAATCATCCGCCGTGTAAGGCACCTCCAGCTCGGCGCCAGTGGGCCCCGCGCGGTCTTTGCGATACCCGCCAACACGAACAAAAATTATTTGGTGCTGAATCGAAACTCAGGCGCCTGGACTCGCCTGACACCCGGGACGGTGCGTGAGCCCGAGTGTCCGGGGAGGGCGGCTGGCTCCTGGCTTCCTGCAGACACCGAGGCCCACGGACCCGGCCTGGGGCCAGGACGGAGCGCCCCATCTCCAGGAGTGCCCAGGCAGAGGGGGAGGACTCTCGTCCCGGGAAGAGATCGCGGTCCTGGGACTAAGATTTCGGGCCGGAACTGAACAAGAAGGAAGCAGGCTGGCAGAGCGGCAGGCTCCTAGCTGCCCGCTGCCTGTGCCCACCGCCCGTGTGTGGGCCGTGGTCCAGGGTGGCGGGGGCCAGAGCGTGGCTGCCGAGCCCCACCTAGGCCCTTGCTCCGTGCCAGGACCCAGTGCTTATAGGGAGGGGCCCCGCGCGCCTCCGGTTCGCCGCCCCCTCCCAGCCCTGTTCCTGGCCCTGGCTGGGGGCCTGCAGGCCTCTGGCCCCAGATCCTTACCTCTCTCAGCCCAGGCCTCGCGCGTTTACACATGAATGCTGGTTTCCTGCCGCCGCCTTGCCCCAGAAATGCACATTTCTCACCAAAAGGCTCCAAGGCAGCCCTGCAGACTGTATGCGGCCAGGCGGTCCCGTCCAGGTGTGAAGGTGGCCCGGCCTCCCGGGGTCTGCGGGCTCCCGCCTGGTGGAACAGGGCGACCTGGGAGTCTGCGGGGACCTCGAGTGTGCACGGACAGGAGGAAACGCGGCGTGGGGGGCCGCCTCCCAACCAGAGCTCGGGCCTCTGTACTCGGCCCCACTGAACAAGCCTCAGCTGGAGCCTCGCGCCGGGGCTGCCACGCCGGGCACCACCCCTCTCCCAGGGCTCAGCATCCGCGAGACTCACAAGTGACGCGGCCTTGATGGTTTGGGGCTCTCAGAGCTGCGAGGCGTGAGGCCGGCTGGGCGGGCGCGGGATGAGGGGGGAGGCTGCTTTGGACGCAGAGGAGCTTCCTGCACTCCGGGGCCAGGACGTGGGGCGGGGGCGCTCGATGGTGGGGAGTCGGACAGGGCACAGGGTGGGAGGTGAGACTGGGACCTGGGCGCCGCCCCCTCCAGCTATTGGAAGTCAGGCCTCCCGGGCCAGGTCTGCACTAACCCCACAGCTTCCCCCGCGGGGCTGCGCCCGCTGCTGGGTCTGGGCCACAGCAATGGATGGGGTGAGCCAGGCCAGCCCTCTGCCTCTTCTATCCAGAGCCCCGGCGGGGGGCCGAGGTGGGGGTGGGCAGGGTCCCCCCATCTGCAGTGGGCTGAGTTATGACCCCCAAAAGATAGGCCCAAGGCTTTGCCCTGCCCCTGTGAATGTGTCCTTAATGCCTGCAGGTGTGACTAAAGCAAGGGCTCTGAAGGACACTTGGGTTTAGTCTGGTCCCGAAGCCCAGACAGGGGTCCTACAGAGAAGGGGAAGCCGAAACCAAGGCAGAGGGGACAGGCTGGTGGCTGGAGGGACGCAGCTGCACTGGCAGCCCCCAAAGCGGGGCGAGGCAGGAAGGGCCCTCCCCAGCTGGTGGTGATGTGTGCACAGTGTAAACGTGCCCAGTACTGCTGAGCTGTGTGCACACCCGACACACTCACATGGCGGAAAGACGCCACCTGGGGAGGGGTGGTGGGTTTCATCTTATGAGCTGACGGGAGAAAGCTCCTTGAGCTCCTCCACCAGCTATAATGAGCCTGGGGGCCTGACTCAGGCTCGGGGGGACTCGACGGGATGGGAGAGGCACCTGAACACACGCTGGTGCCCGAGGGACCCCGCCTGGGGCGGGCGCTGCCCCCTGCCCTCTGGGGTCCGTCCTGGGGAGAGAGCGCAAGCAGGCCAGGAAGGAACCACCGCACCTCTCATCCCCACCCGCTCACGCCTGTGGAAGGGAGGGGGCTGTCGTGTGGGGGCACTGCTGGCCCCCGCAGGCTGCTCTCCAGGCTGGGCTTCTGGTCCTGCTGCCCTCCTGTCCACACCTTCCCGGAGGTCCCCAGCCCCTGTCCTGCGGGCAGCCTGCAGGCCGCTGTGGGCTGAGAAGGGGATCAAAAGCCGGACCCCTCATCAAAAGGGAAAACTCCACAGCACTGTTCTCCCGCAGGGTACCCCAAGTTTTCTCAGCCCCCTTCTTTCCTTCCAGGCCCTTCCCGAGGTGCCTCTGATGAACCCCTGCGTGACGGCAGGACGGAAGGGGCGCAGGGCAGGTTCTCTATGACCCGAGCAGAGAGGGTAAAGGAGGAGAGAGAGTCCTGGAGCCCTCAGTGGCTTTTCAGGCTTTTACTGGGATTGACCAGGCACACGGCAGGCAGGGGGCCCGGGGGGCTGGCAGGACTCCCAGCCCCCAGCAAGTCCTCTCTGTGTCTGGGCTCCCTGGCCTTCTCTCGCGCTCCCTCCGCTTCTCTCGTGGGTTCCCTTCTCCATCCGTTCTGCTTCTGCTTCTCCTTCTGCTGGCGTCCCTGTGACGCCGCCCTTAAAAGCCCAGTCTCAGCCCAGGTGCACCCCATCTACATGTGCCCACACCCCGTCCCCGGTGCCGCCATCAGGCCTGCGTTCAGGACCACAGGATCTGTCATCGATCCTGATGGCGGGAGGGCAGGAAAGCCTGATACTTTTCACCTTACCCTACACCCTGCTCAGGAGCCGGGCGCAGGCGTGGCTGCTGGGGAAGCCCACGCCGAAGCCAGGGGCTGGGTGGGAACCAAGCGCGGGGGGTGGGGGGGTGGCACGTCTGGGGCGCCCCGCCCGCCGGCCCCGTTCCCTCCGAGCCCTGTCTTCAGTCCTTAGAACCGATGACCTTGGCGTTGTGATCTTAGCGGTGAATCAGAGTTCACCACTGTCCTGGCTTGTTAGTGCCCCCCTTCTTGTCCGCCCAGACCTGCAAATGTGTCCTCCCTTGGAATCAGGCCTCTGCAGGTGCCGTTCCCTAAGATGAGGTCCCCCTGGCTGGGGGCTCTGACTCCCGTGATGGCTCCTGTAAGAGGGACCTTGGGGCAGAGACCCAGAGGAGGAGGCCAGAGGCCGGAAGGCTCCTCCCCCGGAGAACTGGGGGGTGAGGGTGGGATGCAGCCTCCAAGACCTTGATTCTGGGCCTCTGGCCTCCCGACTGCGAGAGGGTCCATTTCTGCCATCCGAAGGCCCTGGCTTGTGGCTGCAGTTGGGGCCGCCTGGGGACCCTGACACCCTGGATCCAGGCCCAGGTCTGGGACGGTCATTCCCGGCTGGGGAAGGTCCCCCAGGGGCAGGCAGGACGGTCCTGCTGGGGAGAAGTCCCTGGAGAATGTGGTCCCATGGCAGCGGGGCGGGCAGAAGCTGGACACAGAGAGGCAGCCCCCCGAGCTCACTGCCCGGCAACAGCGACGCGGAGATTCCAGGGCTCAGAGCTGCAGGCCGGCAGGAGCAGGAGGCAGGACAGGTCCCGTGCGGCCTGTGCACCTGGGCAGGAGGCCAAGCGGGAGTGGCCGTGCTAGGTTTGGACCTGAGGAGGGGGTCACTGGGCAGGCCCCGGCCCCCGAGGCGCTCAGGCAAGGGGCCCTGCTGGGGGGTGCGCTGGGTGTCTTGCAGGCCTGGGTTCCCCCACAGAAGGGGGCGTGCCTGGTTGCCCTTTGCCTTGCCCCCCAACCCGGACACCCCCCCTCTCCCCACTTTTTTGACTTGAAGAATATTTAGGATCTTAATTAGGAATCAAGAGCAATTCCCTGTGGCCGGCAGCCCGGCCCGGGCCAGCCCACCACACCCAGCACGGAGAAGCCCTTGGCGCTGCCAGGCAGGGATTCCCAGCCCGTCCCCAGATGGTCCCATCAGGAGATAAAAGGATTGGAAGTTAAGACTGTAATTAAGTCTCTCAGGAGAATAACAATAACAATAGGCGACAGTTTGGCCGGGCCGGGCAGCCTCCCGCCTCCTCACCAAGGGAAGGCGCTGGGGGCTCAAGAAGTCACTGGGGCTCGTCCAAGGTCACAGGGCAAGGGCGTTGCACCTAGTTCCGCTTCTGCGAGTTGCCTTGCAGCCCTGACTCAGCCCCCAGTCTCAGCCTGCAGCCTCCCTGCCCGTCTCAGCGGGCCCCTAAGGCTTTGCGGAGCCCCAGGAGCTGCCTCTCTGACCGCACCTCCTCCAGGCCACACTGACCTCCAGCTCGGCACCTTTGCGGGGGCCGTTCCCTCTGCCTGGCCCCTCCCTTAGCACCAGCAAGGCCTGGCTGTGTGTCCCCTGCCGGTGCCAGCCCCTCTCCCTGCATGACAAGGCATGCCCGGCACACAGTAGGTCCTCAGCACGCGGGTTAAGTGAACGAGAGACTGGTCCCACCAGAGGCTGTTAGACCAACAGCTCAGCTCAGCCAGCTCAGGACCTGCCCCAAGCACAGACGTCCCCCGAGTGGGAGGGGCCTCCAGTGTCTGACCTGGACTGGTCTGGACAGAGGCCTTGTGAGGCCCACAGGAGGCAGCAGAGAAAAGGCCAACGCTGGCCATCAGTTAGAGGCCTGCCCCTGCCCCCCAAAACTGCCCGTTACTTTGTAGAGCTGCAGTGGACAGCGGGCCACAGACTGGGGATTTTAGAAAGTGGGGGTCTCCAGTTCAGGAGCCCAAGGTCAAGGCGGGCACTCCCCTAGGGGGCAGCTCTGTGCCCTTGACTTGGAGGTGAGCCACCCCCGCCCTGACCATCACAGGCCACCTCATTTTAGCTCACCCCCTCCATAAACACCCTTCTGGATGCTGGGTGGGACCACAGCATGTGGGTTTTCTGGCGGGAGGGGAGGGGAGGGTTACAGCTTGCTCTGTCACCATCCAGTCCCAGACAGACCTGGGCCCACATCAGGAAGGAGCTCGGGCCCCGCCGGGTTGGCCTCTTTGGGTCTTTTGGTGGAGTGATTGCATATATTCGGGGGGGAGAGACCCATCTTAGATCAGAGTTCATGTTTTTATTGCCATCCCCACTAAGAAACACGCCTGACCGCACCCTGCAGGCGTCGGATCCACCTGTGACTGCAGGTGGTCCCCGGCCACACCGGCAGGCACAGGGTCGGGACCGCCCTCCTCCCTGCCAGAGCTCCCTGCAGTGGTGATCCTGCTTTCAGCCTCCCAGTGGTCACCAGCTCTAGGGGTCCCCCGCCCCACCCCCGGAAAGTGCCTGCCGCCTTAGAGGGACCAGCCAGGCCTGGGCAGCTTGGGTCGCTGGTGTGGGCACAGTGTGGACAAGCACCATGAGAACAGACTGCAGGACTCGCCATCGAGGAAGTCTGCGCCTGACCCCAGGCCCATCTTCAAGGCCACATGTGTGGACACAGCTGGCTAAAATTCATCTCCCCCAGCCCATCCCCACCCCCAGCCCCGTCTGCAAGGCTCAAGGCCTCCAATAGACCCTGGAGTGGGAGGAGCCCCACCGAGGCCAGCTGAGTCTTCAGTACCATTCCCTCCCGATTACTGACATTGAGTCCAGGGCTCACGCAGGACAAGTTTTCCTTTTATTGGGCGTCTGTGTGCACAGCACATACACGGCGGGGTCGGCACCTGTATAAAACTACAGGTGTGAGAACAGGTAAACAGAAACCTCCACCCCCTTGGCGGCGAAGCGGACGCTGGGCGGTGGTCAGGGGCGTAGGGACACCTTCTGCCTCACACGGGCCACGGTGGCCGGCTCTGCCCTCAGATGTGGCATCCCGGACGGCAGGACCGACATGGTCATTGACGGCACCTACGACCAGCACGAGCGTGGACGTGACGGCGGCAGCGAGGCCACAGGCTGGCCTCCCCGCCTCTCGCCAGCCTCCCGGGGCCCGGGGCCGGCTGGAAATTTGAAATCAACTTTATTACAGGCCCGACAGCCGTTGGAGATGTGGGTCCAGGCTCAAGGCTTTGCAAGTGGCTTCTTTCTTCCAGGCCTCGGCTTCAGAATAGTATTTTAAGTAGATGATTTGCATTCGAACAAAGAGTTTTAAAAGGAATGTGAAAGACAAAAGCTCCGATTTCCCAGTCTTGCAGTCTGTGGACTCCCAGAAAGTTAATTCGGGAGCCGGTTCAGAAATCTCCCAGGCTAGCATGAAAGTCTTGAGGAAACATTCGGAGCATTTCTGGAAGCAAGCAGAGGGCCTTTTGTATAAACTCTAAAGTCATTCATTAAAATTAAGCGTTTGCCATCACCTTGGAATTTTTTTTTAAACGGCACCGGCCCTGCCTCTCCATCTCTGTTTGAACGACAGGGGTTACATTTGTAAAATATATAAAGAAAAATATAAGGTTACTTGGTGACCATATAGTGCACTCACAGCTGTCTGCAAATATTTTCCCCATGATTGTCCTTACTAAAAGTAAGTCACCGGGTAAAGATAGCTCAAACGTGACAAGGTTCGAAGGGCAAACAGCGATGCAAACTGAAGCCTTTTCGGGCTACAAATGTGGGGAAGGCCAAGGGGGGCGGCAGAGCCGGCGCGGGGCTCCCCTGCTTGCACGTTTTCCCCCGCGAGTGGCCGAGGATGCGAGGTAGGTGTTCGGCCCACTCAGCCCGGGATGCGGCGGAGAGAGGCCGCCCTGTCCTCGGCGCCAACATCCGGCGAGCGTTTCTTATACAATTACCAGGACATTCCACTAAAATCAACAGCCAGTTCCAGTCCGAAGCTTCCCAGCGCTGGGCAGCGCGTCTTCAAAATACACACCTAGTCTAGCACTTGTCAGGAGAACCTGCCGTCGCAGGTCATATTCCTCTCCAGGGTTGGGGCTGTGCTTGCAAACACACCCCTCTCGGCCCTTCCTGCCTTCCAGTGGGGTATCTGGCCCTTTCCAGCCACTTCACAGGGTTGGTTTTCCTTTGGCATTCTCCCCGACGGCCAGAGAAAAGTGGGCTGCGGCTGATCCAAAAAAGGAACACAGGAGTTTATGGAGTCCCTTCAGGGGCTCGCCCATCTGGTAGATGGAGGAAGATTGACTGCAGCGAAGTTCAAAGGTCAGTCTCGGCAGATCTAAAAACAGTGGCAGTGCTGGACTCCCACCGTCCACAGCGCACTTCTGGACCCCAAGTAAACCGATACGCCCCGATTCCTAGCCCGGGACACAAAGGGGTGGGCCCGCAGGAGGATGCTGCCAGGACGAGGCGTGGAGCAGCCCGCTGCGGCCTCGGGCCAGAAGGGGGGGACCCACAGCCCTAGCAGGACCCGCGCTGAGTGGGCCCCAGTGCACGCCACTGGCGTGGTTCTGGAAACAGGATAAGCAGCAGCCGTGACGTCTCAACACGCTCCAGCAGGGGGTCCCCACTGCTCTGCCAGGAAGTCAGGGCTCGGGCATTTTTGTGTCTTTTTTTTTTTTCCAGAAAAATACGAAACAAACCCACAGAACCATAAATAACTTGGCAGCAATATATACACATTTAAATAATTAAGTTAACTATCTTACACCTCCTCTTGCATCGAACTGTCCGTCGGAAGAAAGTGCACCCCCACGTGCGGCCCGTCCCGAGGCCGAGGCAGGGCGCGGGGTCACAGTCGGGGAAGGAAGTGGGTGACCTTCATGGTGGGGGACACCCGGTTCCCCTTCTTGGTCTTGCCGTTCTTGCTCAGGGCGATGAACAGGCCGGGGTGCTGGTGGCACTCGTAGGCGTTGTAGTTGTTGGGCAGGAGGATCTCTTTGAACTTGCACTCGTCGGTGAAGAAAGGCTGGTGGGAAGGAGGCGCAGAGTGAGACTCTCCCAGCTCTCGGCCAGGGGCGCTGGGGCCAGGGTTAGGGGCTGGCAGAGAGCAGGGGTCTGTCCCGGGGAGTGGGGGTAAGAAGGGGGCATGGCCCACCCTCCGCAGCTGGTGCTGCAGCCAGCCTGCCCAGCAGCTGGCAGCCACTGTGTCCACCCTCAGGGTGCAATCCTGCCTGCTGGGACCCCACCCCAGGGCGAAGGAGACACTACAGAGGGTGCCTACTCAGGCGACACCTCCCTGCTCCAGTCTGGGGGCTGCATGAGCCCCCACCCAGGGCACCATGGGGGCCAGGGGGAAGCTGAAGTTCCAAGATGCAGGTGTAGCTCGACCTGGGTGGGGGGGTCCCCGCGAGGGCCGACCAGCGGCGCCCCAGCCGGGGTACTCACCGAGCCGTACAGTTTGCCCTTGCTGCTCATGGCCACGAAGAAGCGGCTGGCCACGCCGTAGATGCTGACGACGCCCCTCTCCACCGGCGAGAGCTCCAGCAGGCCTGGGGGCGGGCGCGCGCGGGTCATGGCTGGGCGGGGAGCCCGGGGCCCTCCCCGCGGGCCCAGGACCCCCTCCTCGGCCTGCGCGCCCCCGAAGACCCCTTGTCGGGGGTGGGTGATCAGAGGCCCAGGCTGCGGTCCAGGCCTCCCCACGGCGCGCCGGGAGCCCAAGGTGCGCGGGAGCGACCCGCTCTCCTCTGGCCCGGGCGGCTGCGCCGGTACCCACGGCAGCGCGAGGCGGCCCCGCCGGCCCAGGGGCCAGACCTGAGCGCGGGCGCGCGTCCCGGGCCCCCGCGGGTGCCGGTGGCTGCGCCGCGCGCCTGTGCCCACGGGCGAGGACGCTGGAATTCCGCGCGCAGAGCCCGGGCTTCCGAAGGCGGAGAGGCGGGGCCGCGCGTCCGGCGCCAGGGCCCGTCCCGGGGCGACTCCCGGGGCCCCGAGCGTGCGCTCCCCGCGGCAGCAGACCGAGCGCGGGGCCGCCCGAGCCGGCGCGCGCAGGTGACAGCCGCACCTGCGTGGGGGGCGCGCCCGCTGGCGGGCCCGGGCGGCCGCGGCCCGCGCGACGACCCGCCCCGGCCCGGCACTCACTGTCGCTCGTGTCGGCGTGCACGCCGCCGATGCGGCCGTCGGGGAGCACCTGGAGCTGGAAGCCGATGCCCACGTTGCAGTAGAGCCGGCGCAGCCGCTTGATGCCCAGCAGGTAGTCGCCGGCGCCGCTCTGGACGGCCGCCTCCTTGGGCTGCGCGGCCGCGGGCAGGCGCGCCAGCGAGCGCGCCACCAGGCTCTCCCAGCGGCGCTCCAGCTCGGCCTCCAGCGTGCCGTTGGGCAGGGCGGGCGCGGCGGCACCCCCGCGGCCCGCCCAGGGCGCCAGCGCGGCCAGCAGGACCGCGGGGAGCAGCGCCGCGGCGGCCGCCCCGGGCCCCGCCATCCCGGCCCTCGGGCCGCGCGCCCGTCAGGCGAGCCTCGCCGGGAGGTCGGGGCCGCGCGGCGCGGCTGGGGCCCGCGGGGCGCACGACCGGGGCGGGCGGGGAGCGCGGCCGGGGAGCGCAGGCGAGCGAGGGCCGGCCCCGGTGCCGGGAGCTACCCCGGCTGCATGGAGCGGCGCGGGCCGGGACCTGGGCGTGGTGCGGCCTCCCTGCGCGCTCGCCCGGCCCGGCCCGGGCCGCTATATATAGCCGGGCGCCCCCTCCCGCTCCCGCGGGGGGCAGTTCGCGCTCGCCTGGGCGCCCGGGGCGCTGCGCGGCTCGCGGCTGGTCGCAGGCCGCCTGCCAATCAGGCCGGGGGAGGGGGGCGGCCGGGGGCGAGCGCCGCGGGGCCACCTGGAGGGTCCCGGCCCCCCCCGTCCCCCGCCCCCCGCGCTCGGTCCAGGACCTGTGCGACCCGCCCCTTGGCGGCTCCCCCGCTCCTGCCTTGCAGCCCAAGTGTGGCCCCTTGCGCTTCGCCCCTGCCTGTCCCATCGCTGACCTTCTGCCCCTTTGCTGAAGCAGCCTGGGGGTCCCCCAAGCCCGCGCGCGCTCTGAGCTTGGCCTCTCAGGGGCTCCAGGGTTCTTTAGCTGGGACCCCAGGACCAGCCTGGGAACAGGGGTGCTGAGAGCAGTAAGCAAGGCCGAGCCTTGGGGGGGCGGGGGAGGGCGCTGGGGGAGGCTGGTGCCTTAAGGAATCCAGGGCGTGGGGTGTGGAGGCTGCACCGGGGAGGTGGCAGCTCTGCACCCCACCTCCATGCAAGGACAGGTGGATGGGCGCAGGGCCACGGGGAACATTCCCGGCCCGGCTCCCCTGAGTCCACGGAGGGGATGTTCAAGGGCCAGGGCCAGAGCCCCAGCCTCACCGGGACCCAGGCCAGGCTCTGGAGGGCTCCCCTCCCCCACCTGCTGTCCCACCCCCCGCTGCGCCCATTATGGCCTGCGGGGGCGGGGCCTGTGGATGCCAGCTCACCTAGGTGTGAAAATCCCTGTTCTCTGCTACCTGAGGAGCCTCGCCTGTCACCTCCCGCAGGCCCCGCCCAGCCGCAGCTGCAGGGGCTCCGAGCCCTCCGCCCTCCGCCCTCCGCCCTCCGCCGCTGCCACCAGCACCTGTGGCCAGGCGCGCCCCCACCTCCCTCCCACTCCAGTCTGAGTGCCCCGGGACGACCTCTGAACCCTGCTGGGGCTGATCCCGCAGCCCTGAAGGGGGCCTGGAGACCCTGAGCCCAGAGAGGGGGCACCCTGTCTGGGAGCGGCCTGGGCAGGACAGGAGCCCGGCTCTCTGCTCTCCCTGCGGGCGCGGCCTTCCTGCTCTCAGCTGCCAGCTCAGGGGACGGTGTCGCTCAGCAGCTGCTGGGTCCCGGGGCCCCCAGGGTACCAAGAAGACCCGGCCCCGGGCACAGGAGACCCGGCCTGCCCCAGCCCTGCCCCCAGCCAGGTGTGGCCTTGGCAAGTCCTCCGTCTCTGCAGCCCTGACTCCCCATTTGCAAAATAGCACAGAAGCTGGGCTCCCCGCCACCCAGGCCCACGTGGGCCCCTCTCTGGGAGGGGCACCGGCCCTGGTTATCTTCCCCCAGTTCCTGGCAGGGTGTGGCCGCCCCTTTCCCAGGAACCCCCCAGGGGAGCCCATTTGGGGCTCCCCTAGGACCCCTTCCTGCATCTCCCATTTGCCGGCAGGTTCAGGGAAGGACCCTGGCCTCCATCTGCCAGTCTCCCAGCCCGCCGCACCCAGTAGGTGCCCTCAGTGACTGTCCTTCCAAGTCCTGAGAGCCCGCAGGGGTGTGAGGAGCTGGGAATTCCCTGAAGTCCGGCCCCAGATGGCCATGAACCCCTGGGGGCTCCCCAGCCCCCGTCCCAAGCCCCCTGCAGCCTTGGCCTCCTCAGCTGCCCAGAAGAGCCAGCCAGACAAGGGAGCCCCCTGCCCCAGGGCTCGAGGCAGTAACTGGTAGGGGCTCTGGGTGCTCCCCAGAAGCTCTGTCCACCAAGAAGCAGGGTGCCAGGAAGCCCGTGGGGCAGCGTGGGTCCTGGGTCTGCAGTGGCCCGCGTCGGGGCCCTGCTAGGCTCCAGCCCTGACCGCCAGCGCCGAGGCGGTTTCCTCTCTACGCACAACCCGTCTCCCACCCCTAAAGCGGCCCCAGCGGTTTTCCTTCTGCCTCTGGGCGCCAGAGGGTCGGCGACAGCAGGCCTGGCCGGCACCCGTGCCCCTTCCGAGCTCACAGTCACGCGAGTCGCAGGCGGCACTGCCCCCTTGAGCTCCAGGCCCGGGAGCCGGGCACCCCAGGAGCATCCTTGCAGCCCCTCGCTCCTGGCAGGATGGGCCGGCCCAGCCTCTCAGGACCCACCTTCTGCTGGACGAGCGCGGAGAGAATGAGAAGAATCAGACGGGGCGAGCGCAGGCGTTGTCAGCACCTCTGCAGGTAACAGCTGCCCGTGCCTGCGGTGCGGTGCGGGCGGCCCGGGGCTGCTCCGGCCCAGCTGGGCGGGCGGCTTCCATCGCGGTCAAGACGCCTTCAGCACGGCCCGCTCACGGGCACCGGGCAGGCCCAGGCCTCCAGCCCAGCTCGGCTCCCGCCTCAGTTTCCTCTTCTGCGAGCTGGAGGTCCTGACCTCATCCTCCTCGAGGGGGTGTTGGGGATCCAAACGCTGCAGACCACACTCCATGCCCGGCTCCAGAGTGGGGGGCAAGGCCAGGAGCTGAGATCAGAGCCTGAGAAATCATTTTGCTTGGAAACCCCAGGACGCCCAGCAAGTCCCCAGCTCGGCGCCCCAGTAGGCTCCCAGGACTCCAGCCCTGCCCCTCAGGGCCGTGCACCCTGGTGTTCTTGGCCTCGGGCCGCCTTCCTGCTCGAGCCGGCAGCCTTGACCCCCCGGGACTGACATCTTGGGGAGATAGAAACCCCAAACCGGCAGACCGGGGGGGCGGCAGCTCGGAGACCGCACGCTCCAAGGACTCAGCCAGGGTGGCTGGTGGGGACAGGGGTTGCCGGCAGGACCCAAGGGCGAGCAGGAGGCCCAGGGCGGGGCCTGCGGGCAGAGGGGCAGTGGGCGCGGGCCTGGAGGAACAGAGCTGGTGCCGGCGAGGTCGGCAGGCCTGGGCACCCGGCGTGGGCACAAACCCCGTCCAGTGGGTGCTCAAGCCAGGCCACCACTGGTCTCTGTTCACCCCACAGGGCCTGGCCTGGGGCCTGGTGGGCTCAGCGCTGGGAAGGCTGGGCTGGGGCTAACCGAGGTCGGGGGCGGCTCAGGGTCCCCTAGGACCGCTCACCCTCACGCGCTTCCCTAGCAACTCGCGAGGTCTGGGATTCAGCTGGCCTCAGTGCAAGCTCAGTGCAAGAGGGGAACCCCCAGCACCCCAGCCTCTCGCTCCCAGCCCAGAGGGCCCTGGGAGAAGCCGTCTCGGGGCAGAAGAAAGGTCCTTTTAAAGGTCAGTGAAGGCAACCGTGCCCCTCCCTCCCCCTCCCCCTGCTCCCCCCACCCTGGAAGGAGCCTCTGGGCACGGCCCGGTGGGCGCCCGGTGGACACCCCGCCAGAACCGGGTGCAGCACCGGTGCCCCAAACGCGTCTCTGCCCCTCTCTTCCCCTCGAGGACAACGAAATCATGGAAACCTGGAAGCTCGCCTGGCCCGAGGGCCCATCTCACGAGGAGTGACCCCGGACGCCACCTGGAGAGCCGCGAGGGCCCAGGCGGTGCGGGGAGTGGACAGCGGCCGGCCTGCGTGGCCGTGGGCAGCTCTCGCGCTTGCTGAGCCGTGATGGTTTCTCTCCCAAGCCGCGCTACGCCAGGTCTCGGCGGCGGGTTCTGGGAGGAGCGTGCCCGGGCCCTTGTCTGCTGGAGGACCAGCAGCGCCCCGGTGGGGAGGCAGGGCCTGCCCCGTCTGAGGCTCTGGCTCCAGGGCTGCACTGCGGAGCCTACCCGAGTGGTGAGACCCCTGGGGCCTCTTCCCGCCCACCCCGGGGCCACAGCTGTAGGTGGGGCTCCTCTCCCTCTGGTTCCGGCCACCTCCCTGGGGGATGCCACTGCCAGGAGAACCTGGTTTGGGGAAGGCGCCTGCAAAGGGGTGGGCTCGAGCCGCCCTAGGGCAGAAGCTAGACTGACTCGGGGTCCATCCATGCCCCCATCTTGTCCCCACAGATGCCAGCTCTCCCGCACGCTGGGCACACCGGAACTTTGTTGTCACCTGCATCAGAGGCCCCAGTCTGTTCAGGGGCCTTGGGAGTGGACTCCCAAGGCCTGGAGAATCACCCCCATCTGGATTTAGATTGACCTTGGTCTGAGAAATACTATTATTTTTTTGGAGACACGTTTTCCTGTCTGGCGGCAGGTGAGGCAACTGCCAGGGTTGGGGGCAGGGGGCTTCCCTGGCCCAGGTTTTCTCTTCTTCTCTGGCCTCCCTCTCCCCCGGGAGTCGACTTCACCCTCAAGGTGAAGGGCACCAGCTGACACCTTTCCACCTTTTTTCTTTTTAAAGATTTATTTATTTATGCATAGAAGAGCTGGGGTACAGGCCAGAGGTGCAGGGGTGAGAGGATTCACCAGAGACAGAGTGGGGAACAGGAGGATTGACTGAAATCCACTGCGGAGGGGAGCCGCGGGGAGACAGCAGGGGTCTGCTGTGCCCTGTGGGTAGCTCCCTGGCTGGGGATCAAACTCTCGCTGCAGAGGCCGTGGACAGCTTCATAGATTGCGTCTTAACCCCTGCGCCACCAGGGAGGCCCAGAATTGAAATATTTTTGAAACTGATTTCTGGCACCAGTTGGTGTTCAATATTCTGGTTTTGTGTTTCATTTTCAAGGCGATTATCTGAACACGCAGCAGGGCAGGGCACCATCATGAATAAGTGAAAACCACAAACAAACTTCTCCGGAGACGAGCTCTTCATTCGAGGGACAGAGTCTCGCTCTGTTTCGCTCAGTCACTTCGTGCACCTGGGGTTCAGCCTCACCCCAGGCTCACACTCCGTTTCCGCTGGTGGAGACGCCGAGAAGGCTGCTGGCGGAGAGGCTGGCCGGCGGGGTCTGCGCGGAATCAGCTGCGGTCGCCCGCAGCGTGTGTGCCCTCGCCCAGTCTGCTGACACCTCAGCGAGGCCCTCGAAGGCTTCCGTGGACGGCAAAGACTCGCGGCCGCCAAGCTGGCCCCGGGCCCGCTGCAGCGATGCGCGGACAGAGGCCTTCCCGGCGCGGTGAAAGAGCCAGGCGCTCCTTCCTCCAGCTGTTCCTGGACGGGGCACCTTTCAGGCCAGTGGCCGCCGTGGCCCATTTCGGCGTTCATCAGAAGAAGCTTCCCGGGCCTGGGAGCCGCAGTTTGTTCATCCAACGTGCCCGCCCGTGGCCAAGCCCAGCCCGAGCGCCACACAGGCCTCGTCGGGGAGAGGGCCGCGTCCCCGGCCACCCAGCGACACCCACCGGGGCCCCCAGCCCGCCCATGTGCGGAGCAGCAAAGTGTCTGCTCCGACATCTCGCAGGAGGGACGTTGTGGCAAGGACACGGCAGCTGGGGAGGGGGCCCGTCCCCACAGCCGGGCCCCTCTGGCCCCAGGGACCCTGTCCTGGAGACAAGGCCACGGAACAAGGCCCCCTCCGGTCCCCGAGACACGTCCCTCCCCAGCGCAGGCCCAGCTGCCCTGAGTCTGCAGCGCCCTTGACCCTCCCAAGGGGCTGCTTCCAGGTCAGGAACGGAGGGCCCCTCGCGCCCTGAGGCTCGGTCATTCTCTTGTAAAGTGGGAGAAAGTAAAGTGGGCCGGGGAGCCCGGCCTGGGGCCTTTGCAGGGAGGGGCCGACCTGGGACAGAACCCGCGGGTCCTCTGTCTGCCAGGGCAGCGGCTCAAGGGGCCTGGGCCGCAGGTGTGGCTCAGGGTGGGGCGGGAAGCCTCTTGCGTTCCTTCCCCTTCTGGCCTGGGTACCTGCTCGCCTTCCCGGCCCCGGCTTGACCTTGACCTTGCGGGGCGGCCTGGCCTGAACTCTCAAGCCCCGCCTCCCTCCCAGCGAGGCCTCAGGGAATTCCACCCGAGGGGCCGTGCACGGAGGACGGCTGCGGGCAGAGGCCCACTCGCTGCCCCTTACCTGTCCGGCTCTCGGCCACCTTGAGCTGTGAGCTCCCCGGTGGCTCCGGCTGCCTCCTCGCGGGAGCACTGGGCTCGGGGACGCCCCATCCCTGGCGACCTGGCCGGTCGGCCCGGCAGCGGGTGCTGGCTCCTGGGCAGGCCGCTGAAAGGGCTGCGCTTGGCCTGTGAGAGCGAGGTGGGGAGGTGGGGACGGGCGGGATCCGGCAGCCCCAGGGCGGGGGTGGCGGCGACGGCTGGGAGAGGCCGCCCGACTTCTGGCCGGCTCCCCGTGGCCCCTCCACAGCTCAGCTGGTGGGCAGGCGTGCCGGACCCCATCTACGCGCGCGGGACGGGCACCCGGGGGCAGGGCCGGACTGTCCTGCTGGACCTACGGTCTGTGGCGGCAAAGCAGACCCACTGCCTCTGGGCCCAGAGAGATCCCAGCCGAGACCATCGCACCCCGGGCTCTCATGGCCCGAGGGCCGCGGTGACTGCTCCCGAGGTCCCTGCCTCCCAGGCCCGTGCCCAGCGACAGGCAACCGTGTACTGGCTGGGGGCGCAGGCCAAGCCCATGACCGGAGGTGGACGCCTGGCCAGGGGGCAGCACAGGCGTTGGCCATGGCAACAGAGGGGCTGTGGTCCCCCCACCGTTGGTCTTCATCGCTGCCCCGGGAACGTCGCGCCCAGACTCCCCGGCACCTGAGGGCGTAAGGACCGCCGGCTCTGGCCCTCGGTCTTCCCACCTGTGAAATGGGGAGCAGTGGGGGGTGAGCCGGGTCAGCACCTACCGGACAGTCCATCGGCATGTGCTGTCAGGGGCCAGTCCTGCCCGACTCACCCCGTCGGGACAGGACCCCCGGCAGTTCCAGAACCCTCGGGGCACTGGCCTGGGCGACAGAGGCCCCGGCCGCCCCTGCCGCCCGCTCGCTGACGTCCACTCGCCTGCCGCTAAGCTGACACGCGGCTTCTAAGCCGGGCAGCCCCCGTCTGCTATTCTGGGGTTTTCTTTCAACTATTTTGGCAAAGACCAAATGGCAGGCTCCTTTAAAATAGACGCTCCGGCCCAGAGGTCGCCCCGAGAACCAGGTCAGGCCCGGCTCTCCTTCCCAGCAGCTCGTCCCAGGAGGAGCTTGGGGTGGCTGCACCATGCGCTGGGCTGAGCCCCCCGCACAGAATGAGCTGGGCGCCCCACAGGTGCCTGCGCTTCCCCGTGGCACAGACGCTGGACTTCCCTGGTGAAACCCACAGAGTCCACCCCGGTCTCCCCGGGAGCACACGCGTGGGGGAGCCTGCTGCTCAGGGATGTGGGTGCAGCGCCCCAGGCCCGGAGCCCCTCAGCCCAGCCCCCACAGATGGCCCCAGCAGAGAGCCCCCGACTTCAGACGCCAGATGAACGGCACGGTTGCACCTCTAAATCATCCTGCCCCTCCGCGATCGCATGCGTGGAATAGCTGAGGACACTTAAAAAAACAGAAAGGAATTCGGACAATAAAGCCGGGCCAGCTCCAGTTTGACGGACGAGGTCACGCCGTTTTCCAAAGACGTCAGATCGCAAGATGGCTCAGGTGTGCCTCCTGCCACCTGGCACCTGCGGCTCTGGCCCTTGCCACTAACGCCCGCCCCCCAACCTTCAGCCCCAATGGTTTGAGGAGCATTTTACAGCCGCCCTCCTGCCTCGCTGCAGCCTAGGTGAGACGCCTGTTTCAAAGGCCGGGAGTCACTCGGCTTTCTGCAGACCGTGTCCCCCAGGGTGGGGGAGGCAGAGATGCGCCCCGTCCCCGTCCCTCGGGCGCCGCCCTTCTGTGCGCAGACTCGGAGCCAGGGGTTCCCTGCATGGCGAGGTCTCAGAGAGGGACTCGGGAGTCCAGCAGGGGGCCCCAACCCGGGAGGTACTGACCCCCCCAAGGTGGCATCTGGTCCACCTAGTGCTGGGGCCTGGGTGGGGAGCGGCCTGGGCAGGGTGAGATGCAGGGCCTCTGGGGACCCGACCAGCAGCCCAGGGGCTAGCAAGGCGGCTGGTGGGGCCAGCTGGGCCCCGTGTTTCAGGCAGGGCAATGGGACACCTCCCGGGAGGGAGGGGCCAGTAAACTTGCTTTGAGACTTTAGGTCACGCTGTGGCGTCTCTGAACCCTGGTGGCCGACAGTCCTGTGCCCTCTGTGACCCAGTGGCCCTGGGTCTGAATTGGCAGCTGGAACTTGGGGCTCAGGCTTTGAATTTGTCCTTGACCTGCTCCACCCCGGCCTGCTGGGCCTGCCTGCACCCCACGGCATGCGGGAGATGCTGAGAGGTGGCCAGGTGGGCTGCCCGGGAGGAGAGGGGCGGGAGGCCTGGGGGTGGGTCGTGGGGTCGCGCGAGCCTGGGGGGGGCATCTGTCTCTGGAGAGCAGAGGAAGTGATTGGGAGTGGGCCCTCCAAGACGGCCCTCCCCTCTTCCGAGAAGCTGCCGCCACATGCAGGGAGGCCGGGTTCTGGAAGGAGCCAGTGGGGGGTATTTTCAGCTCCGTGGTCACGAGCTCAGCCACGGCCGTCTTGCTGGAGGGGCTGGGGACGTGGCTCGTCTCCCCGTCCACACCCCTCTCCTCTTCCTCTCCGGCGAGGCTCAGCTACGCCACCGGCCCTCGGGGACTGCGCCTTCTCACGCCTCCCGCGCGTCTGTTGACATCGCCCCGGAGCTGAAGCCGCCGTGTGGGGTGCTTGACTTCACCTTTCCCGCTGACCCCGCCGGGTGGCCCAGGACCCTCCCCCGAGCTGTGGATGGCGGCCCTGGGTCTCCCTGGGCCTCCCTGGGCAGGGCTCCCGGCGCGCCTGCACCGCCTCTGCTCCCCCTGCCAGGCACCCTGCCCAGGTGCCCAGGACGTGATCCCGTGGCGAGGTGGGGCTCCTGTCCCGGGCCCCCGGACCCTCCAACTGTGGCTGCTCCCCTGGACCAGGGCTGGATGGGGCCCGCACTCGAGTCGGCCCGGGATGTTTGGCTTCTCCTAGCCGTGGGGGCAGGGGTGGACAGGCCAGAAGCAGTGACCGTGGCACCCGGAAGGGGCCGGCCCTGTCTATCTGATCACCCCGGCCAGGAATGCGGCTGCAGAAGGGGCCCGGGAGATGGAGGCCCCGATAGGCCCCCAGGGGAGGGGCCGCTTCCTCTGGCCTGGGGCGCGGTCACGGTGAGTGGACCCTCATAATGCCGGAGGGCAGAGGAGGGCTGGCAGCCCTGGTGCTGGCTCCCGAGAGGCGCTGGGGAGCAATCTGATCTGGCCACCGCCTCCTTGGCCCTCCACGCTCCCCACGCCTCGCCTGGGCCTCTGCCCTCACCTCCTACTCTGCAAGCGCCCACCCAGGGGGACCCCTGGCTACACTCGGGGGTCTCCCCTCTCCCCTTCATCTGGAAAGCCCGTGTCCACCTTCCCAGCCCTGCCCACGCCCAGGGTAGGGAGGGTCCCCTCCGACTCCATCGTGTCCTTCCCTGGGGTGAACCCCGGGCTCCGTGGGACCCTGGTCCCCGCTGCCCACGAGGGACCTCCAAGTGCGTTTATCTGCTGAGTGAATGGGGGGAGGGGAGAGGGGGGGAGGTGCCCTGGCCCGGCGAGCGCCCGCGGGCGGGAGGCGCCAACCCAGCTCACCTAGACCCAGCTCCAGGCCGGCGGGGGGTGAGGGGGACGCGCCGCTCTGGCTTCTCCGCAGCGCGGGGTGAGCAGCTTGGTGCGTAAGCTTTCCTCTGCACTGGGGACGGGATCCCCAGAAGCAAAATCTGGACTCAGGCCAAGAATTTCGGGCTCTCCGTTGGCGGTTCTCACCTGCCCGGCCTGTCCTCCGGCCACGTCCTCCAGCCCCGGGGGCGGCCCGCTTGGGCTTTTCCCGACCCGCGGCTGACATCTTGGACTTTGATTTGACTTCGCCAGGAAGCCTCTGCTGGGGCCCCCGTTTGGGATTTGCAGGAAGGTCGGGGAGCTAGTTGCGGTAGCTGCGACTGCCCGCCCGGCTCCCCCGGGACACCCGCTCTCCTGGGGTGCGCTTGTTACGATGTGTGAGCCGAGAGGGACACGCGCTGACCAGCCGACGGCTGGACCACAGCCCCCATCCTCGTCCCCTCCTGCCCATGTCCTGCCAGGACGCGCCAGCCCCGCGCCTCCGGGGGCTCCCTGGGCTGCGACAGGGCCTCCCCGTGGCCAGTCAGAAGTGCCTCGGCCTCCTCCCGCGCCCTCAGCGCCGCCAGGGTGGGCTTTTCCCTGACCTGTTTCCTGGGGTGTCGTCTCCCCTTTATTTCTTGGAGGCCCAACTGTTTTCTGAGACCTGGGAAGGCCCTAGAGCCAGGGAACACCCCCTGTCCGGCACCTCGGGCCTGCCCCCCGCTGCTAGCTGCCGTGGGGGGAGCTGGGGCTGCAGTGGGGGTGCTGGCTCTTTTTTCTGCTTGAGGGAGCTCGTCGGGGGGCTAAGGTCAGGCGCGGCACAGGCAGCCTGTGGAGGGCAGCAGCTTCTCGTCCCAGGGTGGTCAAGGGCCAGAGCCGCCCCTCCTGGGGGCTCCTGCACCCGCTCTCAGGCCACAGCCCCTGATCACGCACAGGGAAAACGCCAAGGCCCAGGCCCGGCCTGCGGGAGCTGCCCGGACCACCCACCTCTGCCCCCTGCAGGCTCCAGCTGGCCTGGCTGCTTGGGGCTCGGACCAGGCCTCTCTCACCACAGGGCCTTTGCACGTGCCGGCCACCTCGGGGCCTGGGGTGCCCTCTGGTCACACAGGTCTCAGCTGGGCTGTCACCTGCCCAGACAGGCCTTCTCAGTGTTGCCTGCTCCCCACCGCGCCCTCCCCCCCTACGCCTGGCTGTGAGTGTGAACTGCTCGCTGCCATCCCGCAGGCTCTCACAGGGGCGTGGGGGCGCCTCCATCGTGTCAGCACTGGCTGGGAGCGGGACTGGCCAGTGTCCACTCTGGGGCCCCAAGCCAGGCTGGTGCTCAGAGGAGGCTCCTGAGAGGCGGCCAGCAGCGGGGGCTGGACAGCTCCAAGCAGGTCCTCCCCACTGCCCGTGAGACGGCACCATCTGCTGCTGTGCTGAGCTGGGGGGCACAGGGAGGGGCCCAGCCCGGACACTGGTGAGCTTTGCCTCATGAGGCCTGGCCCTGCCTCGTGCCCCTCAGCTGCGTCTCCTATGGGATCCCTGACTCTCAGGGCCGCAGTAATTGCCTGTGGAGGGGCTCCTGACCCTTCTGGGGCGCCCCTGCCAGGCGCATCACTCCCTAGTGCTGAGAGCTCCAGCACCACTGTCCTCCCACCTCCATGGGGACGGGGTGACCCCAGAACTACCAGATCCCACCCTGGGTCCAGTCAGCAGAGGGTGCCTAGAGTCCCCTGCTTGGCATGCACCCCCTGGGGCGCACCAGCCCCCACCCAAGTTCAGCCTCCTCACTGCCTTGGGGGTGTGGTTCTGAGGAAGATGCTGGCCTGGTGGGAGGCCCTTTGCACGGCCCCACCCCAGGGAGGGCACTGGCCCTGCCCAACTGAGAGGCCGCGCAGCACCCTGTGGTCTTCCCCTGGGCTCCGGCCTGGGGCGCTCCCTTGTTGGGTGGGGGTGAGGGGGGCTGCAGGCTCTGACCCCCAGCAGGGCCCTCAGGTCCAGCGCCTGGGGGCAAGGCATCTCCCCCCAGCTCCTGACCCTCGATGAAGCTGCTGCCAGGGAGGGAGGGCTCAACGGCCACAGAGGCTCACAGGCGGGGCAGGCGCCACAGCAAGGAGGACCTTGCTGGATTTCTCTGTGGTATGAGAAACCCTGAGGCTCGCCCAAGATCACTGTCTGGACCTCAGGCGGTCTTCTCAGCCTCCCTGCCGCCTGGGAGTGGGGTGTGCCTGAAGCCTGGCCAATGGCTGGTGAGCAGCACCAGTGGGTGTGGTTCCCGGGAGATAAGGACAGGGACAAGCCTGTCTTTGCTGCTGTTGGGTGGAATGTGGATGTGATGGCTGGAGCCCCAGCAGCCCTTATGTAGATGGAAGCAAAAGCTGAGCGGAGCCTGAGGCGTGTCCAGCAGCCTCACTGCCCCGGACCTCCTCTACATGAGAGACACACTCATCTTGTTTAAAGTACATGTCTCTTAAGTTCTCTGGCCCTGACAGCTGAGCTGAACACTAATTCATGGGGGAAAACACTCTGGGAAGTTCAGTTGGGGCCAGGATGAGCTCTGCATCCAAACCCACTGGGTTCCAAAGCCAAACTTGAGGTGTGGGTGCAGGTGGGTGAGCATCAGAGGACCCAGCCTCCTGCCCGCAAGGCCAGGGATGCCCTGGATTAAGTGTGGGCGAGCTTCAGGGGAGCAGTGAGTCCCACTCCTGCTCCAGCAGAGCCCGAGTGGCCCAAATGAGGACGGCAGGTTCTTTGGCAATGCCTCCCCGGCACCTGCACCTGGTGGGGTGGCTCTCCTTTGCCCGCTCTCACTAGCGGCTGGTCCACGGAGAGGGAGAATGTGTGCTTGGGGGGGTGCAAGCAGTGTCCCCAGGGCCACTGTCCATAGGCCAGCAAGACAGTGGCCTTTCAGACCCAGTGGCCAGTTCATGCTTATTCCTCACTAGGGCCTGGGAACTTGGCCCCAGAGCCTCTGTCTCCTCCCATAAGAGGGGGTGAGAACGGGGGCTGCAGGGTGATGATGAACGAGAGGCAGCCAGCCCCTAGCCAAGTGCTTTACGTGCACATTTACTGTGTGCTGCCAGTGGGGGTAGCGCTTTAAATCCAGGGTTCCTAAATGCCAGCACCGGGAACCCCCTGAGCACTCGCTGCACCCCCTGGGGGGGCCCTCCCTGGGGGCTCCGGTCCTGCTGTCTGGAGCAAGCCCAGGCTGCATTTCTAGCCAATCCCAGGTCAGGCCACCTCATCTTGAGAAGCGCCGGTTGGCATCGAGGGCCGAAGACAAAACTGTGAAATCAGGTCCCGAGGCCCCGAGCCAGGACCAGCAGCTGGGTTTGAACGCGGTGCCCGGCCTGGAAGCTGTGGGGCCTTGGGTGAGAGGCTCCTGTGACTCGCCAGGGTGGGGCTGCTGTGTGCTACCCACGCCTCAGGCCCCTGCTGCTCCTCACCATACCCTGGCCCCGGTGGGGCCCTCAGCAAGATGCCCGGCCCCTCAGACATGGGCCCATGCTCCCAGGCTCAGTCCTGCACTGGAGCTGGACGCTTCCTGACGGCCCGACCCGGTCACAGGGCAGGCGCTGCCCAGGGCACTCAACTGTGGGGTGCTGCCGGCACCCAGCAGGCGCAGGTGGGGGGACCTTCTGGTCTGGTCCCCGAGGTCCCCGCCACCTGCTGGTGGGCCTCAGTACTGCAGCCAGGGAGGCTCTCCCAGACCCCTCAGGGCCACCTAGCCCCCCACTTCCTGTCTCCCAGGTGTCCCCAAAGCAGGGGGAGGGCCCACCACTCCCTCTCTCCCAGACAGACTAGCAGGCCTAGTGCCTGTTTGCTGCGTGCTGTAGGATTTATTGAGATACAATTTACCCATTTAAGGCAAGATTCAGCGTGCGCCACCCCCAGTCCCGTCAGCACCTCCTCGCTCACCCCAGCTCCCACAGCCCTGGACACCATCGGTCCCCAGTCTGTGCCCACGGGCTTGCCAACTCCAGCGTTTCTGGGCGTGGGGTTGTGGGAGAGCCTTTCACGTGGCATCTTCAGCCTGAAGCTCCAGGGCCCATCTGGCTGAGCTGGCTCCAAGCCCAGCCCTTTTCATGGCTGAGTAATATTTCACGGCGTGGCTCCAGCACATCTGCTTCAGCCGTTCACAGGGTGTCTGGGCCCGTCCAGCCTTTGGCCAGGTGGTGAGGCCGCCAGTGTGTGCAGGTGTCTGCAGACATGACTCCTGGTCTTGAAAGGACACCTCCATGCAGAATTTCTGGGTCCACAGGCGTCTCCCTCTAACATATGGAAGAAGCTCCGGCCTGCCCATGCCCCTCGCCCACATCCTGCCTGCCCACGCTTCATGTCTACAGCTCAAGAGACCTGGCAGCTGCCCTGCCTCGCTCCTCCTGGGCTCTGCACCTCAGAAAACCGCTTAATCTCTCTGAGCCTCAGTTTCTCATCTGCAAAAGGTAACGACAGATTGTTGCAGGACCTGGGAAAGGCAGCAGCAAGGCAGGAGGGGCCATGCCAGGGAACGTGGCTTTGGGGAGGGCAGTCACAGGTCTCTAGGAAGTGAAGACTGAGAAGCAGCTGGAGGGTGGACAGTGGGTGGAAGGGTAGACCCGGCAGGCAGCGTGTGCAAAGGCCCCGCGGCAGGGAAGAGCGTGGGGCAGACAGCAGTGCTCGGGAGAGCTGGGAGGGAGAATGGGTGGGGGGTATGGGTGTTGCAAGGAAGCAGGGGCTGGAAGAGCCTCCTGGTGACAAGAGGTGACTCTTGAAAAGCCACAAAGACTTGCTGAGGCCCTAGAGGCTCAGTCTGCTCTCCTGAGACCTGAATGTGAGCTTTCGCATCTACTTGCTCTTGCAGAGTATGAGTTCACGGAGGGGAGGGGCCAGAGAGAAATGTCTGGTAAAGAAAAGGGCCCTAGGAATCAGACGGGGCTCCCCCAACAGGCCTCCCTCTTCCCAAATCCGGCTGGGACTCCAGGGACTCCAGGGAGCCCCACCTCCTGGCAGGGCCGGGCAGTCTGCCTCGCTGTTATACAGGGGCGGGCTTTGACCCCCGACCAGCCTGGCCCTATCGCCCGCCCCACGCCCATTCCGGTGTCAGGCCCATGGCCCAGCAGGCGGGCTGCTAACTGCTCTCGGGGTGTTTGAGGACTGAGTCACGCCAGGATGGGGTTAGGAGGATTCGCGCTTAGAATGGTCTAGAACAGAGGTAGCACTCAGAGGCCCTTCTCGCACCCGACCCCCACTGCCTCCTGCCAGAGCCGGAGCCACGAGGTGACCTGCAGGCCCCAGGCCTTGCTCTAGCTGCGGGAGCCTTGGGACCGGCGTGTGACGTTGGTGTCCTCCGTGTCCCCCTTTCACAGAGGAGGGGACAGGCCCTGACCGGTGAACGAGCCTTACCTGGCCTCCCGGCGATGACTGAGATCGAACCATGGACACCCGGGTTGGCCTCACCTCGAAGCCCTGCTCCTAGACACCCCTCGTCACGAAGTGGGGTTTTCCTCTGCCCCTTCTCCCCCTCACCCCCTCAGTCTGGCCCTTTCAAATCCCAGGTGGCTCTGAAGGTCTGCTGGCTGGGGGGGCGTTTGGACGGATGGAGGGTGGAGGGTGGATGGGTGGATGGAGGACGGGTGCGCGGTGGGGGATGGTGGCGGCTGGTGGTGGATGAATGAATGCATGGACGGGCGGGTGGAGGGATGGAGAGTTATTTCTATTCTCCTGAACTACATAAAAAGCAAAATAAATATTTTGATTTCGCCAGTAATTATAAATAAATTTGGAGTTTCCATCTTAAAACTCACCTGCCCGAGGCATGGCCTTCCCCGGCGCGCCCAGCCCGCACCAGCTCCCCGCGGCCGGGCCGTCCCGCTGCCCGGCATGGCCGTGTCCTTCCAACCAGGGCCGCTGCGGGCGCGGGGCGGGCTCCGCGCATCCCCAGGCCCGCGCCGAGGGCAGTGCCTCCCCCCCTCGCTCAGGCTCCGCAGCTGTTCCCCGCGGACCACTCAGCGTCTGCCCGGCCCCAGCAGAGCCCCTCGGCCACTGTGGGAGTCTGTTTGCCTGAGGGGGGCCTGAGGCCGGGGGCCCCGAATCAGCGCCGCGCCGCCGCTTCCCACCGGGAGCCCCTTCCCGCGAGCCCGGGTCCGCGCAGCCCGCCGGCCCGGCGCTCCGGCACAGGTGCCGCGCCCCTGGAATGCCAGCTATTGCAGCCTGCTCGGGCCGGGGTCGCCCTGGGGGCTAAATCTGGCTCAGCCCTGGAATGTGGCCCGGGCAAGGTCGCCCTCCGATGGGTGGGCGCTAATTATAGACCTGCTGGTTCACCTTCCCGGGTCCTTCAGCCCCCGACGCTGGGGGTTCACAGGCCGGCTCCAAGCAGCTGGCGCGCGGTCACCCAGGCCCGGCCTGCCTCCCCGGCGAGAGCGGCTTGACCCCGGCAGGGGCAGAGAGGGACGAGCCGGCCGCCCAGGGCGGGGCCCGGGGGCCCTGTCGTGTTGGCTTCACACCAGCCGGCCCCCCACCCCCCCGGGCCTCCCTGCCGAGGGCCTCTGGCCACCTCTCCGGCCAGCTCTGCGCAGGCAGCGGGTAGGTGGCCATTCGCAAAAGGTCTATTTCCCCCCTTTTATCCCCAATTTATTCAGCTCCACTTACCAAGTCCCCAACTTGATCCCTGTGGGCTACAGTGGCCCCAGGTGGGCATCTGGGCCCTGCCATACCCCAGCCGGCACTCAGTCCTCCACCCGGGAGATGGGTCTGGGGGACACCATTCAACCCATCTCTGCATCCTCCCCCGGGCTGGAAATGCAGCCTCTGGCGGGGGGCCGGGACCCGCAGGGCACAGCGTCTGGCCGGCTGCAGAGGCCCGTGCTGCTGCTCGTCTGTTCTCAGTCCCCTCGGGACTGCCCGCTGACCGGGTGCTGGGTGGACAGGGCGCTTCACCCCCTTCCAGCCACGTGCCGGGAGCATCTTGTCCCTGTCCCTGCCAGGTAACGGCAGTGGCTGCGGGGGCTCCGAGGGGTCCTGGCGGCCTTCCCAGGAGTGCGCCTCCCTGAGATGCCTCTTGCTGAGGGGTGCAGGTCGGGGGCTGGGTCTTTGGGCTCCGCAGCCTCCCCCGAGATTCCCACAGGCGTCACGCAGCCCTGTCCATGTGTTTGGCTGGTCGGGGGCGGGGGCGGCCCGCCTGCACCGAGCGCACCGCACTAACCACACCCTTCACCCGGCCCGGGCATGGGGCTGTCCCCTGCCAGCTCCCAACGGTGCTGGCCCTCTTGGCCAGGCGACCCCACCTACCCCAGGGTGGCGGCAGCTGCTGGGGGGCTGGGAGGCTTGCGGTCTGTGAGGGAACCGGCAACCACGTCCCCCTCTGAGTGGGGTCCTCAGGCAGCGCCTGCCCTCGGCCCAGCCACCCAGTGCTGCCCGGACAACGCAGCCTCAGGATGGGGGGAGTTACGGGGAATCCTAAACATAACCTCTCTGTCTCACTCTCCACACGCACACGCACACGCACACAAGCGCACACCCGTGCACACACCCGTGCACACAGGCAAGCCTGCCCGTCACATGCAGACGCCGCAGAAACACCCAGACCCCCCAGTGTGCACACACCAGGTGCAGCACACCCAAACTCTCGGCCACACGCGAGCACGAGCACGCACAGGCACACGCTGGGGCACCCACCCCCGCCATCTGCCGACTTGAAAAACAGTAACTTTCAGGCCCAGGGACTGAAGCGCGCCTGGAGCACAGGCCTCCCCGCACACGCTCGCGGCCTAAATAACGACTCAGCTCAGCGAGCGCCACCGCCCCAGCTGAGCCGGCAGGCCCGGCCAGCGCGCCCTCGGGGTGCCTTACAGCTACTAAAGAACAGAGCAGGGTGAAATACTTTAATGCTCCGACTTGCCCCCCCGCACTGTCCCATGGCGGGCCCAGCCCCCACTGTCCCCTGCTGCAGGGGCGCCGCCCGGCCCCGCGAGCCCACCCGCATCTTGACTGCGAGCGGCCCGGTCAGGCCCGCTTCCGAGTGCCCTTGTTGGAGAGTCGGGAGGGCTCGGCGACGTCCCCTCAGCCTGGACACCCCGGCCGGCCCAGCAGCAGGAGGGCGGGGCGGGGAGGGGCAGCCGCGCGCCCTGCGGTCAGCCGCGCGGCGGGGCTGGGGCTGGCTAGTCCATTCCCACCGGGCCGCTGGCCTGGAGCCCGGAGCCCCGAGGGGCCGGGCCCCCACGCCTCCTGCCGGCCCCACTCCGCTTCCGCTGTCGCCACCGTGGGGGCGGGACGCCCTGGGCCGGGGGCCTGGGCAGGACGCCGGGGAGCCCGGCCCCGCTCTGCAGCAGCCGCACCATCTCGTGGTCCTTGGGGTCCAGCACCCGGGGCAGGAACAGCGAGGACTTCTGGGTGCGGCGCGTCTTGAAGCCCCGGCGGGGCCGGCCCTTGCCGTTCACCGACACGTACCACAGTCTCTCGGCGCCGCCGGGCTGGCGCCGGGCCCCCGAGCCACTGGGCAGCGTCCGGTACAGCCGGGAGGCGTAGGTGTTGTAGCCCAGCTCGTGGATGCGCTCCACAAACTCGCACTCAGCGTTGTAGCTCTCCTGCGGGCGGGGCGGGCGTCAGCCACCGCCCCCCACCCCGGGGCCCGGGGAGCCCCCACACCCCGCCCACCTCTGCCCTGCTGGCTCTCCGCCCACTGCCCTGCTCCCTCACCCCAGTGGGCCTGCCCTCCCGCCCTGAGTCTGGGGAACTTGACCTCGGGGGCTCAGCTCAGGTGTCTCCCTGACAGGGGGTCCTGAGCATCCCCAGAGGATGGGCCTTCCGCCGCCCCTGTGGGGTCCCCCGCCCCCCGCCTCCCATGGGCACCAACTGGGGGGGCAGCCCCAGCCCAGGGGTGTGGAGAGTTGTCTCAGCAGAAAAGACAGGTGTCCCAAAGCCTGCAGGCAACTGGCGCCCAGTAGGACGGGTCAGCAGGACAAGGGAGGGGTGCGGCCGGGGCTGGGCGGGCTGGCGCGGGGGAGGCCACACGGGCACTGGAGGAGCCCCTGGCGGACGTGGCCGGGTCTCCATTAAGGCCGTGTTGGGGTCCCAGCCCTGAACCTTGAACTCTGAGAGTCGCAGTCTTGGCCTTGGGGTCCCCTCCCACAGGCTGAGGGGGACGAAGGCACGTGGGCAGAGCCGGAACCGGGCCTGGAGTGTCTGCCGGCTCGGCCCAGACGCCCTGCCCTCCGCGGGCGGGGAGCGGCAGATGCCGGCCCCAGGAGGGGAGCGGGGCCAGCAGCCCAGGCCCAAAGGTGTGGGCAGTGAGGTGGGCGAGGGGCGAGGGCCTTGTGGCCAGACAGAGGCGAGGAGCGACTTGAGGGTCTGCACTTGGGGCGGAGAGGGGCTCGCCGCGCGCCCCTGGCCTTGGGCCTGAACGAGTGGTGACGGCGAAGGCCGTGGGGTGCGCTGCCCTCTCAGGGTAACCCAGAAGGGCGCGGGGCTGGATGGGGGATGCTGGGGTGCACTGACCACAGACCCCAGAAGCGGACGAGCTGGCCTGTGTGAGGGACGCGCCGCCACAGGCAGGCCTGAGCCACTGGGCCCCCAGGCCCCGCTCTGCTCTGCGGCAGTGCCGGAGGCCCGTCCCCTCTTCCAGGTCGCCGTCCCCACCCGTGCCGGACTCCTGGGCAGGTGAAAACCCTCGTGGCCAGCAAGGCCCACCCCATCACCGCAGCCAGCAGGACCCCTCCCTGGTGCCCCTCTCCACGGGGTAGGGGCAGTGGGGGTGGCCCAGGCCATTTCAGACACGGGCACCAGGGCCAGGGATGCGAAAAGCTCCGTCCACCCCCTGATCTCAGGCCGCACCCCGGGCCGAGGGGTCGTCTCACAAGCCACGGTGCTGTCTGCAGCGTCTGGAAGCACGTCCCGGAGCCCCTGCCCTGCAGGCTCCCACGAGAGCCGGGCCCAGAGCACGCACGGGGTGCGCTCGGGCTCACTTGGGACAGGGGCGGGGGCCGAGAGGGTGGGGCGGCCGTCTGGCGCCCGAGGAAAGCTCCCGCGGCCCGGGGAGGCATCGGCCGGACCCCGCCTAAGGGCGGCTGGGTGGCAGCGAGTCTCCTGGCCGCTCGTGTTTTCCTCCATGGCCGCCCCGCGCTCGGGAGGGGCTGCCGGCGCTCAGACCCGGGCCCGGCCCCACGCGGAAGGAAGAACCGGGTCCCGAGCCCCGAGCCCAAGCCGGGTGGCCCCGCTTCCTCCCTGGGGCTCCCTCCTGAGAACGAAGGCTCCCGCGGGCCCCCTCTTGGGCAGGAAGCCCCACCCCGCCCCCGCAGAGCCCTGGGTGGGCAGCAGAAGACCCCTGATGTGCCCCTGCTCAGGCCCAAGCCTGCGCCCTTGGGCCCGTGGGTTTCAGAAGAAACTTGGGGACCACCCCCATCGCTCTCCGCGACCCCAAGGGAAGGGCCGGAGTGGGACAGCGGCGGGGCACCGGCTCACTCGCAGCGCTGCCAGCGCGCCAGGGGCCACTCCACGGCACTGGGGCTGGCAGCCGGGGAGCGCTGGGCATGGAGTCACGGCCGGGGCTGCGCTCGTCGCCCGCTCCCTGCTGGGGCGCTCAGGGAGGCAGCCGCCCGCCCACGCGGCCTGAGAGGGGACTCACCGAAGCGTAGAGCCTGCCCCGCCTGTTCATGGCCAGGTAGCGCCCGGAGAAGAGCCCCTTGATGGCCACGATGCCCACCTCCACCGCCGTGATCTCCAGGATACCTGGGGAGACGGGGAAGGCTCCTGGCACCGGCCTCCTGCAGGTGGGCCCGGCCAAAGCTACTCGGGGCTGGGAGGGAGGGGGTGACAGGGCTGGAGGTCCCCAGGGTGGCATCCAGGAAGGCTCCCCCAGAGAGAACTGGGGTTCAGAGGGGACGTGGCAAAGCCTAGCTCCACTCCATGCCCGCCGGGGGCCCCACGCAGCCCGGCCGGGGGGATGGCCGCGGTCCTCGGCGGTGCTGGCCCACACCCGCTCGCGCGCAGCCGCAGCCCGCACCCAGGCCCGGCGCCCCTGCTGGGGCCGAGGCCCCCGAGGAAGCCCGGGAGGGCAGGCCATGCAGCGTGCCCTGAGGACGCCGCCCAGTGGACCACGGCAGAGACCACCGGGCCACACCGGGGGCCGGGAGAGGGCACGGGCACCAAGCCGCAGACCCCAGGGTTCACAAGGGGACGCGGCGGGGGCTGGCCCAGTCCCCGGCCCACCCGCTGCTCACGAAAGTAAAATCTTCCCTCAGGTCATAAGGCCCCTCAGGGGGCCTGCGGTCCCCCCTAGCAGCTCCCAGGGGTGCTGGGACTTAGGCCTGTGCCCTCTCTGGCAGCTGCTCTCTGGGCACCAGCCCAGCACCCCGGGACCCTAGGGCACAGGTGTGAACTGCCGGAGGCTTGTGCAGAGCTGGGGCTGCAGACTGCACCCCGCTAGCCCCGCCAGCAGGCTAAAGGGACCGAGCCTGGTGGGGAAGGCCTTGGCCCTGCCTGGCCGTCACTCTGGACGCCCCGAGCACTTGACTGCTCTGCGGCTGCCGGAGGGGGGCTGGGTTTGGAGGGAACGAAGGTCCCTGCCCTGGGGCTCCACGACCTGGTCCTGCGCGCTCCCCAGGCCACACTGGCCCCAGGCGGGCGGCGGCTGGGAACGCGCGGGCTGCGCTCCTGGGCGGCCGCGGTTCGCCCGGCCTCGGGCACAGCGGCTTCCCTGCCGGGCGGGGCGGCCAGCGGGGAGCCCCACGGGGCGTGCCGGTCCTGCCCACGCGCCGTGCGCTCCTGCCGTCCCGCCGGACGGGGCTCCCGCCTTCAGCCGCCCCGGGGGAGCCGCTTCCTGCGCCCCGGCTTTGCGCGCGGCGGGCACCTGGGGAGCCGCGCGGGCTCGTTTCTCAGCAGCCCGGCCCGCGGGTCCGGTGTCTGGGCGGGGCGGGTGGGTGTGTCCGCGCCCCAGACGCGGGCGGATGCCCGCGGCGCACCCCGGGCGCCCACGCCGGCCCTGCGGCCAGGGCGCGGACGCGGCAGCGGGGTTCGGCGCGCGCCCCGGAGCCCCCCAGCCCGCGCGCCTTCGCCGCGGAGCCCGGGCGCGCGGCAGCCGCGAGCCGGGAGGGCGCAGGCGGGCGCGGGGCGCCCCGGGGTCGGCAGGCGGAGGAGGGGTCGCATGGAGAGGATGGTCAGCGCCCGTCCAGCGCCTGTTCCCCGGAAAGCGCAGAGGGTTTCAACCCGCCGGCGCCGCGGGCCCCGCCGGGCGGGAGCTCCGGGCCGCCTGCAGCGCGGGCGCGCGTCCGAGCGGCCCCGGGGCGCCCCCGCACCCTCGCCGAGCCCCGGGCCCGCGCCGCGCCCCCGTCCCGCCGCGGGAGGGGCGGCCCCCGGGGTCTCCGCGGCCGCGGGGTCCGCTCCCCGCGCCCTTCGGGGCGCGCCGTCGCCGCCCGGGCCGGGGCGCGCCGCAGCCTCGCGGTCCGCGCCGCCTGGGCCCCGCGGCGTCCCTGCGGGGTGCGGGGAGTTGGGGGGCTGCCGGCGGGCGCCCGGGACACTCACTGTAGGCGCTGTGCTCCAGGCTGCCGTTGACGCGGCCGCTCGGGTGCAGCTGGAGGTGGAACCGGGTGGCGCAGTAGAGCTTGCGGCGCCGGGGCGCCCCGCCGAGGTGCTCGTAGACGCCGCCGCGCCCGCCCGCGTCGCGCCGCGCCCGCGCCCCCGCGCCCGCCGCGCCGCAGCCGGGCTCCAGCAGGCCGAGCAGCAGCAGCCAGATCAGGCCCATGGCGGCTTCGCGCGCGCCCCGCGCCCGCGGCGGCTGCGGGCGAGCGCGGCGCCCATGGAGGGCGCGGGCCGGCGGGCGCGGCGGGGGCGCGGGGGCGCCGCGGGCGGGGCGCGCGGGGCGCGCGGGGCGCGCGGGCGGCGGCGGGACCGCGAGGGCGCGGCCCGGGACCGGCCGAGGCTCCGGTTCTCCCGGGACCGGCGGAGACTCCCGTGGCCGCGCCAGGCGCTGAAAGAAAAGACGGTTGGGCAACAAAAGGCCGACGTGGTCGCGGGCGGAGGCTCCGAGGGGCGGGGGCCGGCGGGTGGGGAGCCCCGCGGGGCGCGGGCTTCGGGCCGGCCGCTCGCCGTCGCCCCCGCGCGCGCCGTCGAGCCGCGCCGCAGCCCCGGCCGCGCCAGCGCCCCCGCGCGCCCTCCCGGCGCTGGGAGCCCCTCGCGCCCCTCCCCCGCCCCTCCCCCAGGCCAATTACGCCTCCGAAAATTATAGACCGAGGCCTCGAGGCGGCCGCCCCAGGCCCTGTCACCCCCTCCCGCCCCCCATCAATCCCCCGGCACAATGGGACCGCCGTGATGACTGATGTCCCCGAAAACAACTTGCGGGAAGTCGCGCTGACAAACGCCCATTAAAGGCGGCGCATAATGAAGGGGGCCTCAGGGCCGCGCAGGGGAGGGCCCGGGTCCCCAGGGCTGTGCCCGCGCCTGGGGCTCCCTCCTGGGGCCAGGGGTGTCCGCTGAGGGCGGAGGTGAGGCCAGACCAGGCGGAGGCGCTTTGTCCCGTTGGCACCTCGACCTGGCAAATGCACAAGGGTGGGCCCCCGGCTGGGCCGGCCGGGGAGCCTTGGAGGGTCCCGTCCCAGCAGCTGGCCGCAGGGGAGGCGGGCAGGGGACAGGAGGGGCCCGGAGAGGCACAGACGCAGAGAACAAGCTCCACAGGCACGGGACTCAGCGGGGCAGGTCCGCAGAGCAGGGAGGCTGCGGGGCAGCGGGAGGAGCCACCCGGGTCGCAGAGGCCGGTGGCCGCAGGAGGGGAGGGGACAGAGGACAGAGGCCAGGGCCGGCAGATGTCCCCGCTGGGGCGTGGGGAGCAGCAGCAGACACCCCGAGGTGGCCCCCCGGACTGCGCTGCGGTAGCAGCCTGTTCCCCAGGGACACGGTGAAGGGGGCTGAAGATAGTGTTGGGGAATCGCACCCCCACTCCCCTTCTGGCTCCACCCCACGGCCCCGGGCCAGCAGCCAGCCTGACACCCACATGCAGGCTCGAGAAAAGGGATTCTGCTGGTGGTCGAGGGGGCCCCCCTTATCAGGGCCACAGCCTGGCCTCCGAGTTAGCCAGGGGCCTGGGGAGCGCCCCGCGGGCTGGTGTCCCTTGTCCCTGGTGCCTGCCTCGGGGCTTGGGGTCTGGGTCCTTCTAGGGAGGGGCAGGTGAGCAGAGCAGCGCGGACGCCCTGGGCCTGCGGGAGCAGCACACCCTCCGGTCATTTCTCACCACCCTGGCCTAACAGACCCCCCTCCGGTGCCCGAGAGGTCCCTGGCATCACCGGGCACGTCAGTCCAGGGTGGTGGGCTCCTGGCCAGCGGCTGTCGAAAGGCCAGGCCCCTGATGGCTGGAGCTTTCTCGGGGATGGAGGACAGAGCTGGGAGGCACGCTGCCCCTCGGGGTGCCCGCCACAGCCTGTGGCTCCCTGGACGGCACGTCGAGACTCGCTGCCAGCGGGATGAGGACGGTCAGTGCCCTGGTGGCCCTGAGCGCTGCTCCTGGCGGCAGATACCTCGTGGGCAGGGTCAGGAAGGGGCCCGGGAAGGGGTGGACTGTGGGGGACAGAGTGGGCGAGGAGTTCAGAGGGCGGGAAAGGAGAACAACGAAGCCGTCCCGACCTGGGGAGAGCGTGAGCACGCCATGGGGGTACCCCCTTCCCTGCCCAGGCCTCAGCCCCCCTGCTGCGGGTCCTGGGGAACACTGGGAGGGGCCGGAATGTCTGCCCCAGGGGGTGCACTTCACCTCCCGCCTGGGCCCGCGCCTGGAGCTGGTCTCGCTCCCGCTCGGGAAGGCGCAGCCCGGCCAAGCCCGCACCTGGAGGGGCGGCGGGGGCTGCCCGAGCGGGGCTGACGCGGCAGGAAGTCTGGCAGGCCTGACGGTTGGTGCTTCCTCGGCTGTTGTGCCCTTGGCCTAGACCCGCCTGGCACGCCAGGCGCCTGCGTGTGCCCGCGGGGGCCGGGGGCGGGGGGGCCGGAGACGCTGGTGCCTCATGAGCACTGCCCCTCGAGGAGGGAGGAGAGAGGACGCGGCCACGGCCCTGCCGCCGCCACAGCGCACGGAGCTGATGGCCCCGAGCAGGGGACGCTGATCCTCAGGCCAGGGGGTGGCTTTGAGGGCGAGGCTGGGGCTGCTGGTCCCGATGGCTCCAGCTCGCCCTGCACTCTGGTGCCCAAGGCGCCAAAGCAGCCCTCCTCCTTCCCGGGGCCCCGAGGCTCCTGTCTCAAGCCTTCCCTGCACCCCACCCTGAGTCGGAGGGCTTTGTCAAACCCCAAGGCTGCCCGGCACCCCCCCCCCCCACTGCCGGCCTCCCAGCCCAGCCCCCTGCCTCCCCACCCGCCCGCCGAGGCCACCGTCTAAATCCCCCGTCTTCCCAGGAAGCCCCTGGACACCCCCGAGGGCTGCTTGGTGCCGGATGCTGGGGCCGCCAGACCTCCGGCCGCTGCCCAGCTGGGGAGGGGCGCCCACCGCCGAGCGTCTTCCTGCGGGCAGCGGTCTCGATGCCCATGCGGGGCTGGGCGGAGGCTCCACACGACCCGGCCGCAGCGCCCTCCGCCCCCGCCCCCAGGGAGCCAGGTGGGGCGGTGGGTAACCGTGACCCTGTTAATGGCTTCCACATGGGCACCGCAGCCTCCACCAACGGTTCCCTCCCAGGCCCCGCAGCCAGGCCCGGCCCCGACCGCCTCCCCACCACCGGGGCCTCGGCTTCGCGCCGCCTCGCCCTCAGATCCCCCGGCCCCACCAGGTGCCTGGCTGACCCTGCGGGCCGCCCCAGGTCCAGCCCCACCCCCGCAGCCCCGGCCCCCGGAGAGGATGTCGGGAAAGGCAGGGGCGGGGAACGGCGTGGTGTGATGGGGTCCCGGGTCTCGGGGACACCGTCAGGTGTGCTGGCGCCAGGCCCAGAGCTCACTCTGACTGCGCCCCTCCGCCCAAGAGCAGGGGGGAGACCCGGCCCGTAGCGGCCAGCCGGAGCCGGCGCCCCGAGCCCCCTGCCGCCCCTTGCACATTCTGGTCCCCCCGGGACACCCTTCTCCCTTCCTTCCAGAAGCTTCTGCTGTTCCTGTAAGACCCCATGCAGCGCGACCAGCCAAGGGCACCACGGTCAGGGCCGTCTGTCCTCTCTCGGCCTCTGGGGACACAGGAAGGGGCCGGCCAGGGCTCCCGGCACGTCGCCACCACCCAAGAGTTCTGGGACCGGCTCCCGCCTCCGCCCTCAGGCCAGCCCCGTCCTCTCCACAAGTCAAATGGGGCACTTGGGACGTGGGTGCCCCAGGCCCCCTTGATTCCCTGACCTGAAGGGGCCTGGGCTGGGCGGGGCCTGGCCGTGGCCGTGGCCGTGGCCATGTGGCCGGAAGCCCTGACCCAGGGCAGCGGAGCTCGGGCGGGAGGGAGGCCCTGGGCACACACCCGCTCCAGAGACCCCGGGGCAGGGACCGCTGGCCTCCCCCCAGGGAGCCGAGAGCCCCCCCGGGTCCTCCCAGGGCCATCCCTGCCAGCTGCCTGCCCACTGGGCCCCATCTGCCCCTGCGCGGCCCTCACCTCCCGGCCAGTGCCACGGCCCTCACGAGCTCTCAGGCCTGGGCCGGCCCCGCGCCGCGGCACCTCCTGCCCACCCTTGGCCCTGACGGCCACGCTGAGCCCCTCCGCTCCCCCACCCCATTCTGGCTTCTCCTTGTTCTCGATGACCACACCCAGGTCCCAGCCCCCCACTGGGGGCGCCCGAGGGGAGGGAGGGAGGGGGAAGGGGGTCAGTCTCCACCGCATCCCTTGACCTGGCGTCCTGGCCTCTGGGTGACCAGGTGAGGAGCAGCGGGTCCCCCGCGGGCCCTGCCCAGGCTGGCACGTGGCGGCCAGGGGCCGAAACAGCATCGTCCCCTCTGGCTGCCGTGGGGGGCGGCCGCTCCAGGACGCCCCTTTGATTTGGCAAAGCTCCAGGAAAGAGGGAGGAAGACCCCGCGGGAGCGCCGTGGCGGGCAGGGCGTGGTTCCTGGGCGCTGGACCCTGGCAGGTGGGCTCAGGACCCTGGGGAGGCCCTGCCCACCCCCCGGATGGCTCAGCACCTTCTCCTGCGGCCCTTCTGCCCCCCAGCCCCAGCCCTGCACCTGCTTCCGCTGAGGCTGGGGCCCGACGGTCAGCGCCTCCCCAAAGCGACACCAACCAGAGGGACGGAGGTTGCTGTCCCCGCCTTGGAAAGCCACAGTGTCTTCAGGGACGTCTCGTTGGTCCCCCCCACTCCGTCCTCCATGCCCCCCAGCCCCAGTTCGCACGGCTGTCAGGTTTACGTCTGGAACCTGAGCTTCCGGCTCCCAAGCCCAGACCCGCCCCGCCCAGCCCTTGCGGACAGATGCCCCCGGGGAGCTCAGGAGCTTTGTCACGGGAACCTGTGGGACCAGGAGGCCACGCGGGGCTGGTGGGGTTCCCTGCAGGACGCCCCAAGGAAGGGCCAGCCCCGGTGATTGAAACAGATCAGCCTTCCCCCACCTTCTCCCCTCTTTGATTGCTTTTAGATTTCAGGCACTGTCAGGAGCGGGGGGTGACCTCTGGGGCCACCTCCGTCCAGGGCTGGTTCCTGCCACCGGCCCCGTCACTGGCCCTGGGCTGGCCCGGGACGGGAAGCGCAGGAGCCGGAGGACGCGGCGAGACGAGGACAGGGCCAGGCCCCTGGGGAGGGCCTCCAGGAGGTGCGTTTGCAGAACCCATGACTTGGTTGCTCCCCCTAGAAAGCGCACAGGGGGCAGTGACCTCTGGGGTGCCTGCGGTACCCCTGAACGCGACACAGTGCTTGCACCAACCCTGGGCTCTGCTGACTCAGACATGCCAGATGGGGAGGACACCCCCAACTGGAGTCCCACTCACGGCAGGGCCCCCCAGGCTACTACTCAGCACCCCCGGAAGGCGTGTGGGGTGACCGGTGTCGTGGAAGGGGCGGGCGACCACCTCCTTCCCCTTCCTCACACCCACCCACCCACCCATTGTCCTTCCATCCAAATAACTCATTTCCCCTCAGTGAGTTTCTTTACAGTGCCAACCTGCAGGCTCCTCCGGGCTCCCCAGGCTGGCCGGGAACAGGTGGCCGACGGGGCCCCACGGGCCCGGGCGCTGCTGCTCAGAAGCACCGCCTGAAAGGAGTCCCTTCCCTGGGCGTGCCAGGTGCCAGGAGGCGGCCACAGCCCACCAGGGGACGAGAGCTGGTGCTTCTCAGGCCCCTGGGCGTGCTGATCCCAGGGAGAACTCGGGCCGCATGACCGCAGCCGCCTCCTCAGCCTCTCTGCGGAGGTGGTCCAGGGCTGAGGTGGTCCAGGGCCAAGCTGCGGGGGGAGGGGCTGCGGTCTCCCCACGGGGACCTGACGTCCAGCCCCCAGGGCAGAGCCGCAGTGCTTGTCCTGTGTGGGGTGTGCTCGGATTCCAGGAAGCTTGTCTCCCCTAAAGTGGGGGCCTGAGCTGGGGGGGCCCTGGAAGCAAGGGCAGCAGGATGGCAGGGACTGGACACGGCAATCCTCTTGCACAGGCGGCTGGTGTGGAAGCTGGACCTCGAGGGTCTGGCGTGCTGCGGTGCCAGAGGCATGGCGACCTGTGGCCTGTGTGGCTGCGGGTCCTGGTCGGGCGCCCCAGTCCCTGGCAGGGAGGAGGGCGGGCAGGGGCTGCTGCCCTGCCTATTCTTGTAGGCTTGACCAGGGCTTAGAGCTGGGCTGGATGGTCATCAGCACGTCAGGTCATCGGCACATCCCCCACCCCAGAGCTGCGTGTGAGTGTGAGCGCGGGGGCTTGGGGGTGTGGGATGTGTGTGTGCAGGTGCCAACACTCGGAACCATCGCGGGGGCCCCCTGCAGTGACAACCCCCGTGCTGGCCCCTGGCTTCTCAGGACTTCTAACCCAAGTGGAGGCCTTTCCTGCCCTGCCCCGCACCGGGCCACACATCACCCCCTCCCCACCATGGCCTCTGCTGCCCACAGGGAGCTGGTAACACCAGTGCCCCAGTTCCAGAGGAGGAGCCGAGGCGGCAGATGGCAGTGACGAGCCCAGGCCCTGGAAGCCCCAGGCTCCACCCCGCAAGTGGGCCAAAGCCACGGGGAGCTCCTGCCTGCAGCTGGGGGCACCGGGAGGGCGTGTGTGGCCGGGCACCAGGGCAGTCGACCAACGACGTGGCTGACCGTCTTCGGAGGTAGGTCCAGCTCGTGTGCCAGGGTCTTACCGAGGGCTTGGCAGAGCCTGGGGGGCCGAGGACTGGTCATCCACCCTCACCACACCCTGTGGGGTGGGGGGTGCTCCAAGGGGCCATCCCCTGGAAGAGGAAACTAAGGCGCAGAGCATCTAAGTCACTGACTAAGGCCCCACGAATCTTTATTTCCACACGGGCCCTGAGCCACCCCCGGGGGAGCGAGGCGGCAGCGGTGCTCTCCTGGCGGGTGGCGCGCCAAGCCCCAGGCGGCCTCCCTGTGGGTCCTTCCTCCTGCCCCGGCTCCCAGAGCCGCCCAGCCCAGCAGCGCCAGGCCGCTCACCTGCACTGGCCAGCGGCCGCCCAGCACCGTTGCCTGGAAACTTCCGGCCGGAGCTGCCTGCAGCCATGTCCCCGTGGGACGCCCGGAGGACCGAGGGCAGGCAAGGAGCTGCTGCACGGGGGAGAAGAGCGGCGGAGCCCCCAGCCCGAGAGGGCAGCCCCGCTCAATGTGTCCGCCAGAGGCTGGGCTCCAAGGCCAGGCCTCCCACCGAGACGGGTGGTCCTGGGGAGAGGGGCCCCTTTGGGCCGCGGAGCCTGAGGCCATGCCAGCCAGAGCCCCCGAGGGAACGTTGCCTTCCCGCCGCCCTGGGCTCCCCTTTGTTGGGATTCCCACTTAAATATCGGGGCTGCGAGGCCAAGTGCCCCACTGAAAGCTGAGTCACCAGGTTTTGTGACACCACCAAGCCCCTCCTGCCTCTCTCCGTGCCCGAGCGCCAGATGAAAAGGAAATCCCCAGCCTTGGGTGGGACGGGAGGCCTGGCCAGGCCCGGCGCCACATAAAGGGGCCTTGTTCCCAAATCAAAAGGCCTGAACAAAAAAGAGAGAAGAAAGGGCGGGGGCGGCGGGCCAGCCGCAGCCTGGCACACCTTGCGGGGCGCTCGTGCCAGGCCCCCCCCACCGACAATGCTGGGCTTTCCAGAAAACGGTGCTGGTGGGGGAGCAGCCATGGGGTCACCCCAGGGGGCGAGCGCAGACGGGGTACGGCAGGTGCGGATGGAAGCTGCTTTGCGGCCGGCAGCAGCCACAGTCGCGCCACCACTGACACAGCCCAAAGGCACCCCAGCACCCACAGGGGGAGCAGCAGCCGAGCACCGCAAACACCAGGGCCACCTCCAGCTTCAGTGGCACCAACAGCACCACCAATGTCAGCACCACCAAACCAGCCCCACCAACCCCAGTATCAGCAACACCCAGCGTGTCACCTCCACCGGCCACACCACCACCTGACACCAGTGTCACCACCGACACCACCAAAATGTCACCTGCACCCACAGGACCACCACCCACACCAGCACCCACACCAGCACCCACACCAGCACCACCCCCCACACCCCCACACACCACCACCCACACCACCACCCAACCACCACCACCACCACCCGCACTGCTGGCACCACTGGCACCACCCCCAAAGGGAAGAACACGCACCACAACAGCTGCACCAAAATGACACCACACGGCCACCACCAGCATCAGGACACCAAGTAAGGATCCCGACGCAGACCCTGCGGGGTTGCTCTATAACAACCCCACCCATGGCGCCAGCAACACCAGTAAAAGAACCCCCCAGCAGCGTCGGGCGGCACAGCGGCCCGCCCCCCTCGTCTGGAAAACCATGGCAGCCACTGGGCTCAGAACTGAGTGAGTGACCCACGCCAGGACTCGGGTGGGCGTGTCTGAGGTCTGGCCACACCCAGTCCACCTATCCTCAGCCAGCATGTGCCTCGGGCACCAGCCCCCCCCTTCACAGACAGCTGGGGAGTCGCACACCCGGGATAGGCCACCTGAGTCCAGAGCCTACTTTAAGCCAGGCTGCCAGCTGCCTCCCAGGTGGGTGACGAGCAGGTCCAGGCTGCAGAGGAGGCCAGCCCACAGGGCTGGCTGCCTGGGGAGCCCCAGGAGTCTCCTGGCGGTCTCCAGAGGCTCCGGCCTGCAGACCTGGGCGCCCACACCAGCTGGAGCCCGTGGGTTGCTCAGCCTCGCCTTCAGTCCCGCCCCTGGCCCACGAGCACCGCCCCTCAGGGACCCACGGCCACCATGCCCACAGGCTCTGCACCCAAGGCCGCCCCTCCCGAGGCGTCCAGCAGGCCCGTCCACCTATCCTCAGCCAGCGTGTGCCTCGGGCGTACAACCTTTGTCCTCTGGGGTAAGGGTGGACAGCCCCTGAGGCCCCTCTCCCTGATTATTCCATCTACTTCCCCTGAGTGGAGCCCCCCATGGAGGCCCAGGCCAGCCTGCCTCAGGGGTCCAAGCCCCCAGCAAGTCCAGGGCGGCTCAGGCCACTGTGCTCACCGGTTGCGTGGCCTCCAGGAGCTACGCGCCCTCCCTGGACTCAGGGCCTCATCTCTGAGATGAGCAAAGGCTGGTGGCCGTCTCAGGCTGTGGTGGGGCCAGTGAATGACCCGAGGGCTGAGGACAGAGGCGCCATCTTGTTAGGGGGAAAAGGCGGTCCCAAAGCTAATTCCATACAGGCTTTGTGGACTCCACCCCCACCCCAGGTCAAAGCCAAAGACACTGGGAACTCCAAATCCCATCACCACCAAAGGGAAGGTGGCTGGGACCTGAGGGTGGGGTTAAGCAGCCAGGTGGATACAAAAGGCAGACACGTGGGCTTTGGGGCGCTCTCCATTTTGGGGCGCTCGGCCAGCGCGGAGCCTCCGGCCAGCTCTGGGAGTGACTTTGGGTTTCCAGGTCGTCGGATCGGGTAGGACGCATTAAAGACTTTATTTTCCTATTTTTCCCCTGAGTTGTACATTTTCCTTATTTCCTTTCCTCTTGTAAATAAACCTTTTATTAACCCTTTTGCGTGTGTCTGTAGTAGAGTATTCATAAGTCCCTTTAAAGCGCGCGGGTGAGGACCCACAGCCAGGAACCCGTTTAATATCGGGGTTGCTCTATAACAATCTCAGCCGAGAACCGCGGCAGCTGAGGAGCCATGGGGACTGCAGTCCTGGGGTCTTGGACAGCCTGGTCGCTGTTCATCAAGTAGAGGGGGCTGTGAGGCCTGACTTCCCAGGCCCGGTGCCACCTGCAGGAACCTCCCACCCAGGACGAGGCCGTCCCCTGGGAGACAGTGTCCCCTGGGAGACAGCGTCCCGGGAGGCCCAGCTGTGTCCCTTCCTGGCTCCCACCGGGCCGAGTGGCCCTGGCACCCCCAGTCTGATGCGGGCAGGAGCAGCCTGAGCCTGTCTCTGTATTTGAAGGTGCTGATTATGCTGGGGGGGGGGGGCTCTGTGACCTCTCGTTTTTTTCTAGCAATAAAACCAACTTTTGAGCCCACACTTTGAGCAGGCCTCCGCAGCCGGCCCCACCGTTCCCCAAGCCCCGGCTTTTTTGTTTTGTAAATTGCCTGTCTGAAAGGCACCCTGCGGGCTTTGATGTGGCCCTTTGATAATCTCGCCTTGTCAATAGGCAGGCCGTGCACGGGGAGGCTGACTTTGAAGAGGGGCCCTCTCCTCCCAACCCAGAAAGGAGGGGGCTCCTGTCGCCAGCCTTGGGGGGCAAGGAGCAGGCAGGGGGAAGGGCTAATTGGCTCTGAAGCCATTTGTATGGAGGCTCTGTGGCACTCGGCGAGGTCAGGGCTTGAGGCCCCTGGGTCACAGGGTGGGTGGCAGCCGAGGGTGGCACCTCGCAGAGGGAGCCGGGACGGCCTGTGGAGACAAAGCGCCTTTCAGCGCTGGCACTTCCCAGCCTGGGGCCGTGGCATTCGCCTCAGTCTCCTGGCTCTGCAGCGGAGGTGGGTGGGATTAGCACCTCTGGCTCCGAAGAGAGCAGCTGATGGAGGCTGCGCTGCCCTGCCCGGCGCACAGCAGGCCTCAGGGCGCGCCCAGGCGAGGAGGTGCCGCTTGGTGGGGGCGATGGCCAGGGAGAGGCCCTGAGGCCAACACGAGGGTGGCCGGGACGGCGGCGGAGACGCGGACACGAGAGGCCCCGCGACAAGGACGTGGTGCCGCTGACGGTCACGTGCGCAGACTGGGGAGGACGAGGATGAGGATGGAACTGAGCGTGGGGAGGGGGAGGGGAGCGGGCGCAGGACACTGCTGCCGGAGAGGGACAGAGAAGGGCCCACCCGGAGTCCGAGGCCTGCGTGCTGGGGCCAGACCCGGCAGCCCAGGCTCCTCCCCTCGGCGAGCCCGACCTCACGTGGCTGCACCCCTGGAGCGGCAGCCTCGGCCCCCGGGTGACTCCCGAGGCTCACGGAGGCCGAGTTAGCTGGCTCGTGCTGGGGGCCCGTGAGCGTGACCTCGTGTGGCGGAGGCTGGGCCCTGGGCCAACAGGACACGTGGGAAGACAGGGCAGGAGGCCAGGTGGCCCACCCCGAGAGGCGGGAGGGAGACCAGGCTGGAGAGCTCCCGCCAGCACCTTGAGGAGCAACGCCTGGCGCGGCCTCGGGGGCCCGGGCTGCTTCGTGCTCAGCCCCGAGGGGTCCCCACTGCCCGGCAGCTGCAGGACGCTACTGTGGGCAAGTGGTCGGCGCCAAGGTGGAGACTGAGGCGTGGCCACCCTGCAGGACCTCCTGAGACATGCTGAGGACACTGGGCCTCGTGCTCGACGTGAGAAAAAGCCGCGGGGGGATCCAGAGCTGGGCTGGGGGCTTCCACGGGCATCTCTGCCTGGCATCTCTCATGGTGGAGGAACCTGGCGGGGGCGTCTCGGGTCATCCAGATGAACCTGCCCCAGCGGCCAGGACCCCGGGGCCCCCATCGGCCTTGGCGTTGGGCATTACAGGAGCTCTGGGAGCAGAGAAAGGGGCTCCCCATCCTCAAACAGCCCAGATGTGGGGGCGGGGGCGGGAAGCAAGAGCCCGGTGCCCTCGGGGCAGGGACACAACTGCGTGTAAATATTTAGAAAACGGGCGTGATGTGCTCAGATAAAGATATTCTTCCTTCCCTTTGCACGCTTCTTTGGAAGACAAAGTGGAAGCACCTGATCATGCTTGGGGCGGAGTCCAGGCAGGCGGGCCCTCCCGCGGGCGAGGCGGACGAGGCTCTCTTCAGCCTGCGGCGTGGCCGGCTCTGGGGACCCCGCGGCTGGGAGGCGAAGCCGCCACACCTGAAGCTAGACTGCAGAACACGCCGCCCCCCACGGCGCCTTCCCTGAAGCTAGACTGCAGAACACGCCGCCCCCCACGGCGCCTTCCCGGGGAGGCGCAAGCCCGCAGCGCAGCTCACTGCGGATTCCGACAGACGGCGCGAGTTCCTTCCCCGGCCAGGGAGTGACCCCCAGGGCGCAGCAGACCCCGCCTGCCTCCCCGCTGCTCCCCTCAGCAGTGTGTTTCAGTGGATCCACCTGTTCTGCTCCCCACTCTGTCTCTGGGGGGTCCTCTCACTCCCCACACCTCGTGCCTGCACCCCAATTCTTTATGCATAAATTTTTTTTAAGAGAAAGGAGAGTCCTGGAGCCTTCGCTGGGCTTTTCAGGCTTTTTTTTTTTTTTTTTTTTCAAAAGATTTATTTATTTATGCACACAAGAGCTGGGGCACAGGCCAGAGATGCGGGGGGTGAGAGGATCCACCAGAGACAGAGTGGGGAGCAGAACAGGCAGACTGACCGAAATCCACTGCTGAGGGGAGCAGCGTGCGTGACAGGAGAGGTCTGCCGCGCCCTGTGGGTAGCTCCCTGGCCGGGGAGGGAACTCGTGCTGCAGAGGCTGTGGATGCTTCACAGTGTGGTGCTTAACCCCTTGCGCCACCAGGGAGGCCCGAGGGGTTTTTCAGGCTTTAATGCCAGGCAGGGAGGCGGGGAGGGATGCTGGGAGGCAGGCAGGCAGGCAATCGAGCCCCCAGCCCCCCACAAATCTTTACACTTTCTCTCCGGGCTGTCTAGCGTGCGCTCACCATGTCGCCTCGTCTGCAGTCACACGGCTCATCCTCTCACTGCCGCTGCCTCTAGCCTGACCCAGGCTCAGGTGCGCACACTCACGCGCGCCCACCCCACGCTCCAGGGTCCACCGTCAGGCCGAGTGCCCGCGCCCACGGCCCCAGCACCTTTCTCATTAACACGATCAAGGCCGCAGGCGATGGCCACAGCGGCTCGGGGCCCAACAAGCCTGATGAACTCATTTACCCTACGTCAAGCCAGGGGGTCGCTACCCAACACGGCAGGTGGGACAACAGCAGAGAAATTAGCTGTCTCGTGAATCAACTGGCAAGGATTAAGAAAGGGAAGGTGTGACGCCAGCAAGGCCCAGAGCAGGGTCTCTGTGATCTGGGCAGACGGGGAAAGGAGAGTCCTGGAGCCCTCGGTGGCTTTTTCAGGCTTTCCTTGAGCTTTTTACGTCCTCGGTAGTGCCGCAGCCAGGTACCCGGCAGGCAGGGGGCCGGGGGGACTCACTCTTTCCGGGCTCCCTGGCGTCTCTCGTGGTCTCCCTGCCCTCTCTGCTTCTCTGCTGCTTCCACCACTGCTACTCTCTCTCTCTCTCTCCTGCTGGTTCCGTTCCTTTTGCTGAGTCCCGGTGACGCCGCCCTTATAAGCCCAGTCTCTGCCCAGGTGAACCCACCTACGTAGGCCCACACCCCACTCCAGGAGCCCGCCGCCAGGCATGCATTCAGGACGGCAGGGATCCACCAGTAACCCTAATGGCAGGAGGCAGAAATGCCTGATAATCACCCTGCGGAAGGAGACTATATAAGTTTGGGGGGACCAAGGTTGAGAACAAAGGAATTAAAACCCAGTTAACTGAAGAGCAGGTCACAGTCGGAGAAAGGTGGACAAGGCCGAAGGTCCCCAGCTAGTCACAGGGAGCTCCACCGTGGAAAAGTGTGAAAAGCTGTTCCTCAGCTAACTGGGGTTCCGAATTTCTGTGGGTGCACCCTTGCCGCAGGCAGCCTCCTCCTCTCGTCCTCAGTTCAAGGCAGGCGTGGAGGCTGTCTGCTTCTCGCTGGGAGACGTCAGATAGGCTGCCTCTGCAGCTGCAGACCTCCAAGAGAAAGCCAGGTGTGTTATTTTCTCTTATACTTTAGGGTCCGAAGCCAAGTCAACTCCTCCGCCTCCGTTTCAGAGCCGGCCCTCCCCGGCCCGCCGCCCCCCGCCAGGCGTCACCTCTGCCTGGCCCTCCCTGTGCAGTTCCTGCTGAAGGCGAGCGGACACCCGAGGTGCGGGCAGCGTCCAGCCTCCCTGGGCTGTGCATGCAAGAGAACATTCCCTTGCTTCTCCCAAGAGGAGGGGAAAACCAGACTCCGTCAAGGCAGCGGCGATACATGAAGACATCAGTTCAACAAGAAAACCCAATTAATAAATAGCAGATCTAAAGAGACACTTCTCCAAAGCGGGCGTCTGGAAGGTTCGCAGGGACGTGGGAAAAGTCCGTGGTCGTAGGGGAAATGCGAAACTGCGATGAGCACCACCCCAAACCCTGAGAGCGGTGCGCAGTGAGAGCCCCCAACAGGCCTCCCTGGTGGCACAAGGGTTAGGTCTCAGCACTATGAAGCTGCGGGCAGCCACTGCGGCCTGAGTTTGAGCCCCACCCTGGGAGTGACCCACAGGGCGCGGCAGACCTCTCCTGGCTCCCCGCTCCCTGCAGCAGTGTGGTTCAGCGGATCCATCTGTTCTGCTCCCCGCTCTGTCTCTAGTTAGTCCTCTCACCCCTACACCTCCAGCCTGCACCCCAGCTCTTGTGTGCGTAAATAATAAATCTTTAAAAAAATAAATAAAAGCCCCCAACAGCAGGTGCCGGGGCTGGCGTGGGGAAAGACGGCAGCGACCCGCGGGTGCACGTAGAGCAGCGTGGCCCCCTCGGAAGCCATCCGGACCGACCTTAAAAAAACAAAAATGGGAAGAACATAGGACCCAGCGGTTCTGCTCTGGGGCGCCTTCTGGAGAACACGAGACCATCAGACCAAAACGTACACGCTCCACGACGCCTGCTGCAGCGCCGCTCACAGCAGCCGCAGCCCGGGGGCAACTCGAGAGCTGCAGACAGAGACTGAGCGAAGGAGCTGGGCCTGGAACACGGGGGGATACGACCCGCCACGGGGGACGAAAAAGGGTCACGTTTACAGCAAAACGGAAGGAGCTCAAGGAATGACCGGTAGCCAAGCGAGTCAGACGGATCAAGACAAATATTGACCGTTTTCCTCTCCATGGAGCAGACGGATCCAGAGACTCGACAAAGCAGAATAATGATAAACTCTCGGACACATAAAAAGTGAGATTTCTGAGGCTAGAAGGGGAGGCCCGAGAGCCCGGGGTGGCAGGGACTGCAGGTCACCGCCCTCGCGCCGGCCCAGGAGCTCGCGCCCACGCCGCCTCGGCTCTGGGAGGCTCTTACCCGCCATCACGTCGAGGCCGCGCGCCCCTGAGGGATGTCACGGCCCCGGGCCCGTCTAGAAACTTCCCCGAGTGTAAACCAAGATGGACACGAGCTGGTCTCACAGATTCACCCTCTCGGGGGACGGAACGTGCGCTTTCTGCCTCCGGATCCCTCGAGGAGTCCCGCCCCACCCCCACTCTGCCCGGCAGCAGGGTCTCCACGTGCATCTCACGGGGCGGGAGCCGGGCCTCTGCGCCACGCACGCTTTTTTAAACCTTCTCTTTTGAAATACTGCGCCATGTAAAGAGATGTTGCACAGAACGGTGGAAAGATTCCCGCCCCTTGGGCCTCCCCGGTGGCGCAGCGGTTGAGCGCTGGGTTGCGAAGCTGCCTGCGGCCTCTGCGGCCCCGGTTCGATCCCCGGCTGCTCCCCGGCCACTAGAGGAGGGTCCCACATGGCGCGCAGACCTCTCCTGCCGCCCGCTGCTCCCCTCAGCAGTGGACTTCGGTCCTTCTGCCTGCTCTGCTCCCCGCTCTGGCTCTGGTGAATCCTCTCACCCTCCCGCGCTTCTGACTGTACCCAGTGCTTGTATAAATAAATGAATGAATAAATAAATAAATTAAAAAAAAAAAAAAAAGATTCCCGCCCCTCGCCCTTCTCTCCAGTCCGCGGCCACAGACGTGGGTGTTGGTGGGCGTGAGCCGGGCTGGGCGGCCCTGGGCACTCGGGTCCCGTGGGCTCCAGCCGGAGAGCAGGCTGCGCCTGGTGTCCTGTCTGCTCAGGCCCAGCGGCCAGTGCCGGCCCCTCTCTGCCCTTGTCCCCATAATGTTGACACCGTGAGGAGCGCTGGCCAGTGACCTGCTGGACACTCGGGACTGGGGTCATTGGATGCCTCGTCACGAGGTCCTCGAGGCCCTGTGTTCTTTTGAGAACCTCCCGGGGCGTCCTGTCGCGTGGCTCCTGACAGGGCGTGGACCTCACTGCCCCAAAGCAGGGGGCCTCTTGCCCGACCCCGACGGTTGTGCCCTTGGTGACTGTCAGGAGAGACCAACTGCACGTGCCACACCCCCAGCGTCTGCCAGGGAACGACAGACAACCACAGAGGGTCATTCCCAAGTCCAAAGAACAGCCACCAAGGCAGCAACAGTGGCCACCATCAGCGCAGGCCTCACCCCAGGCAGGGGCCGGGCAGGGCGCGTCTCCTGTGACCGCAGCCACTCTCAGACCTGTCTACGCCCGGGTCACCAGCGAGGAGCCTTGGGGCGGGCAGAAACCATTCACATCACCTCGGGGCACTGCTCAGCAGCCTCTTGAGGGCCCCAGTGAGCGCCAAAGGGCATCCCTGGTTGCCCCTGGTACTGACCACACACAGTCCGTGTCCTTCGGCTGCAAATGCAGAGCTTGGTCTGTGCTGCCCGCGGCTGCCCCAGCGGGAGCCTGGCCAGGGCTGATACAGGCCCCGGATGAGGGTTGGGAGGGCTGGCGGCAGAGGGACAGGACGGCACCTCCCTCGGGGCCTCTGGGACACCCCATGTGCGGGTCCTGCCGCACCAGGCGGCCCTGGCCCTAGACGGGGTGGGTGGCGGGGAAGGGGCAGGCAAGTGGGCACAGCAGATCGATGTCAAAGGGCTGCCTTCTGCTCCGGTGGGTGTAGGATCGTTGTTCCTAAGGAAGTCGGGACGGCAGGTACCCCCATATCCCATCTGGCCTGCTTCTTCCTTCGGGGGGCTCGGCAGGGAGTGGCCCGCCAGACGCCGGGACCTTCGCCAGAGTCCGCATGGCTAAGCGGGAGATGTGGTTCCCTCTGCCCTCTCCATGTTTGACTTTTAGGGATCCCTTTTGGGGTCCAGTTTGTAGGGTTTTTTTAATTACGTGAAATATTTGCTTGGTTCTAAAATCTGACCCACTAGGTGAGGCTGTGCGCGTCCTGGGCCCCCGGCACAGTGGCCACAAACGCAGCGGCTCGAATGACCCACTCAGGGCTGCAAACCGCCCTCGCGCCTCGGGCCCAGACGGCCTCAGTCAAGGCGACCGCGGGGCTGCTTTCTGCTGGGGGTCCTCGGGGAGACCGCTCCTTCTCGAGGGGCCCCAGACACTTCCCACCTCTGCAGCCGCCCTCTCAGCTCCACCCTCGATGTCTCTCCCCCTTGATGTCCTGACAGGGGGATCCGTGCCTCGATGTCCCCACCTCGAGATCCCTAATTCTGCAGCCCCCCCAGCCGCTCTGCACAGCGGGCCACATGGCCAAGGGGCGCCAGGGCCTGCTCCCATCCCAGGAGGGGACCCAAGAACCCCGCCCCCCACCCCTGTGCCCTGGCCCCGGAGGCCCCCATCTTCAAGCGAAACCCACGCCAGGGTCCAGGTCTGTGTTTGACGGAGGAGTCGCCTGCCCCGCCCAGGCGGGGGCCGGGGCGACTGCTGGGGGACTGGGGCTGCGTCTGCGGAGGCCGTCCAGCTGCCCAGGGCCTCTCCGAGGAGGGACCCGGCGCCGGGATCAGCGCTCCTGGCCGTTACCTTCCGGCGGGTGCAAGAGCCATCGTCGCTGCCCACCGCGGGCAGGCTCGGGGCCGGGCTCTGGGACGGAGGCCGCGCAGGCAGGCGGCTGTCACCCGGACCCCGGGCCCGTGAGGCCACGTCCCCTCCGAGGCTGGGACCTTTGGGGAGCTCGCGGAGCGAAGGTGGCCGGGAGTGGGCTGCGGGGGCCGGCCGGGGGGACGGTTCCCAGAGACAAGCAGTCGCGGCCCTTTCTTCAACCGCCGAATAAAAGGCACCCTGAGCGCCACAGAAAGGCGGCGAGTGAATCGTTCTGCAGCGCCGGCATTTCCTTTGAGGGCGCCCGTCCCGCACCGGCGGGCAGCCCCGTCACGCGCCAGCGCCTCCCACTGCCCCGCCGGCGGCCCCTCCTCCCAGGGAGGCTGTGGGGGGCTCATCCATCAGGCTCATCTGCAAGAGGAAAACAGCTGTCTGGGGAGGGGGGGGTGTGCCCCGAAGCCCGAGGGCCTGTCCCCAGGGCACACCCCCAGGAGCCTGGGGGGCCGAAGGCTTTGTTGGTCGCTGAAGAAGCTGCAAATGACCCCACAGCTCCCTATTCTCTGGAGGGGGGTCCTGGGCCCCCTCGCCACTCTTGGCAGCCAGGGGTTCCCCAGTTCCCAGAGCCTCCAATCCTTGCTCGTGTGAGCCTTGGCCCCCCGGGCACCAGCACAGCTGCCCCCTGGCTGGAGACCCCCCTCTCCTGAGCGCAGCCGTGGTCAGCTGGCAGTCCTCTCGTCCCCCAAGGCCCAGAGGCAGCCCAGCCCTCCCCACGCTGCCCTGCCACCCCGGACGGTGCTGGTGGGGTAGGGTGCCCCCTGCGCGGCCCACGCTCCCTGCACACGAGCTCCTGCGTTCTCACCACCCCCAGAGGGAAGCAGCACCATCTCCCCATTAGAAAGGGGGAGTCTGTGAGTTGCCCCCATCACATGCCCTTGGCTGAGCCAGGTCCAGACCCAGGCCCACCACGCCCAGCACCGTGAGATGAGCCGCCCAGGCCCCCAAGAGTGAGGCCTGGTCGCTGGGGCCCCCACCCAGAGGGAGAAGGGGTGCAGGCGAGAGACTCCATGCCGGCTCTGCCTCCACCTGGCTGGGGAGCCCAGCGCCCAAGGACTCGGCGGGGCCACGTCCCCTCCTCCGGGGAGCCTGCTGGGACCTGCCCCTGGCGGGGCTCCGGGTACCCCTCCTGTCTACCGTGCAGCAGGACCGTGGCCCCAGGTTTGGGTTCCGGGTCCCTGCAGCTCCGCCCAGTGGATGTGGCGTGCACGGAGGGCCGGGCGTGCAGCATGGGGTGGCCTCCGCCCGCCAGCCCGCGGCTCCTGTGCTTGTGATGGGCACTGACCCCGGATACCAGTCGGGGGACCACACACCTGAGCGTGGGGTTAGGGGTGGATGGTGGCCAGCTGTGCTGGTGCCCAGGGGAGGAGGGTCGCGGGGGCCTGGGCCACCTCTGTGGCAGATTTGGGAGGTGGCCCCACAGCACTCTGCCGGCCGGGCCCTCCCTCGCCCCCAGCAACCACGTGTGCCGGCTCCCTCTCCGTGCCTCAGTTTCCCATCTGGTGAAAAGGCCGGGTTTATGGATCCTGTCCAACTTTCGAACTCCAGAGAAAGAATTCCAGAAAGACAGTGACCGGGGGTGGGCGGGGCGGGCTTAAATTCCCTCTTGTGCCTCCTTAGCTTCAAATTTTGCCTCTTTTCCTTTGGCGGGAGCCCCAGCTGCGCCTGGACAGAGCCGTGGCTTACCGATTCCTGCCCTTGGTGGGCCACGGGGTCACCACACACGTCACGGTCAGCGGCTTGTTCTAGGGGATGAACAGACAACCCACACCCCTGTGCGCCCCTCACCGCACCCCATCCCTGAAGCAGCTCTGGACACACCCACTGTCATTGCCCCCGTCACAGAGAAGACGGAGGGGTCGGCCCTCCCCTGCGCTGCGCGGCCATGGGGAGCTCAGGGGTGCTGCGGGGGAGGTGGTGTTTTCAGGGGGCTTGGATGGGGCGCCTGGTGGCTGGCTGGAGGGGCGGCGGCCTGGCGTCAAACTGCAGGGGGAACTGCGGCGACAGGGGGGCAGGGGCTGGCTCAAGGTGGAAAGCCGCTCACTAGAGGAGGAGCCTCGGGGCCTCTGGGCGAGGCCGGGCTCAACCCTAGCGGTGGCAGCGCAGGGACAGTCCCTGGTGGCTTCCCTTCCCGGGCCCAGCGGCTCCCTGTGGGACCTCGGGCAAACCCGGAGCCGCCGCCTGCCCCATGTAAACCTCCCCCCACTGTGCGCGCGGCCGTGAGCCGAGACACCGACCTCGGCTGCAGCTGGGGTCCCCCCAAAGCCCAGCGACATCACTGTCCCCGTCATGGCCCTCCCTGCTGTGAACCGGGCGGTGCAGGGCACCCACCCCTCCGGGGACTCCCTCTCCAAAGGGGGAGCTTCATCCTGGGGACACGGGAAAGCAAGGCCCAAGTTTCGAGCTGTTTCCCTCCCTTAAATGGGGCAGGCTCAGGCCCTGGGGGGCAGGCAGGAGACCCTGCCTGGGACGCTGCCTGCCCCATCTGGGGGGCCCTGTTGCTCTGGGAATCAAAGGGAAACAACGTGCTCCTTCCACGTGCACTCGAGAGCCGGTGCCCACACTGGAAAGGCTTGGGTAGGTCCCTGCCGTTGCCAGCCGACGCCATGACGGCCAGAACTTCTCATGGGAAAAGGAACGTGTTGGCTGCGTGAAAGGCGGGGGGCACAGCGCGGCCGGGTGGTTCCAAGGGCGCCCAACCTGGAGCCTTTTGAAGTCCCCCGTTATCTGCCGCTGGGGCTGTTTAGCTTCTGCCGGGGCATAAACAGGGTGATTGAAGTGGGCGGCTGTGTCTTTCCGGACGACAAAAGTCCCCTTGCTAATTGCCACATCAAATGATCGGGAACCCCCCGGTGGACGCCCTCAAATTACTGTGAACACACACCGCAGCCCGAAGGCCCCAGAGAAGCCCCCACCCTAAGCCACGGCCTGCTTCCCCCACCCCCCGCCCCCCGGATTAGGTTACCCGAGCAGGCGGAGGGACAGGAAGGCCCTTGCAGATTTGTTCTGCACCGCTGCCAGCCTGCTATGCCAGCCCCTGGCCGGGCCGCAGCCCCCCTGGCCTTCCGGCCGCCCAGCCAGCAAAGGCCAGCCCGCACAAAGCCCCGGGTGCGGAGGGGAGGTCCTGGCCTGGTGGTCACGCCCTGGTGACAAGGTACCAGCTCCCAGGCCCAGCCCACTCTGGCCGTGAAGGGGCTGCCAGCCTCGGACCTTCACAGGGGCCCTCACAGCCCTGTCCTCTGCGTCCTGCCCTCCCTGACTGGTCGGGCAGGGGCACTGGACATGCAGGGACTGTTCTAGTCAACACCTGGAACAGACACCCGTAGGCTCGGCCCCCTGTGAATACGGGGCCCACTTGAGTGAGTGCTCCCCCACCAGGCCCCAGTCACGACCTCACTTAGCCCCGCGGGGGTGCTAGGACCAGGCTCCCACTGATATTTTTCAGAGTCTAAGAATTCTTTTTGCTGTGCTTGGCCAGTTTGTTTGCTTCTGACCAAGCAGGATTCACTCCAGGAATGCAAGGCTGGTCCGACATCCACGCGTCATCGCGCCATCCACACGCGAACAAAAGAAAGACAAAAACTGCACGATCATCGCAGTGGACACTGAAAAAGCATTTGACAATGTTAGGGGGAAAAGGCAGTCCCAAAGCAAATTCCATGCAGGCTTTGTGGACTCCACCCCCACCCCAGGTCAAAGCCAAAGACACTGGGAACTCCACATCCCATCCCCACCCAAGGGAAGGTGGCTGGGACCTGAGGGTGGGGTTCAGCAGCCAGGTGGATACAAAAGGCAGACACGTGGGCTTTGGGGCCCCCCATTTTGGCTCTCCGCCAGCTCGCAGCGTCCGGCCAGCTCGGAGAGTGACTTTGGGTTTCCAGGTCGTCGGATCGGGTAGGACGCATGAAAGACTTTATTTCCCTATTTTCTCCCTGAGTTGTGCATTTTCCTTATTTCTTTTTCTCTTGTAAATAAACCTTTTATTAACCTTTTGTGTGTGTCTGTAGTGGAGTATTCATAAGTCCCTTTAAAGCGCCTGGGTGAGGACCCACAGCCAGGAACCCGTTTAATATCGGGGCTGCTCTATAACAACAAGACCCAATGCCCATTTGTAATAAAAATACTCAATGAGGGCCTCCCCGGTGGCGCAGCGGTTGAGCGCTGGGTTGCGAAGCTGCCCGCAGCCTCGGAGGCGCCGGTTCGATCCCCGGCTGCTCCCCGGCCACCAGAGGAGGGTCCCACATGGTGCGCAGACCTCTCCTGCCGCCCGCTGCTCCCCTCAGCAGTGTCCTTCGGTCCTTCTGCCTGCTCTGCTCCCCACTCTGGCTCTGGTGAATCCTCTCACCCTCCCGCGCTTCTGACTGTACCCAGTGCTTGTGTAAATAAAAAAAAAAAATCACTTAAAAAAATACTCAATGCGATGGTGGAAGGGGCTTAGAGCCACAAGAAAGGCCATCTAGGACAACCCACGGCCAACATCGCTCTCAGTGGTGAAAGACGGCGTTTCCTCTGAGATCAGGTACGCGACAGGGACGTCCGGGCTCACCTCCGCCACTCCGCGCAGTGTGGAGACCCAGGCAGAGCAGCCAGGCGAGAACAAGACATAAAAGGAATGCAAAGGGGAACAGAAGACGCGAAACAACCGCTCTTTGCAAATGACATGACCTGCTTAGAAAAGCCAGAACACTAACCCAAGAAATGCGAGAAATAATAAACGAACACGTGGGTTGCAGATGGTCGAATCGCCGGTGAAAGGCAGTACCGCTGAGGCTGGATGCGACACCAGCCTGTCCACGCTCGGGCTTTTGTGCTGTGGGCCTCTGTGGCTCTCACCTGTGGCCTTGAATGCAGGAGGCACTTGGGGGCGTGGGTACGGGGCACGTGGGCGTGCGGAGTGGGCACACCTGGGCCTGGAGGCTGAGCAGAAGGGTGTCCCGAGGATGGGGTGCGGAGAGCAGTGGGCCGACTGCAAGAGGAAGCGCCCACGGGAGATGCCAGAGAGAGTGAAGATCCGCCAGGGACTAGGAGTCCTGTCAGCCCCGGCCCGCCCCTGCCGGGGGCCTGGTTGCTGCCCGACAAGTGGCGCAAAAAAGCCATTAAAAGCCTGAAAAAGCCCCTGAGGGCCCCAGGACGCTCCTTTACTCGCCTGCGGGGATCCATGGAGAGCCAGCCCCGCGCTTGCTGTCACCACACTAGGTAGTTGCACACTTTTAAGCGTCACGCATCTGGCAAAACCGCCGCATTACACGACTTAAGGGCCAACCACCGGGCCAACCAGCCATAAGGCATCGCCCCTGGGATGGAGAGCGGCGGGAGGGGCCGGCCGGGGGAGGGGCCCGCCGGGGAGGGGCCAGCCGAGCGCTGGCTGTGTTACCCCTGAGTGCTCTGCACGCTCAAACTCTAGTAAAAATAGTCTACACGTTATTTTAAAACCAACCAGCTGAAAAATGGTGCAAGGTTTCTAAGCCTGGGAGAGGCGTAGCCTGAGCTGGGGCGAGGGCGCAGGTGCCCGGGCTGCCGAGAGCCGGAGGCTGCAGCTGCCGCCCGGCTTCTGGTTCTCAGCCAAGCTCACCTGGGGCTACTCCCCACATGTCAGCATTTATCGCTTAATAGCATTTATTACGGAAGCTCCGCCCCCTTTACAAGTAGCTGATTACTGGGGTGTCTGATAATGCTGTGTAGCGCTGGAGTGAGCTTCCAGAAGCTTCTATGCCCAGCGTGAGCCCCGCTGTAAGGTAAACGAGTTCATCAGGGTTTTTCCGCCACAAGTCTCTGTGGCCATCACCTGCGGCCTTGATGGTGTTGATGGGGATGGTGCTTTGGGGGCGTGGGCGGGGGCACTGGCCTGATGGTGGACACCTAGGGCGTGGCGTCAGGGCCGAGAGGCTGAGGGCTCCAGCCTGGCCTGCCCTCTGCCGCACCCACCTCAAAGCAGCCTTTGGGTGGTCAAGGCGCTGGGGCTCGGGCAGCCAAGAGGCCCCCACGGACAGGAGCCTGATCTTGACATTCATCGCCACCGGGGCCGGGGTGACCCCCCTCCCTCCCCCCATGACAATCCCGGGGTCTGCAGAGGGGATGTTAGGACCTCAGCTACCAAACGCCCCAGCGGGCACTTCACACACAATCTCGCCCCCATCCCCAGCCTGGAGAGACGCCCCCTTTCCCAGCGCAGATGGCCGAGGCGCAGGGTCAAATGCCAGTCCTGGGGGTCAGGCAGGGCTGGTGTGAGGACCTGGCGTCTCCGGGTCCTGGGTTCAGGCCCACACGGCCAGTGTGACTCTCCAGGGAGTTTCTGGGTGGGAGGAGGCCTGCCGCGGAGGGTCCTGTGGGTGCAGGGGAGCAGGTGGAGGCCCCAGGAGGGCAGGTGCACAGGGTCTTCGCCATGTGGGTTTTATCGTGGGAGTGTGCATGCGTGTGTGCGCGCATGTGTGTGTGTGTGTGTGTGTGTGTGTGTGAACTCCGAAGGGCTCACCAAAGGAGGGGCCTTTATGGGGGGTGGGTAGGGTGCAGGCCCCACTGCTTTGCCACCAGGCAGTGGAAATAACTTATTTTAGGAAAACGGGAAACCACCTACTACTTAGGGAGGAATCCGGCTAATTGTGAAGCCGGTCTCAGTTTCTTTATTTAGCTATTTATTAAACTGGCTCCAACTAGAATTAATGGCTGGGCCGGCCCGGCGGCTCCTTCTGCCCACGTCCTGGGGCAGCCGCAGCAATTCCGGCCTGATTAAAGGCTCGGGCCTGCCCACCTCCTCCCTCGGACACACGCTCAGGGCCCCGGCCGGGAAGGAGCGGCCCGAGGCGCGCAGCCTGCTGCAGCTGAAGCCCTTTTTTATTCCCAAACTCCCACCCCACCTCCCCCACACCCCACGTCCCCCATACGACGGATGTGGCCGAGTCCCTCCAGGGACCCCATCTTTGGCCGCAAAACACCAGGCAAGCCTGGCCCAGGCAGACCCCAGCAGCCCCCGCCCCGGGTGCCTCCTGGCCCAGCGCCCGTTGCACAGCACCCACCTTCCCGGCTGTGCACCCGCCTGCCCCCCAGTGCAGTGCCCCCCCCCACCGTGTCCTGGCACCCACAGAGGCATGGAGTCTTCTCGCAGTTTCCCTGGACTCTCCTCGGGGCCAGGCACGTCGGACCAGCGAGGTCTTCCTGCACGCGCAGCCATCACCCCACCCAAGACGGGGCTGGACCCCACAATCACCGGGGAAGCTGCAGACATGGGGGCATTAGCCCCAGGGACGCCTCTCGAAGATGGAGAAGGGCGGGCAGGACTGTGCTCTGCCGGGGTCGGGGTGGCCGGCCAGGCGAGGCGGCTGCGGGGCGGCTCCCCGCGCTGTGCGTGTCACGTGCCCGCAGGGTCTACACGTTCCGGTGAAGCCAGTCACGGCAGGCTGGCATGCAGGCTTGGGGGTCAGGCCTCCCCACCGGCTGCCCTCCGACCCCGCTTTCCTGGCTGACTCTGGCTCTCCTCCCCTGTCTGAGGGCAGTGAGGGCCCCCACCTGCGGGCAGCAGCTGAGCGGGGCTGGCCCGGGACCAGGAAGCCCGAGCTGCGGTGCCGTGGCTGCCGCTCGCCCACTGCCAGCTGCCCCCGTCCCCCGAGAGGGGTGTCCCCCAGCTGTCCCTGTCTGTGTTCCAGGGACTGCCTGGCCTTGGGCAGCAGAGGCTCTGCGGGCGCAGTGGATTTCAGGACTCTGAGCTGGGGTGTTTTCCTGGACGATCCTCTCGGGGCTCAGGGTCGTCACAGGGTTCCCCCGAGAAGGGAGCAGATGTGGCCGTGGGAGAGGCTCAGGGTGGGGGTCCGAGCCGGGTTGCTGGCCTGGAGCAGACCCGGCCCGGGGCCCCAGGAGGTCCAGCCTGCTGCGCCCTGGGTCTCTGCTCAGCAGGCCTGGTGCTCCCCGCCCCGACCCACCGGGAGTCCACCCTGTTGCTTGATGCCGCACGCTGCGGCCGTCCTGCAGGGGCGGTGGTGGGGCTCTGGGCTCGCTCTGGGGTGCTCCCGTGCTCCCTCCTCTCTGTGGTCACGCAGCTGGTCCTCCCGCAGCCGTCCCGCCTCTGAGTGACGCGCCCTTCTATCCCGCCCCAGGCTCAGGGGCGCACACTCACGCTCGCCCACACCCCGCTCCAGGGCCCACCATCAGGCCCTGCGCCCCCAAGCGCCTCCTGTGTCAACACATCAAGGCTGCAGGCCACGGCCACAGGACAATGGTGTGAACAGCCTGAGCGACTTCATTCACCCCACAGCACCCTCTGTGTGGGGACCGGCCCGAGCCAAGTCCTGACCTTGCACCTCACGAGCCCCCTTGAGCGGCCCTTGGGTGCCAGGTGGACTGTGGCTTCTGCCCTTCCCCTCTGACTGGCTCCCTGCCCGCCCGGTGTGTGGGGGGCAAAGGATGCTCTTCCCAGGCCGGGCCACTGGGTGCCCAGCTCCCCTGTCCTCAGCCGCCCCAGCCAGGGCCCTGCTGGCCCTCTCTGCCTACGGGGGGCATAGCAGGGCATGGCCGCTGCCCAGCCCCCAAGCTCCTCCTCACCCCACCCAGCACACATCGGTGGGGGGACTGGTGACGCCCAAGGCTGGGGACGCAAGTGAGAAACCACACCCAGGCTTTCCTGGGGTCCCTGGGGTTCAGGGGGGGAAACATGTCATCATCTGCACCGGGGCGTGCAGGAGACTTTAGGGGTGGGGACCAGGAAGATGCAGGAAGACTGGCCTGGGGGGGCCTTCCCGGAGTGACCTGGGAGGACCGTGAGCTGGGGGAGGGGCTGGAGAAGGGGGTAGGGGGAAGCCAGGGCAGCCTGGCCGTGGAGACCACAGGGCAGGGCAGGGCAGGGCAGGGCGGCTCTGGCTGCTCCGCCCTGCAGGGGCTCCTCCCCCCCATGGCGGCCACTTCCCAGGCCTGGGACCCTGCCTGTGCCCCGGGGGTCTGCTCTAGCGACCTCCCTCCTGCTGGGGGTGGGGACCGCAGACACCACGGTGGGTCCAAAAGGCGCCGCTCCTGCCCTCCCAGGGCCGGCCTCTGGCCCAGGCCGCCCGGCCCATCCTGGCCGCCATAAACCCGCAGCCCCTCCTCGCCCTGGCTGACCTGCAATCAGGTGTGAATTGGGCCAGGCTGGGGACAAAATGGCTTTTGATGCTCCAAATGGCCTCCTTTCAGGGGGCCTGGGCACGGCCCCACCCCAGGCGGGAGTCCCGTAGAGACCCGGGGTGGGGTGGGGGTGGGGCTCCCTTGACGAGCCCCCTCCTTCCAGGACGCAGAGATGGGGCGAGGGCAGTGGCCAGAGAGGGGGGAGGCGAGGCAGCACGGTGCCCCCCTGGGACCGGCCAGGTCTCCTGAGACGCCAGGAGCCAGGTCCCAGGGACCTGGGCCTCCGCCAGGCCTGCTGCCCAGTCCTGTTCTCTGAAGAGTCAGGGGCAGGTCTCGCGGCGGGGCCCAGACGCTTCCGCCCAGCGGGCTCCCCTGGGGTCTCACTCCCCTGGGGTCTCGCAGGCCACGAGCTGGGCAGGCAGCTGGTCCATTTAGGCCGAGGCTGAGAAGCTGCGCAGAGGCTGCTCTGGCTTCTCGGCCACCTGTGGGCTCTGTGTGAGGGGGCAGGCGGCACGGGGGTTGGGGGGGCTTGAGCGTGTGGCCTCTGTGGGGCTCAGCGTGGCACCTGGGAGCGGGAGGTGGTGGCCGCTCCCCACACGGCTGTGCGGCCCGGGCGTCCTCGTGAGAGGCACACAGACCCTCTTCCAGAGGCTCGGGGAGGGTCCTCCGGGAAGGGGTGACTGGCGGGGCTGGGGGGCTCAGCTCCACTGCAGGGCGCTGGGGGGCAATCACTGAGCAGTGCTGTGGGCAGAGCATTGGGGGTGGAAGCCAGACCAGGTCAGCACCCCAAATATCACTGGCACTTGGGAGCCAGGCACCCGGCCACCAGGGGTGACATCGCAAAAGACCTCCAGCAAGTCCCCCGAAGGCTCCCAGCTCAGGGCGCACCTGGCCCAGCGGCCTGCCTGGTCTTCTCACCCACGACCAGCATCTGCGCCGCCACCCTGCCTGTCCAAGAGCCCCGGCGGCCTGGGGAGCACCCCCGGGGCCCCCTTTCCAGGTAGCTCCCCTCCTGGGCGGTGCGGGAGCAGAGGGGAGGTCACCTAGCAAGTCCACTTCCCCAGAGTCACCTGGGGGTTTCGCTGGGGGCCCGGGGCAGCCGGGTGGCGGCTCCCCCCAGAAGGCCCCACGGCCCAGCAGCTGGCCGCCGGCCCTGCTCCCGGGCGCTCCCCTCCCCGGTGTCCATTCTCCAACCAAATGGTTTTGATTTTACAGGAAGTGAGCAAGGGGCTAATCTGAGTTTAATTTCTGAAGCCAGGCCTTTGATTTAATACTTATTCATTTGAGTAATTAATGCCTCTGAGTCTGGGGTCAGCTGCGTCTCCGCGTGGCTGCTCTCCCTCCATCCAGAGACAGACCTCACAGCACTTGGGCCCTCCAAACCATTCATTTCTACCCACCAGGACATTCCAGGGGCCGGGGCAACCAACGGGCCTGGGCGAACTCCTCCACCCCCGGCCTGCGGCCCTCGTGGGGGCAGGCACCCGTGCCGGGCACCCCGCGCTGCGCCCGCCCAGTGGCGACCCTGCTAGGGAGGCAGCTCCTCCATCCCAGCAGAGCCTGGACAGGGGTCGGGTGGAGAATGTTCTGGGCTTCTCGAGACATCTTTTCAAATTCAGTTCTACATTCGATCAACAAACATTTATTAAGCACTTACTGTCTGCTGGGCTCCAGGGAGGTCCTGGGGGACGGACACTCAAGCGCAGGAGCGAGCCAGGGGCAGGGCAGGCCCGCAGGGTGTGGGGGGAGCCCAGCTCCGGAGATGACGGCCCAAGGGCAGGGTCCCTGGACAGTGCCAGCGAGGCGTGGATGGCACTGGTGGACAGACAGACAGACAGAGCCAGGCAGCCGGAAGGAGGGGCAGAAGGGCTTGGAGGGGCTGAAATTTAAAGATTGTCCCTGGAGAGAGATCCTCGGGCGCCCAAACACACGTTCCCGGACTATTCTACACACGTTCCCGGACTATTCTGTTTTCTGACAACGCCAGGCCCAGCCTGAGCCCCGGCTCCACCCTGAGCCCCTGGGAGTGGGTGTCCTCGATGGGGGTGCCAGAGCCATCACCGGGCACAGGACAGCGCTTCTGCAGGTGTGGGGGGCTGGCCCCAGATTGGGCGGTGCAGGCCCCGAGGGCACCACCCCGCGGGATGTCCACACCCTCCGGGCCAGAGGCCGAGGTGAAAACTGGACCAAATCACAGTTAAAGGCTGTTCAGGGAAGGGTGAGCCATGGCCTGCAGGTCCTCCCTCCAGCATGGGGGCCGGGGGTGCTCTCCCCACCGCCCCTCGCAAGGCGGGCACTGCCTGGGGTGGCGAGGCTGGGGCGCCCGTCCTCCTGGCCGCTCCTGATGCAGGCGGGTGCGCTGGCTCCATGTGAGCACAGCTGGGGGCACCGCGCTTGGGCCACCGGTCTGGAGGCTTTCTTGGGGCAGCCGGGGAGGCTTGCCCGTCCCAGAAGCAGGACTCAAAGGAGGGGCGTCCCTTGGGGCCGGCGGCAGAGAGAGGTGAGGGAGCAGAGTGCCCCAGCCTGAACGCCCGGCCAGCTTAGGGCGCGTCCACCCCAGAGCACGGGCTGAGGGGGACCCAGAGAGAGGGGGCTCCCGGGGAGCCAGGGCTTACTCTGACAGGCCAGGGGGGCTTCCTGGAGAAGGGGGCGCCCGAGGAGCAGCACCCCGCCCCGCTCTGCACACAGAGGCGTTGGGCTCCCTGTGGCAACTTCTGATGACAGGTCTACTTGGCCCTGGAGTCACTTCACCCGCAACCATCAAGTCAGACCCGGCTGGTGGGCTCCCTGCTCAGCTGGCGGTCTCGGGTGAGTCGCTTAACTCTCCTCATCATAGGAGGCGCGATCAGATCACCCGCCTCAGGGCTGGCAGGAGAATAAACCAGCCTCGGCGGGTGCTGGGAAGCCCTGCTCAGCACCACCAGCCACCCGCCGCGATTCTGTCTGCAGCTCAGGCTCGTGCCCGAAAATGGGGAGCCCTGGTGAAATACCACACAGCCCGGAACCCCGGGGAGCTCGCGCGGAACGTGATGGAGGCCGGCCCGGAGCTGTGGGGGCCCGGCCTGCCCTGCCCCGCCCCGCCCTGCCCCCCAGGAGACCCTCCCAGGAACCTGGTCCCACAGCAGCGTCCTGAGGGGTAAGTGGCATCGGTGGGGGTTTGGGGTGTGGAGGCCAAGGGCGGCTGAGGCCAGGAGACCCCAGCAGGCACCCCGCTGGCACAGACCAGGCGTGCACACGCACATACCGGCACACGGGCAGAAATGCACGCAAGAGGGAACACGCACTGCACACACACCATGCACACAGCCATGTGCTCACACCTGCACTCACCACACGCGCCCCAGCAGGAAGGTGCCACCTGCCCTCTGTGCCTGGCGTGGGGAGGCGGGCAGAGCCCTGCGTCCCCCAGCCTGAGACCCTCAGCCTATGGAGAAGGCCCGGGTGCTGTGCCGGGCAGGGAGGGGAGCAGGGAGGCCCAGCCCCGCGGCACAGCGCCGCCTTGTGGCTGCAGGCTCGGGCCCTTGTGGAGGGCCTTGGCCCAGCGTGGTCCCGGGAGAGCCCCTGACACCAGCCACAACCCAGGGCGCGGCCCAACCCATCTGGCCTGGCCCAGGGTGCTCCCCCCGCCACTGCCTGCGCTGGTCTCTGCCGGGCCTGGGGTCACCTGTACCGGGGCCCCTCTGTCTCTTAGCCCCCGGCTTTGCGTCTCCTCTGTGAAATGGGGCGATCCCACTGTGCCCGCCTGTGTCGGGCTGCCTGGGACAGCCCGTGGGAGGACAGGGCACCCCAGGCCTGCCGCCCAGACGCTGCAGTCTCCACCCCATCCCAGGTTAGCTGGACTCAGAGGGCCCTGGCCCCTCTGCCGACGCCCCAGCTTCAACATCCCGCGGGAGCTGGTGAGAAACGCAGGGTCCAGGCCCAGCCGGACCTTCTGAGCCCAGGGGATGTGGACAGAATACCCTCCAGCACCCGTCCCCCTGGGGTCCCCTGCCCCGAGCCCCAGCCTCTCCCCTCTGAGCCCCAGTCTGCAGGGATTCATTCCTCATCAAACACATGACCACGAAGCCTCGTTGGAGCACGACAAGGAGCACCTGCCCTGCCCCGCCCACAGCCGGCCTGGCAGAGGCGGGAGAAGCCCCCGAGCCGGCTGTGTGGGCAGCACCCAGCTCTGTCCCGCCTGGGTCGCTCCCCGTGGGCGCCCTGGGCCACCAGCACAGGCTGCCGCGCCGCGCTGGCCGGAGCCCAGATGCCGAGACCCAGGCGCGGCCCTGCGTGTGCTCTGCAGCCAGCACCGGCAAAGGCGGGTGAGTAGGGGGCGGCTCCGCCCCCGCCCCATTCTCACACACTTGACTTCGGAGGCCTTCTCCAGAGTTCGGGGTGCCGATCAAGGCAGGGGCTGGGGCGTCCACAGACCAACCTGGGCCAGGCACGACGTGCTGCCCGCGGGGCGGGCTCTCCCTCCGCAGCGCCTCCACAGGCCCGAGCCCGCGAGCCCCTCCCGCGAGCCCAGGCGGGCGAGCCCCTCCCGGCTCCTTTCGTCTGGCAGAACGTTAATTCCCCCCGAGTCCCCCTGGAAAGAGGTTTTAGAACAAGACGTGAGGTTGGCAGAATCTGACATCTGGAACAGCTGTCACTCAGAGAGGAGGGTTGTGACACCTGCTAATTGCCAATCAAGCTCCGAGGCAGCTGGGGACTCGGGGAGTGCCCCCCACCCCCATCCCCCCGGTCTGCGCTGCTTCCCTGCCCCCCCACCCCCCAGCCCCCACCATGCCTCCTCCTCTGCCGCCTGTGAGCTGCAGGAGAAGAGAAATAGCAGACGGGTCCCTTCTAGAAAACCCAGCCTGACTGGAGCCTTTAAAGCCGGCTCCAGCAGAGCGAGCACAGGGCCGGTTCTGTGGGCTCTGGGCTCACCTTCCAGGACCCCCGGGGCCACCCTGGGCCAACGTGGCCGGCCACCAAGCTCTAAGGTCGTGTAGAGGCAGCTTTGCAGGTGTCTGGGGCCTCGAAGCCAGACCAGGCCAGCGGGTGTGCCCCCACGGGGCCCTCGAGGCCTGGTGTCTCGGCAACACCTGTGCATCCGTCGGCCTCTACCCCGAGTAATCCTCAGCGCAGGGGAAACACAGCTCCCTCTGCAAACAGCAAGACCAGCCCTGCCCTGAGGTGGCCTCTTCCCTGTCGGGGTGCCACAGGCACAGCAGGGAGGAAACAGCCAGGCCTCCAACTTGCTCCCAGCAGGGGCCCCGGGCGGGGAAGATGAGCAGCGGAGGGGCACAGGCCAGGCCCACTGCCCCAGTCCACTCGGCCTCGCGGCCATGTCATTCCCACGCCAGCCCGTGTCCAGTCCCAGGTAGGCGGCACCCCCAGGCTGGGACCCCGCGTGCATCCACAGAGGCCCCGAGGCCACAGGGGTGCTCTGGAGCCTCCACCCACCCGCAGCAGTTCCCAACACACACTCTGAGTGGCGCCCTCACCCAGAGCCCCCTCCTCTAGACGGCACCCCTAGGCTACCCCAGGAGTAACCCCCCGGGCCTGGGCGGGCCCTCCATCCTGAAGACAGCTGCTCAGCTGGGCAGGCCCGGCCCCGGGGCCCCAGCCTCATGCCCCCCACAGCCGTTCACCCTTGCCCCTGCCCTGCTGCAGGGGAGCTGTGAGCCCCCCAATGCTCCTGGCCCTCCTGGCATCTGCATCACACCCGCTAGGCCCTGGCAGCCCCGGCGCTGGCCCAGAGAGCGGGCCCCCCAGCAGGGAACAGGCCTAATTGCTGAGGAGATCTGCTGTGGCTCGTGATGCAGCCTGATGAGGCTGAGAGCGCACAGACAGCGCCGCCGGGGCCCACGGCAGGGCTCGAGTCCCGTCCCGATGCCGCCGCTGTGACCCCACACGTGAAATCAGCAAGCCCGCCGGGCTACAGACACCCGAGGGTGGGCACCGAATCCCGCGGGTGCCAGGCCCAAGCTGAGCACCCTCCTTTGCCCTCCCACAGCCCCAGAGGCAGGCTGGAATCGCCCATATTCAGGCCAGCTGAAGTTCTGGAAGGCTCTACAGTCTGCCCAGGGTTATTCAGGACTTGCCCTCCGGAACAACCCATGGGTTTATGTTGTGTTAAAATCTTGAGATGAAAGACCAAGCAACTGTCCCCCTTCCTCCTGCAGCCCCGCGCCCGGCCGCGGCCCCTCTGGGCAGGGGGCGGGGAGCACCATGGCTCCCTGACAGAGGGTGGCCGAGTCCCCAGAGTTCAAGCTGATAACAGGCTGAGAGTAATCTGAAGGCAGCTCCGTGATTGTCCCGTCTGGCCCCGCCCCACGGCCTGTCTCCCCAGGGCTGTCACGGCCGCTCCCTTCCAAGAAGGCACACGGCGGCACCGGCCCCCGAGGTCAAGGCCCGCGCGGGGTATTGGGGCCGCGGCCCACAGGGACGCCGCCTGCCTTTATCTCGGGCCTGGCATTCTTTGGGCAACCAACCCAAATGCGCTGCCATAAAGGGCGGCCTTTGTGCGCCTGGATCGGATCACAAACCCGTCCCTGACCCCGTTTGTTTGTTTATGGGGAGTATTTTTAGCTCGCCCTCTGTTCCCCGAGATCGCAGACTTTCCTTTTCAGTCCTGTGTGAACAGAAAGGAAACCGGGAGCTGTGGGCAAGACACCTGCCGCCAGGTAACTCTGGGGCAACCTGGGGCCGCCGGGGTCAAGCTTCCGGCCGGGACACCTGCCGCCACAGGTGAGGCGCTCGGCCTCGAGGACTCCACGTGTGTGAGCCCACGGGGCCCAGTCAGAGGCCAGGGTCAAGGGATCAGCACCGCTGCCCCCCACACGGGGCTCGTGGAGCCCAATCGGACCCTGCCCAGGGTGACCTTGACATGGGCCCCCAGTGGGCGACCCCATTTTGGAGAAGACCCTCGCCTCCCTGCAGGTCCTGGAGTCCTTGGAAACCCGCCCTGCCACTCTGCTCCTGTGCCTCAGTTTCCACATCTGGAAAGGAGGGTTCATCGGAGCACCCCCGGAGTCGTGCACCAGGGCGTTGGTCAAGTGTCCCCACACATGGTCAGTGCCCCACAGGTGCTGATGCCGATGTTATTTCCAGAGGCCGTGTGTCCAGCAGGGCCCCGGGGAAGCAGACGCTGCCCCAGAGGGGTTGCAGGGAGGGTGCTAGCTGGCACACGCCAGGCCTGGGGGGGGGGCCGGGGTGGACCCCAGGGGGCTCCAGTGCAGTGCAGCTGGAGCCTGAGGTGGGGAGCCCGTGACCAGTCAGCCTCCTGGAACAGAGAGAGGCGAGGGGCCAGGCGGCTGGGCCTGGGCGCAGGTGGAGAATCTCAGCCCGAGCTGGGCATCCGGACCCTCCGGGCAGACTCTGGGCCTTCGGGGGCAGGGCTGCTCCCTGCCGGGCACGTGTGGGTGGCGGGGTCATCGACCTCAGGGGAGCCGGGCCTCGTGGAGGCTGGTCGCCTCTCCCTGGCCTCCCACACGGGCCATGAGCTGGGTCAGTGACCTCGGGATCAGGAAGGTGCAGCGGCCGGCACGGGAGCACTAGGACAGCTGGCTCCAGGGTGGCCCCAGAAAGGGGGCGCGGCAGGACGGCCACAGGCTTGGTGTCCCAGGACCAGGGTGCAGCCTCCCCGGCCGGGGTCTCCCAGGCGCCGCTGCCCTGGCTGGGCGTGGGAGAATCGCGCCTGCCCTTGGGCGAGGCCCAGGCTGGGGCGGTGGGAGCCAAGCGCAGGGGAGGGCGGGCGGGGCTCAGCCTGGCGGTCACTCCAGAGCCGCAGGGGCGAGGCACGGGCCGGGGCCTGGGGCCGCGGGCAGGCGGGCAGCGTGTGCAGGCACCTGCGCGTGAGCTCCCAGAGGTCCCTGAACTCCGCCGCGGCCTTTATTCCCAAAATCCCCTCGCGGACCCGGGTTGGACGATCTCCGATAAGCAGCCGTTCAAAGCCTGACGTTTTCACCGTCCGTGAGGCCAAATGAAAGCAGCAAACCGCGAGGAGATGAAGGAAGAGGCCACCCCCCCCCCACCGGGGCCGGGAATCGTGTTGCCGTTAACTCCCTCCCCCTCGTCGGGCGTCCCCATGGCCGCGGCTGCGTGTGCTGACCGCGTCCTCGAGAGGCGGCCCTTGGCCCTGGACAGGACTGCCGCTCCGCCTGGGGTCTGGCCTGGCTCGGGCCCCCGCGGGGCTTGTTCCTTACCCTGTGGGGTCCCGGAGCCTGGCGGGCCGCTGACGGCAGCTACAAAGCCTCTGCCAGAAGTAGGGAAACGGGCGGGGCTGAGAAGTACATTTTGTGCATATTCCAAAAGTCAGCTGACCCCCACTTCCCAGCCTGAGCCCTGGGAGGGGGTGGGGGGCAGGGGTGGTGGTGGCGGGCCTCAGGGGGCCTGTCCAGAACAGGGAGACGCAAGGACCCTTCCTCTGGCCGCCCTTCCCGCCGCCCCCAACAGCCTCCCTCCTCGAGAAGATTCATTTCCCGCGTGGGCCGGCCGGGCTCAGGGGCTGCCTGGGCCGCACCACCCGGGGTGGCTGTGAAGGTGCCGTCAGGCGTGGCGCCCGTGGGCCAGCGGGCTTGAGGAGATGACGCGCAATACCGAGGGTGGGCCCCGGCCGGTCCGTTGGAGGCTGCAAGAGTCAACGCCTCCCCCAGCCGAGCACTCTGCCCAGACCGACCCAAAGGAGCCCTGCCCTGCCCCGAGGGCCGCAGACCTGCCGGGCCCACGAGCGCCTGAGGCAATTCTTGAAAATGTGCGTGTGTGCGCGGCGTGGGTGTGGGGGGTGTGTGTGGTGTGGGGGGTATGCGGTGTGCACGGTTTGTGTGTGTGTGTGGAGTGCGCGCGCACACACGCCAGGCAGCAGCTCTGTCAGGGGCTAACAGGCCAGCGGACGCCCTCGCCTTCCCACACCCCCACCTCGCCGGTGCCGAATCCTTCTCCAAACCCTGAGCCACGAGCGTGCGTGCAAGTGGCCCAGCCTGGCTGGATGCCGCGGGGTCTGAGTAGCAGGGACTGTCACTCCCGCCAGCACCCGCTGCGGCCTCCGACCTGAGGAGACACCGCGGAGCTGCATCTTCGCTGGCTCAAGCCCTGAGCTACCCAGGCTAATTCTGACGGAAGGGGGAGGAGGGGCAGGCGCCTGCCTGGGGCCGGGCGAGGTGCCCAGGTAAGAGCACCCCATCACCCCAACACACCCCCTCCTGCCACCCTCTCCCCGCACCCGCTTTCCACTGCGGGTCAGGCTGCACTTTGCAGATGTTGCCCAGCGACCTGTGCCTGGGGAGCCTTGGGCGGTCACGATGAGCGGTACCCGCCGCCCCGTGCCCGCCACCCTGTGCCCGCCGGCTGTTCACCCTGTCTCACAGCAGCGTCCTCCACGCGCGGCGTCTACACCCTCCCCCGCCCCTCTCCCGTGGACCTTCTGGTTGTGACTCCCTTGCCTGAAACTCGCAGGAAGCTTCTCTTCGGCCCGGGTGTTGTTCCTCCGGGGTGGGCAGCCCGCGTGGCGGGCAGCATCACCCGCCGCATCCCCGGGCAGACCTAGCGGGCGTGGTAGATCCTGCCCACCCTTTCCGAAGTGATGGGGCGGGGGCGGCAAGGCCTCCCGCTCAAGGTCACCATTTCCACCCGCTTCCTGAGCTGCCCGTGACCGTGGGGAAGTGGTCACGACGGTGGCCCTGGTCCAGCTGGCGGGGGCGCCTGCCCTTGAGCCCTGCCGCGCGGAAGGTGCCTGTTGGGCCTTGCGGACTTAATCTGAAAACACGAATGTGAAATATTCACTTTAATGTGTTCGTGTGGGTCGATAGGTCAACATGAGTCTCCGTGGGCGTGCTGGGTGAGGCAGAGTGTGTCCTGGAATCTCGTTTACTCGCTTCATTCCACTGCGGTTCTTTTCCCCAGTGACGAGCAGAGAATGCGATGCTGTCTCCGCAGCTCCTGCTTTATTTCTGTTGGAGAAAGCAAGGTTTGTTCAGACAAGCCCTGGCAAAGGAAAGGACTGAAATGGCTCCTCAGCCCAGCCCACCTGAACACCCGCCTCTGCATCCTTCCTGGGCACCACCCCCCACGCGCCCCCCCCCCCTCCCCCGGTCCCCAGGCCAGACGGCAAGCGCTCCAGGGGCCGTGGCAGCTGGGGCAGGCTTGGGGTCGGCTTCTGAGGTGGCCGAGAGCGCGCAACGGCGAGCTCCCAGTGGCCAGTGGGGGTCAGTGACCTGCAGGGCATGTCCCTGGCCCTAGCGGGATGCCCAGAAGCCACTGCTGAGTCAAGGGAATGAGACATTCCTGGGCCAAACTGCAAGGAAGCTCCTCCCTGCAGCTGGCCTCCCTGTCTTGGCGGTCTGGTTAATCAACTACCCGCTGGTCACATCCCAGAGGCCGTCAGATGTGGGGCTGCCACCCATGCCCGGGCAACCTCCGGTGCCGGGAAGGGGGCAGGAGTCCTTTAAATGTACGATTGAAAGGTACCAAAGTCATGGGAGCAACCACTGCTCTCCCCCCAGAATAAGCCACTTTTAACCTACCAGCCTATTGACTGTTAATCTTTCTAAAAATGCATTTACTTTCCATCAAGCAGAAAGTGAATATATCTATATATATTCCGAGAGAGAGAAAGAGAGAGAGCACACTTCCAACCGAGAGAAAGCCCTTTTCCTGCTCCTTGGATTCCAGCTTCTTCCTCCCAACCGGGGACAACTTTACAGCTTGACGGACACAGCCTGGGGGCCCAGGAATCCGTCAGTGGGACTCAGAATTTGTGAGCAGAATAACCTTCCAGTGCACAAAAGCAGAGAGTCCAGGGTGCTACTGATGCCTGTTGACAGACAGACAGTGGGAATGAATATAATAAACTGTGCAGGTGTGGAATGGAATACTATGCAGCCATCAAAAAGAACAAGAACCATCTGCGTGGATGAAGCGATGTCTTGATTCGTGGAGTGAGCAGAGGCAGCTGCCCAGCAGAGGGTGCTGGGCATGTGGCCTGGCACAGCATGCAGTCCATGATGGAGAGACTTGGCACGTGTGCTTGTGAGCAAGTGTGCACACGGAACACTTCTGGGCCATCTACAAGAGCAGATGGGTCTCAAGGCCGGGAAGGTGAGGAGGAGGAACATTTTCATTGCGTCCTTCCGGAAGCACTGGATGACTTTGTCCTGACCGCACAGGAATGACCTATGACATTTAGGGATGGTAAACGCACCTCTGAAGATAGCAGGCGGGCCTTTGGGCCTGGGGCCTTGGGTCCTTGGGCGGGAGGCTGGGGGTGCTGCTGTTAGGGCCTCTGTCTTCACCCAGATGCTCCTTGGGGGCCCCCATATCCTTCTACCACTGGGTCAAGTCACAAAAATGCTTGGAAATGTGGGGCCACCTGTCCGTGGCAGGAACGAGTCCCCCCTCCAGGAGCACTGCTCCCTCAGCTTCCTCTAGGGGAGCCCCAGGAACAGCCCAGGTGAGGTCCCCCGCAGCTGGGGCACAGGGCAGGGGCCTGGCGCCCCCGAGAGGGCTGCAGCCCATCAATGGGTGGAGGCTCAGTGCCCAGCTGGTTCCCAGATGCCACAGAGCCCGTGTGCACTCTCAGGTCACCCTGTGCCAACGAGGGGCCAGTTTCCTCCTCTGCAAAATGGGACAAGACTCCACCCCATCGGACATTGGAAGAAGGCTGGGGGGCCTGCCACTGGGGGTGTCATCCACCCTCCCTCCTACACGTCCGCTGCTCCAATCACTTCCACCCACCCACCCTGTCCCTCTCCCCTTTGGAAAAGTATAGGAAGAGAAAGAAAAGCCCTAAGCAGAGACCGTGGCAGAGAATTCTGGGTGCTGTGTGTTCACGGTGCCTCCAAACCGCTATGGGTGGAACCCAAAAACGGGCTGCAGAAGTGGGCCTGGGTTCCAAGCTGAGATCCCCACCCCAGGCTGTCAGGCCCCCACTGGGGAGGGTGAGGAGCCAGGCAGGTGCGCAGGGCCGGGACCCTTCCCCAGTGTCTCCTACTCACAGCCCATTCAAGTCGAGGTTGGGGGTCCCCAGAGAACAGTGAAGCCAGGGCACCCTCCCTGGCCCCAGCCCCAGCCATGCCCACAACCTCTGACCTCAGCCCTGCTGCATCCAGAGGTGCCAGCCTGGGCTCCTGCTTTGCCCAGGTCGTCCTGCTCAGCCTGAGACAGCAGGATGGGCCTTGGGGCTCCTTCCTGACCCAGGCCACTGGGTCTTTCCTAGGCTTTTGAGAAATGAGGGAAGACACATCCCAGGCCCAGCCCTGGGGGGCACGTGGGGAGCAGCTGCCTGAAGCCCTAGGGCCGAGGTTTCTTTATTTGCAATCGAGTAAAAGAAAAAGCCCATTTGGGGTCCATTTGGGGATCCTGTACCCCTGAATCATACACAGTGCTGTGAACCAATGTTGGGCCACCTCCCCAGTCCAGGCCCTGCTGTCACCCCCCACACCCAGCCCAGAAGCCGACTTTGATCTCTGGAGAGCCCAGGTGGGCACCCCCAGGCCGCACTGCTTGGAGGGGCCACTGCAGCTTATCTGGGCCTCAAGGGCCGCCTTATCTCCAGCCTGCCGCTGCCAGTCGCGGGTTTATGCTTTTACGAGGGCAGCGCGGCCCTCCCGGCCAGGTGGGGGCAGAGCCTGGGGCTTCTTCCTCATACAGCAGCGGGAGAGGGGGGGGGGTAGTCGGGACATGCTGGGGTGGGGCAGCAGGAAGACCCTGAGTGCCCCCACAGCGGAGCCTGGGAAAGGGAAGGGAGCTGGGGGCAGGGTGAGCCCTGGGATGGCGGGGTCCCCCACTCTTTCTCACTCCCCCTTTGGGTCTCCTGTCTCCCCCCAGTCACCTCGGGCAGACCTGCAGGGTGGGCAGAGCCTGGGCCTGGAGACTGGGTTAGTGCCTGGCTGGGTGCCTCCCCTATGATGCCCCCTCCCTGCCAGGTGGCTGTAGGGAACCCCAAAAGGGGGCAACAGTCAGGGTGTGTAAGCGAGCAGAGGCAGTCCAGGCCAAGGGGTGTCCTTCATAGAAGGTTAGCCTGACCCCGACTCCTCCCCCATGGGCTCTCCAGGGCAGCCTGGGGCCATGCTGAGCCTGGGGTGCAGGCCTGTGGCGGCAGTGGGGGGAGGGCGGGGGGGGGCAGGGGAGGGTTTCCAGTCCCGGGGTCACCCATCGGTTGAGCAGGGGTTTTTTTTAGGTTTATTTATTTATGCATACAGGAGCTGGGGTGCAGGCCAGAGGTGCGGGGCGGGTGGGGGTGAGAGGACTCCCCAGAGACAGAGTGGGGAGCAGAACAGGCGGATCCACTGAAATCCTCTGCTGCGGGGAGCAGCGGGGAGACAGGAGAGGTCTGCTGCGCCCCGTAGATCAGCGCCCCAGCTGGGGATCGCACGCATGCTGCAGCGGCTGGACAGCCTCACAGCGCTGACGCTTGACCCCTGCGCCCCAGGGCGGCCTCCATCAGTGGAGCGGTTCTGTGGGAGGCCAGGAAGGGGGGCAGTCGGGAGCAGAACGTGTCCAAATAGGCTCCCCAGCAGCAGGCTGTTGGGAGTGGGTGACCTTCTGTACGGTTCCGGGGAAACCCTGAGCCGCTCATTTGCAGGAAACGGCAGACACAGGAAAAGCTCGGCCCCCGGGCATCTGCATGTGGAAGGAGAAATCTCCATCTGCAAAGGAGTCTCGGGGCGGCCGGGAAGTGAGGCCGAGGGGGGCAGCCTCCCATCTGCATAAAGCCCAGACCTGTTTACCGGCTTCCCGCGACCCGCCGGCCCAGCCCCACGCCCTGCCCCTGCCCCTGCCCCTGCCCCTGCCCCTGGCGCAGGGAGCCGAGCCCGCGGGGAGGCGGCTCCCGGGCCGCGCTCTCGGGGCGCTCCCGAACACAAGTTTCTCCCCCACTGGTTCTTCTCCTGTGGCCGTGCTGGGCGTTCAGGGGTCTCAGCCAAGAACCCGAGAGTGGAAGGAAAACTGACTTTCCTCCCCAACAGGAGCCCCAGAGACGGAAGCAGACAGAGCCCCCACCGCCTCGTGGGGTGAACAGGCGCAAAGCAAGACGAGTGAGTAGGTGGGGGGGGGGCCGTCATGAGAAGGGGGGCAGAGCAGCAAAGCTCCGGGTGGACGGATGGAGGGAGGGTGAAGCCCCCACTCTCAGGGTGGTGGGGGGAGGCCGCAGGGGGCAGCGGGCAGGGCAGGCGTCTCAGCACGTGCAAAGGCCCTGGGGCGGGAGCCGGCATGGTGGGCAGAGCGGCCCGAGGGCCTGGAGGGGAGGGTTCCGCCAGGTGAGGACGGGCCATCAGGGAGGAGGCTGGCGTGTTTCGAGCATAAGAGAGACCTGTAACTAAGAGCTCTGGAGGCCGGGCTGGGAGGACAGCAGGGTGGACAGGGCAGACAGAGCAGGAAGACCAGGGCTCCTGCATCATCTGGGTGACTGTGGGTGGCAGAGAAGGGGGGGCTGCAGGGCCCTGAGGGGACGTTGCCCGTGGGGGTGCACAGCAGGGGTGAGACCAGGGGAGACAGCGCCACCAGGCCCTCCCCAGGGACCAGCGGCCCTGACTCGCCCCATCCTGCCTACCTCGCATGTGCCAGCACCCCCATTTTCAGGGTGGGGATCCTGAGACCTGGTGAGGCCAGAGCCTGTGGCCCCTGAGTGACACGCACTCCCTGTCCTCGGGCAGACCTGCAGGGTGGGCAGAGCCTGGGCCTGGAAACTGGGTTAGCGCCTGGCTGGGTGCCTCCCCCATGATGCCCCCACCCTGCCAGGTGGCCGCGGGGAACCCCCAAAGGAGGCAGTGGTCACATCTCACAACGGGGGTGTGCTGCCCTGTCCAGGCGGGATGCCCCGCTAACCTGGGGGAAGGGCGAGCACGGGCTTGGGGCCCAGCAAACTTTCCATAAAGAGGCAGGGAGAGGACAGGCTTGCGGAGCCCTGAGGGATCGTCGCCCGCTGGCACACTGACCGGAAGAGGCTGGCGCCGCAGGGCCGCAGCAGCCCCATCAGGCGGGGGTGCTAGCCAGCCCCCCAGGTCAGCCTGTGCGGGCCAGAGGAGCCAGGGGAGAAGCAGGCCCTCCGTCTCTCCCCGGGCGGACACTGCCCCCTGGAGGGCATCCCGGGCCAGGCGGGGTGGACGCCCTGCCCAGCAGAAGGCCTGCCGGAACCTGTCTGGGGAGAGGGGCCCACCACCACCCGAGACCCCCCGGGCCTCAGAGCTTCCTCAGGCCCCATGGAGCCCTAAGGGGCGGGTCCCCAGGTCGGGGAGCCCTACCGGCTCCTTCATCACAGGCAGCGCCTACTCCCCAGTCACCGGGGCTGCTGTCCCCCTGAGCCCCACCGCCCTCCAGCCACAGCGCCTGTGCCCCCAGCTCCTGCATAATGGGCACCTCAGGTGCTGGGCATGACTGTGCCTGCCTGGCTGTCTCTGGGCCCAGCATAGCAGCGAGGGGGCGGCCCCAACAGCCGGCTGAGTACAGGTCACCCACTGTGAGTAGCTGACCAGCCTCGCTGACCCCCAGAGAGGGGCAGGCGACGCCCTGAGGCTGCGTGGGGAACCGAGGGCACTGAACAGAACAGGGGGAGCTCATCCAGGGGCTGGGGCCCCCCAAGGGCCCCTGAGCCAGCCTTCCCAGGGAGGGAAATAGCGGGGCCAGCTCCGAGTTGGGGTCCTCAGGAGCGAGCTGGGTCCGCGGAGCCACACTCCACAGCTTCCAGGACGCCTCCCTGGGTGCTGCTGCTCCACACCTGCCTGGCTGGGGGTCGCCAGGGACGGGCCAGGCCCAGGGGTCAGAGGCCCTTGGGCCACAGGCTGGGGGTGGCACTGGAGGGCGCCTCTCCCAAGGGCGGAGCGGCAGGGATTTCCTGTGCTCTCACCTTGGAGTCTAAGCCGGGTGTCCTGGCCGCGCGGGCAGCGGGCAGGTGGGTGGTGCTGCACGAGGAAGTTTCTGGAGCTCGCACACCCGCGGCACCTGGGTTTCCACCCCACGTGAGCAATGCCCAGAGAAGGCACTCAAAGCCGCTGGCCCCGCTGTCTCCTTCCAAGCCGGGGTCAATGATCCTTATCTGCGGGATCTAATCTGCCAGTCCTTGCCATTTGGAGCCGGCTCCCGGAGGTACGGGAGGCCCAGGTGGGCAATCAGAGTGCCAGGGCTGGGCCCCAGGGGTGGGGCCTCCGTCCCTTCCCCAGCACTGCCTCCGGCTCGCCCCCTTAACCTCCCGCACACCCTCTGCAGCCTGGCGGGTGGCAGGCAGTAGGCACACAGAAAGGAGGCCAGAGAGAGCAGGCGGGCAGGAGAGGGCAGGGGCGGGGGCGGGAAGGGAGGCGCCCCCAGGGCTCCAGGGGAGATAATTCAGCCGTGGGTGGGTGATGCCGGCTGGCTGGGAGCTCCCTAGCAGCCAAGGTGAAAGGGAGAGAAGGTGGAGGTGCTGGAAGAGCTGGTCTGCTCGAAGGAGCCTGAACAGCCCCCGGGAGTTGAGCTCCGTGACCCCGGCCCTCCTCTTCGGAAGGATGAGCCTGAGCGAAGGCCACGCTGCGGGACCGGGAGTGCGGGGCACTCGGGGCGCTCGCGGGGAGCCCCTGCTGCGCTCCAGGCCTGAGTGTGGGGAGGGGTGGCCCGCAAGGCGGGCACGGCCTCCACCCTGGGAGGCTCGCCCCACGAGGAAGAGGACCATAAACAACGCCGAGAAAGCCAATCACACGCCAACCGTTTCACGCCGCTGCTCGTCCGGCCACGGGGCCCAGCTCCCCGGAAGAGAGGGCGCCCAGAGGAGGACCGGTTGCGGGGCCGGCAGCAGAGAGGGGAGACCAGGACTGGGCCTCTGGCCGGAGCTGCTCCCTGTCCGGGGAGGCCCCGTCCCCCAGGCCCCGGGCGGTGGGGAGGCCCTGCTCTCTCCTGCCTCAGGGCCTTTGCACTCGCTGTCCCGTCCGCCCGAGAGCTCCTCTCGCCCCCCCATGCCGACACCCGCCTGCTGTCACCCCACAGAGGCCCCTGCCCTCCAGCGGGGCCCGCACCGCATGACGTCCCCGAGCTCTGCAGACCCAGCACGAGAGCGCGGCCCCCGCACGGGCCTGCCACCCGCGCTGCCCTGCGCTCTGCCGGCCTCCCAGCGGAGGACACGCGCCCGAAGGCGCCGCCGACTCAGGACCTTCTGGAAAGCGGCACACACGCCTGGCGGGGGCCGGGGAGGGGTCTGCACCCAGCGCCTGGGCCTCGCCAGCCAAGGGCTGTGGCCGGACACCCGCTGCTGAGCCTTGGGACCCCCGTCAGCGGGGCTAGAGACCCCACCCTCTGGCACGGCCAGGACTCAGCCCACCGTGATGCCCACCGACTGGGGATGCGGCTCCTCAGCCCTTTCCCCTCCCTGCTGAAGTGAAACATTGCGTGCGGGGAGGAAGCCGCAGTTCAAAAAAAGAAGGGGCCGGGAGGGCGGGGGGGGGGCGAGACCAGCCAGGGCCCCCTCAGTTTCCCCTCCAGAAGACACGAAGGGCAGGGCCGTGGGTCAGTCTGACTGGATTCTGAATTCATGGGAACCCAGAGGTCCCGTGGCTATCGGCAGAGCAACCAGGCCGGCGGGCGCTATAGGGCCGAGGCCACCAGGGGTGCTGGGGGGAGGCGGGGTCCGCCCGCTCGCGAGGCCTCTGGCCCTTCAGGGCGGCTCAGGAGGCACAGCGGGCTGGGCCTGGCTCCCAGGGGTGCCCGCCAAGTCCCGCGGGAGACCCTGAATGTGGGAGCCAGGGGGACGGCCACCCGCCACCAGGGGGCAGCATCGGCACTTGCCGCCCGGGCTTCTCCGCTGGCTCCTAAAGCGGGGGGGGGGGGGGGGGGGGGGGGAGAGGGGGGGACCTGTCAGCCGGGCCGCACCCCCAGTCCCAGCAGCGCGGCCCCGCCTGCCTGGGGCGGCTCCTCCCGGTTAACAGCCCCGAGGGACCCCTGGCGAACGGTCCTCTTCACCCGGGTCCCTGTGCCCTCTTCCCTCACCCCGTCTTGGGGTCTCTCCTCCCCCGTGTTGCCCCCCACCTGGGGCGCATAGTGTGCCCCACTTCAAAAAGCACACCGAGGGTCGTGGTGTCCCCGTGCCACATGCATGCCCCGCCATCCCCGCAGCACAGCGCCCGGGGCTCCACGCGCCTCCACGCCCACTCGCGTGCTCGCACTCGCAGACACACACGGGCACACAGGAGAAACACATGAGCGCGCACACACAAACGCACGCCATAACACTCGTGTGCACACTCACATGTGTCACATGTGTTCACACTCACGCTCACACAGGTGGGCGCACACACAGCCACCTGCCCTGGTTACACAGGCCTCACACTTTCACACACATGTCACACAGGTGCTCAAACGCACCTACACACATGCACGCAGGCTCACACATGTGTGCACTCAAACACACGGACCACTCAACACGCTCACTCAGGCATGCACATACACACATACACACCTGCGTGCACATACACACACGCCACGCCACGCGCAGCACTCCATCTGGCCGGCGGGGTCCTCGCTGCCCAGGCACCGCCCCCCCCAACACCATGGGTCCCCCAGAGCCCAGCCCTCCTGCCCCACCCCACCCCCACCCTATCAGTCGGGATGGCCATAGATATGGAGATTAGACTAGGGCAGGATGGTCAGCAGGAGCCCCGGGCAGCAGGGGGGATCCCAGAGCTTCCTGAGGGGGCTCAGCAAGCCGGCACAGCAGGATAAAGGCTGAAAGTTCCGGGTACCCTGGGATGGGCGAGGGCGTGGCAGGAAGTCGGTGTGGCAGGTGTCCGCCCCACCCCACACCTGGCTGCCAGCCGCCTGGGCTGAGCAACTCTTTCCAGATAATGGGTGTGGAGGGCAGGCCTGGCCCAGCTGCTGGGTGTTGATGCCCTGGGGCGGGCGGAATGAAACCCAAGAGGAGCGTCACCCTCCCACGCCCCACCCCCCAGGATGCAGGGGCACCGCCAAGGTCTCATCAGGGCTACTGTCAAGCCCATTTCCCGAAATGGCCAAGGGGCGTCTCAGTGGATGGATGATGGTGGCATACGGAAGGGTGGACGGGTGGGTGGGCACATGGAAGCTGCAGACCTGTGTCTTTTCACCCGTGGGAGCCCAGCGGTGCAGAGGCCAAGGTGTTAATGCGGAGGCACTCCTAGCCCAACGCGCCTGTTGCCAGATGTTTCTAGACAGCAGGCCGCAGGGCCTGCCAGTTGCGCTCCAGTGGTCCCGATGCCAGTTGCCAACAGGTGTGTTCCCAGGCTTGGCTCTGGACAAACAACCGAGGGGTCCCGAGCAGTCCCGGCCGCGGCAGCCCCCGCCGGCACCCGCGCTCCCAGGTGGCCGGCCACGCCGGCCGCCGGCCAGGGAGAGGCCTGGCTGGGCCGGCCTGCGCTGCCGGGACAGACTTGTAAACTCGGCTCCAACAAGAATCAAATTTATGACAGAGTTTATTGGAAGGAGGAAGCAGCAATAAAGCGCGACACCCAGGGGGTGATGAGGGGGGCTCCGCAGGAGACACAAAGCAGGTACCCTCAGCCGCGCCACGCGCTGTTTAAACTCCCGGCTGACAGCTCGGCAGGAGCGGGCCAGACGCCGCCTGGGGGAGATGAAAAGCGTCCATTTCCTTCCTCCAGATAAACACGCCAGCGGCCAGATCCTTCCGGGATGATAAATGGCTTCCTCCGGCCACCAGTGGGGGGGTCACGCCGCCGACTGGCCGGAACCAGGGCCTCGATGGCCCTCGGCCAGCCTGTCTCCAGGGGCCAGGATGTTGCTTATCTAGCTGCAGACCCCCAGATGCCCAAACTGCAGGGGACCACGGTTGGGGGGAGGCGGTGATGACACCCCGCCCAGGCTGAGGGATTTCAGGGTTTCCCGGACCAGCAGGACTCTGGGGGGCTTCGTTGGTGGGCAGGAGGGGGTGGGGGCTTCCTGGGGACTCGTCGGTCCAGTTATCCGGCTCCCCAGGAGCTTGACCTGGCTGTGGGTGAGCCCAGGCGCCCCCTCCAGTGGGGAGACAGTCACCCCACATTAGGTGGCAGGGCTGTCTGCCCACCCCCCGGGGCTGTTCCAGGAAAAGTTGGTCTAAAGGACGAGCAGAGCCCAGGGCAGCCGCCCAGGCTGCTTTCACGGTCGGGGAGGTTATTTTCAGAAGGCCAGAGCGCTGGCACCTGCAGCCTGGAGCCGAGGAGAGGGAGGGGCGGGACCCCCGGTCCGCAGCACCAGCGCCCATCTGTCCTCCGGTCCGGTCTCCCAAGCTCCCCTTGGGGCAGCAGGAGAGCAGCGGAGTCTGCGGGAAGAGTCCCTGCCCCCAGCCTTTGCTGGGAACCCCCAAGGGCAGCTCCCTGCTCCAGCGGGGAGGGGACCCCCAGCGCTTAGGACACCCCTCCGCCGCCTCCCGCGGGTGAAAGGGGCCAAGGCCAGGTGGCGTGTGGAATGTCCAGCCGGGCAGCCCACGGAAGCGGATGCGACGGGGGGCACGGGGTTGGGTGTGGGAGGGGGGAGTGGGTTGGGGCGTCCCTGCGGGGGGTGGACATGTTTAAGAATTCTGATGGCGGGGAGAGGGGTGCACATGAGCCTTCCCGGCGCCCTAAGGTCATCTTTAATGGGTCTTTGTGAACATCCCCTCGATTTTTTAAAAGCGTGAGGGCCAGCAGCGCCTCCGGGAGGGCGCGGTGGGGCCTGGCTCCCAGGCCGGGCAGGAGCTGAGCGCACGCCGGGGCTGGGGCACACTGTGCAGCTCCTGGCCCGGGGGGCACCTGAGGACCCAAACTCAGCTCCGCGCCTCGTGTTGGACTGACACGAACAACAGACCCCGCGGCCGCAGCAGGGAGCCCAGAGGCCTTGAAGCGGGCCCTGTGGGCCCCTGCGGGTGCGCCCCACACCGGGGTCACTGCCGCAGCCTGTTCCCAGGGGTGTTTCCGGTTTGGTTCCTGTCTGCCCTGCCTCCCAGGCCACCCAGCCCCCCAGGAGCCTTCCACCTCCCAGCGCTAGCTCAGATGCAGATAGCTGGGTGGCTGAAGGGTGGGTGGGCGGGTGGGTGGGGCTTGGCTGATGGGGGGGAGGGAGGGAGGGATGGTGGACGCCAGGTGGGTGGGTGGGTGGAAGGATGGACAGACGGACGGGTATGCAGATGGGTAGGGGGGTGGGTATGTGGCTGGCTGGCTGGGTAGATGGGTGGTAGGTGGGTGTTCACAGGGCTCCGTTGCCTGACCCCGGGGTCAGTCCATGCACCTGCCGGGGGGTCTCAGGGTGGACATGGCCCAGCCTGGACCCTCTTCAGCGCCTGTGCTGCTCCCGCAGGGCTGGAGCCAGGGACCCCAGATGTGGCCCTCGTTCAGGGCCACACCAGGTCTGGGACAGCCGCCCCGGGGGGTCCTGTTCAGTGGTCACGGCCCGAGCTCCAGGCCCTAGGTCCTGCCAGAGCTCCAGTTCCCGCCCTTCTTTGCACCCCCGAACACAGCCCAGGGACGCACCAAGTCTTCGCTCGTGTTGGACGCATCACACGTTGGCCAGTGTTGCTGGACAGCAGGTCTCGGGCCTGACCCCAGCGTACTCCCCATGGTGATCGCCCCAGCCCTGGCTCGCACCCGCCCCAGCTGACCTGGCCTCCCCTTCCTGCTGGCACCCCGGGCTGTCCCAGCATCTCAGCGTTTGCTCTTGTTGTGTTTGCTGATTCTTTATCTCCACCCCCGGAGCGTGTCCTGTCCTTCCCGCGCTGGTGCCACTCGGCAGGGCTGGGGCTGCCCGGGCACGGAGGTCGCGTCCACGTCTTCACTGTTAGGTCTCAGGTGTCACTGTTTCCCCAGCAGGCACCTCCCACCCCCACGTCCTCACATCCACGACTTCTCCACCTTGTGGCTGCTGCCCGCCCCCCGCCCTGCGCACTTCCTCCGCTCCCCTCCAGGCTGTCCCCCACCAGACTGCACCCCCACAGCAGTGGGGTCCCTGCGCCTTGTCCTTGCTCACACCTGTAGTTCCTGCTCGTGGGGCCCGGCTGCTCTCACAGGGGCCAGCTGGGAGTTGGGGCACGGCCGCTGCTCCCCGCACCTGTGGACCCTCTCTGACACGCGTGTCCGCAGCCCGACATGTTGCCTGGGGCTGGGGCCGGGTGCTGAGCTCCATGGTGCCCCCTGTGCTTGGGCACGGGCTTACCAGGTGTGCGGCTCGCAGCGTCTCCCCTGTTTCGGGGGCTGCCTGTCCTGTGAGGGCGACCTCTTTCCCACAGCAAATCCCTGTTAAACACGCAGAGAGAGTGGGCCAGTGCTCTGAGCCCCAACAGGGGGACCACAGGAACCCCAAGGCCAGCCCACCTGGGAGGCCAGGCTGGGTTTCCCAGGGAAGCCTCACCTCGCCACCACCAACACTTGGAGCCCAGCAGTCTTGGGGGGCCCTGCAGGACGTCAGCGGCGTCCGGGGCTCAACCCACGAGAGGCCAGGAGTGCCCACCTGTGCAACAGCCCAAAGCAAGGCAGATCGCTGGCCCCGCACCTGGACCCTGTCCTGGCTTCCTGCAGCTCTCCACCTTCATGCGCAGCCACGCACCACCCCAGACCCAGCCCGCAGTACCCGTGTCGAGGCCGTGAAGGCTCACGTCCCCCCTCAGGCGCCCCCATCTCCAGGCCAGGCCTGCCGGCCCCGCAGGGACCCATGCTCGGGGCCCCGGAGCCTCTTCGGGCCACGGGACCCAGATGTTGACTTTTAGGGCTCTGTATGCTTTTCTGACTCGTGTCCACCTCCCTCAGCAGACATACTCCCCACGAGGGCAGAATGGGGTGAGCTTGGGCCCTGTGCCCATTCCTAGCACCCACCAACAGGCGGGACGGCAGAGCTGTAGGGCATTAGCTAAGTGGACAAGGGCCACAGACTTCAGGCTGCCCAGCCACTGGCCCCGTGGGGAAGCCAGACCCGAGGGGACACTGGAGACCCCCAAAGACCGGCGTTGGCAGGCAGGGACTGTGGCAGGCCAGTGGGGACCGGCAGGCTCAGGAACGAGCTAAGGATGAGCCCGGTTCCGCAGCTAGAGAGGTGGCCCCACAGGCTACCAAGGACCCCACGGGGCTCTGCTAAGCCCTGTGGACATCAGATGAGGATGGTCTGGAGAGGCGGGGAGGGCCTTGAAGGGGCCCCCCGCAGGAACCTGCTACGTCTAGGGTCTTGGGGGACCTGGGAGGCTGCAGAGGGAGAGCTGTGGGGAGCACCTGCCCACTGTGCTCGGCCGGGGTGTCAAGGACAGGAAGCTGGCTCTGCCCAGGAAGACCAGCCTGGCAGGGGTGGGGCTGCAGCCTAGTGGGCCTGGGGCGCCTGGACATTTCCCACGCCGCCTCCCCGCAATGGAGAGAGACCAGGCCCCGAGGGAGGCTATTGCAGGACTGACCCAGCCACCCGGAAGCCAGCCCTGGCCCCCCGCCAGGACTGGCCCTGGGAGAGAGAGGCGGGAGACTGCAGGGAGAAGCTGACAAGCCCTCCTGACGGCCTGCGCAGCGCCCCCCACCCGGCAGGCGCCAGTCCTGTCCTGGTGGCGGCCAGCCGGCTGCTCTCCAGGGCCTGATTTGGGGGCCCTGAAGGCCCACCTAATTTCGTGGCCTTGAGGCTCGCCCCCACTGGGACCCCCATCACTACAGGTGGCCAGGCGAGAGGGCCCCGCGTCCCTCCAGCGCCAGCGACGGCAGCTGGCTGCACGGAGCGGCGCCTCCAGGGAGCAGGTGGAGGTCAGCATCCTCCCTGGGAGGCGGCGTCCAGCCTCGCCTCTTCGCGAAGATTCTCCGGACAGCGCCGGACACTCTGACTGCCTGATCAGCATCGCCCCGGGGACCCCGGCTCCGAGCGGGGCGGGCGGGCTCACTGTGGTGGGGGCGGAGGTGGGCGGGTGGGGAGGGCGCCCGTGTCCGGCCTCACGTGCGTGAAAGCTGCCCTGTGTGGCCAGGTCACTCTTGGTTGGAATCTTGCTCTTCCCTCTCTTCTGTGTGTGACAAAACAGAGGCGCCCTCATCCCTAGAGCGCCTCCCCGCGGTGCCCAGGTCACTGGCAGGGGGGCTTTGGTGAGCCACTCGTGCTGGGGGGGGGGGCGGACACCCCGGGAGCGTGGCTGAGCACCGGGCCCGCTGCCTGGCAGGAAGGAGGCTCCGTGCGGCTCCCCGCCTGCCGTGGGTGTGGGCGGGCCCTCCAGCGCGGGGCCACCGCGGGCACAGACAGGGGCCGGACAGCAGGTGGCCGCGCCTCACAGTCTGGCCGCTGGGTTCTGGGGAGGCCTCGTCCTGATCCGCGGCCCCTGCTCCGCGCCGCCCCTCACGGTGGAGGGAGAGACGCCTCCTCTCCCCCAGCACACCAGCCCCATCCCGGCTCCTCCCAGCACCTCGCCTGGCCCGAAGCACCTCCCCAAGAGCCCACCTGCAGACCCCATGCCACTGGGGGCTGGGCTGCAGCACATGAATTTGGGGGGCACAAGCGTCCAGCGCAGCACCCCGTCTCCGATGTTCCCCCAGGAGACCCTTGACACTCGAACCGGAGCTCTGAGTCCAGCCCCCCGAGCCCGCATTCTCCGCAGCCCCAGGGGTGCCCCAGGGCAGCGCTGCCCCTGCACCGAGCTCCCGGCAGGTGGGCAGCGCCGGGACCTGAGCTTCAGAAGGTCGTCTTGTGCTTGGCGGCCGCCCGAGGCTGGCGCGCAGCGCGGACAAGGGACACCCCTGCTCCCAGGGCCGTCGGTGCCACATCTGCAAGTGTAGAAACAGGTGAAAATCCAAAGTGGCCTCCAGGTACACTGAGCGTTCTGGAACATTCCAGAATGAACATTACAGTTCATGGCAATAGCCGCAGGCCTGATCGCTGAGCTACAAGGATCCCAGCTGACCAGGGGTTCCTGGCCCGGCGGCCTGCCTCCCCCACCCGCCATCCTGCGGAGCGGACCCCGCCCAGGCCCCTGCCCGCAGCCGGCGCCCCAGCCTCCCTCACGCTCAGGTGTGCTCCTGGAGCTTCTGGCTCTGCGGTTGGTGGGGCCCTGGGCACCCCGCTTGCAAGAACCCCCCCAGAGCTCCTGCTCACAGCCAGGCCTGCAGATGGACCCCAGCCCCGGGCGCCGCGGGCCCCTCCCCTCTGTGGCTGAGCTGGGGCCTGAGCCGACACACAGAACCCCGTGAGCCCCTGCCCACCACCTGGGAGCCCCCGGGGCGCGCTGCCGGTTCCCGTGAACCCACCCGCTCCCCGCCCCGCAGCCAGAGCCCAGGCTGTCCCTGCAGTGCTGAACCCACTACCGGCCAGCCTCGGGGCGGGGCAGAGGGTCCCGCTGGGCCTGCTGTCCGGGTCCCTGAGTCACAGGGTGGGGAGCAAAGGCCGGACAGGCGCGGCCGGGAGCCCAGGAGCTCGGGCTGGCGGAGGAGGCTGGGGCAGCCCGGCCACCTGAGGGCGTCTCCCGCCACCCTGCAGAGGGCCTGGCCTGCCCCAGCAGGGGGGCTGCGACAGGGGCGGTCCAGGCGCAGAGCGGGTGGGCGGCCAGCTGCCCCTCCGAGGGTGCCACCCGCCCGATGCTCAGGCGCAGGCGCCGCACACCCGCCCGCAGGACCAGGGCAACGGCACAGGCGTGAACAGGAACGAGCAAGGGGGGTGGGGGGCAGCCAGGGCCCCCAGGGTGGGCGGCCGCGGTGGGTGGGGATCCCTGGGGCCCCGAGGCCTGGAGGGACCATGTGAGGGAGTCACGAGAGCAGGATGGAGCTGGGACCGTTCCTCAGCCTCTCCCGGCTCCACGGGCCGGGCGTGTGTGGCCTTCCCGCCCAAACTGCGTCTGCCCATCACTGCCCGTCGTGGCCAGGGTGCAAACCTCCCTCCTGAAGGAGAGGGAGACACCCAAGGAGAGGCCCTCAGGGCCAAAAGGACTCAGTCTTGCTGCAAATGGGCACCTGCCGCGCTCGCTGGACCCACGGTGCTCCCGTTGCTGCCCCAAGATGCCGCTGCTGCCACCGGCCCTGTGCATGCCCGCGGCCTGCCTGGAGGTAAGTCCCGAGGGCTTGTCACTGCTCCCCACAGAGCCCGGGGCCGGCAGGGCGGCCCCCACCTTAGCAGGCTGGAAACTGCTTTCCCAGGGGCTGGGAGGACCTGGAAACCCCTTTCTGGTGCCCTGCGCACACGGCCTCCAGGCCGGGAGGGGGCAGCTCGGGGACGGGGTCCCCTGCGCTGGGGGTGCCCAGGACTCCCCAGAGGCAGCCTTTGTGACCCAAAGCCGCCGGCCAGGCGGCTGTCCAAGGCGGGGCTGGAGGGGCCCTCACGGGCGGGAGCGGGGCGGCCGGGGCGGGCGAGCTTCTCCCGGAGGAAGCGAGGCCTGGGGAGGCGCTGCCGGGGCCCCTGCTCGCTTGGGAGGGACTAGCGCCTGCTGGGTGACCCTTGCTGCGGGAGCCTGGGGGCCTCCCTCCAGCCCAGCTCCTCGGCCCCGTCGGCCTCCCCACAGACCCGGGCTCTCGGGCAGAGAAACAGGACTTCAGGCGAGACGGCGGGGCGCGCGTGGGGGCGGGCCGGGGCGCTGCGTGACTGCCCGGCCACGGGCCCCGAAGCTGCCCGGCACCCGCCGGCTCAGACGCGCTTTCCCGAGCCGCCGGCGACCCGCCTGGCGGAGCCCGAGCACAGCCCGTCCCGGAGCATCGAGCATCGGGGGCAGATCCAGTTGGCCCCCCCCCTTCCTTTCTCTTCTCTCGGGATTTCCGGACCCGCCGGTTCTCATTCTGATTCAAACCTGCCTTTCCTCAGGTCCCCAAGGGCCCCAGGGGCCTCCCCCTCCTGTCCTCTGCCTCCCTCTGTTGGCCGCGGGACAAATAGGAGGCCCCCCCAGCCTGCGGCCCCATCCCCCAGCTTTGGAGGTGTGGGGGAGCGGAGGAGAGCCGAGGACAGGAGGGGGGCGGAGGGAGGGGGCTAGGAATTGGGTGATGGGGGTCTTCAGACACACCCAGTCAGGTCGGTCCGGGTCAGCGAGGCCTGCGCCCGCCAGGACAGATGACGGAGCGCCGGGCCCTCTGCTAGGCCTGCCTTGCACCCCATTTTTAACAGGGAGCAGTCAAATCCATAGTGTGGCACCCGCTGTGGCTGCGGCCGGAGCCTGCCTCGCCCCGAGCGCGGCTCACACGTTTATTTATCTTGTCGGGGTAATGCATGAGCTCCCGGAGAAGGGCTGAGGCTGTGACGGGCATTCCTGGACACTGGCATCACCGAGGGCACCGGCTGCAGACACGGCTGCCACCGGAAGACAGATCGGCCGCCTCTGGAGGAAGAGGCCAGCCCTGGGCCCCCGACTCCGGAACGGCTCTGGTGTTGTGCAGGAGGACCTGCCCTGGCCCCCACCCTGGCTGCCCCAGCCCCCGCCCCGGTCCTGCCAGGGACAGCGACTGCCCAGCTTCCCGGAGTCGTGAGGGCCCCTCACTGAACAGCCACCCCAGGAAGGAGGCGCCCTGATGCCTGCCTTACAGATGGGGAAACTGAGGCAGAGGGGTTCCATGGTGGGCAGGTGAGGAGCCAGGACTGAGCCAAATGGCCAGCAGACCAGGTGGCACTTGGGCGCTGGACATCATGGGCCTCGGCTCCCAGGAGCGGACACCAGGCATAAGGACAAGTCTAGCCGAGGCCACACGGCTGGTGGGCCAGGCCCACCCAGCGCCAGGGCAGGAACGCGTCCTCCAGGCTGGGGGACGAGTGAAGCCGGCCCTGGAGGAGGCGGAGCCCGGCGTGTCCCCTGGCTCCCTCCCTGGGCCCAACCCCACGCCCAGATTCTGGTGGCAGCTCCCCTCCCTGCAGCTGCTGCCGACTCCGCTGGCTCCCGTCTGCCCCGGCCTGTGGGGCAGCTCCCCTGTCCGCAGCTCCCGTGGGCCTCGGGCGCACCAGCCGCAAGTGCCTGAAGCCTTACACAGAGGGGCCGAGATTGGGTCATGTCCCGGGGGGTCAAGGGTCCATGAACTCGGGCCAGCTGGACCAGCTTAGGGATCTCACCCCCGTGGGCTCGCCAGCCGTGTGCCCGCCCCAAGGTCCCAGCGGAACCCGGCGGCTCTCCCTGGGGCTCTCGGCCACATGGCAGCCCTGGAGCCTCCCGGGGAGCCTGAGCAGCCGGGCTCATGCCCACCTGGTCTCGAGCCCAGCCGGGGTGGGAGAGAGGGCGGCCCCCCGGGCTCATGACCTGAGAGGGAGGGTGGCCCTGGGGAGCTGGGTCCGAGTCCCTGGTGGTCTGAATACCAGAAGGCAAAAGCCACACATCCCTGGGTCCCGCAGCAAGTTGGGGGGCTTGGGGGGGCACCGAGGGCACGACCACACCCCTCTTCCCCCGTGTCGGAGGCCCTCGCTCCCCACGGTCATCCTAGACTTGGGAGCCCACAGCCTGAGGGCGTCTGTCCCAGCTCCTCCGCTCGGCAGCCCAGGCCCCGCGTCCGAGCCAGCTCAGTCTTGTTCCTCGTTGTGCCTGAGTAACAGTCGGGGCGGACGCACGGCAGGCGCACCTCTGCGGGTGTGTTGCCTTGGGGGTCCTGTGGATGATGTCACTACGCCGGCGCCTCCCGCTCCGCTCCACTGTCAGCACCCAGGAGCGGCGCCGCTCGGCTCTGTGGCGATCGTTTAACTTACTGAGGTTCTCCACGACCACTGCACCATTTACCATCCCGGGGGGCTCTGGGGAGACTCCTTGCCGGCAATGGGGAGCCGCCAGGGCTGGGCAGAGGCAGGCGCTGAGTGGGGCTCATGCTGGCTCAACCGCCTGCAGGCTGTGCGCCCTCGAGAGAGCTACTGGGCCTCTCTGAGCCGCCCTCTCCCCGCCCACACCACGGTGAGGACCCCGCGAGCAGGTGACGGGCGTGGGCCAGCACCGGGGCTCCTCTCCCCGTCCCCCCGTCTCCCTCACTCGGGGCTGCTCTTCTCACCCTAGACCCGGGGCCGTCGGCACTGCCACCTTGCAGGGGGGACTCAGCTGAGCGGCCGGCGCTTGCTCAGACCCACCGCTGCCCGGCGCGGCCAGCCCCTCCCGGTCACGGCCGTCTCCCACCGCCCACTGGCACCGGTTGCAAAACCGAAGCTCAGACGGCGCCCGGAGCACGAGCTCGACCCCGCGAAGCCCAAGGAACTCAATAATCCCAAATAAGGTCTCCTATGCATTTCCCCAGGAACTCAGGCCAGCAGGCAGACCTCGAACATAGCTTAGAAGGAAAACACGTCACTCTGCTCTTGTTCCCCGGCTCTCTTTGTAAGTCAGCTGCGATCGTATCTCCGGCCCAAACAAAAGCGTCTCTCGGGCCGCCCGCCAAGCCCTGCAGCTCCAGGCATTCTTGCCGACAATTCAAAATAAGCACATGGCTGTAGGGAAATGATCGGTGGGGTTCAAGTTTAACGGGCAGAATGAGACCCACTATTCTTAGTCCCTGGAAGGGTTTTTGGAGGATGAACAACTCTCAGATCATCCGCCTGCCCTTCGGCTTAATCCTTTAATGTCAGGGACTTTTTAAAGCTTCCAAAGAGATGTTTCTGGAGACCAACATCCTCACCCCACGGGAGAACCGGCCCAGCTGGCCGGATGCAGGTGGGGGCTGGGTCGGACCACCCCAGGCTCGGCCCGATGCGGGATCTCGGCGCTGAGGCCAACCTGGGAGACGGAGCCAGGCCCTCTCAAGCGGCAGTGTCAGCCAAGTCGCTCAGTTTCTTCAGGTGTAAATTTCCCACTGACGAAATTGGCACAAGTGGTTTTACATTATTTTTTTTAAGATTTATTTATTTATGCATACAAGAGCTAGGTACAGGCCAGAGGTGCAGGGGGGTGAGAGGATTCAGCAGAGACAGAGCGGGGAGCAGAACAGGTGAATTGACTGAAATGCACTGCTGAGGGGAGCAGCGGGCGAGTCAGGAGAGGTCTGCTGCACCATGTGGGTAGCTCCCTGGCTGGGGGATGGAACTCGTGCTGCAGAGGTTGCGGACAGCTTCATGGTGCTGCATCTTGACCCCTTGTGCCACCAAGGAGGCCCCGCCATTCCTGAATCTTACCCTACACCGAGGCCTTCGGCGTGCGCTGGGGACCCACACGCCACTACAGGAAGCGGGACTGGTTCAAGCTGTGGGGCCTGCACCTGGGAGGCCAGCCCCCGAGGCTGGGGCCAGCTCCCCTAGCCCCTCCCACCCGCCCCGGCCCTGTGCACGAAAGCTGCCCAGCAGACCCCCCCAAGCCAACAGGGCGCTGAAGCAGGGTCACCCGAGGCAGCATCCCCGCCCGCGGCTGCGGCGGCAGGACTGGTAAACCATTCTCAGGGGGAGAGGCCTCTGCGGGCGGTAAGTGGGCTCCGTGACCGAATAAGGCAACATTACCTTTCCCTGTTGACAGCAACCCCAGGAGTGAGACTTGGGGAGCACTGGAGGAAAAGGCAGCTCCCTCCATGTCTCCCAGTGTCCAGTAACTCCGCCCAAAGCCAGTTCTGAAGTCCTAGAGAAACAGCGACTCATCACCGCGCACACTCGTGGCCCAGCGCAGACACCCAAGCATGCCCCCGCCGCAGCGCCGTCGGGGCAGAGAACCCGGCTTTGAACTGCGCACGGGTGAATGCAGGGAGGGGGCTCCCTGGGAGTGTTGTTGCAGGGCTTGAGCGAAAACAGAGGCAGCTTTTAAGGGGAAAACTTCAGCACCCTCCCCGCACTTGCCTTAGCGTCCTGAGGATGGGCTTTGAGCTTTCTTTTGCACGTAAGGCGGTTGTCCCGGCCCACGGGACCACGTGTGGGGAGGGGCTCCGTGGGCAGAGCAGGCTCCTAGGAGCGACTGTCCAGGCCAGGGTGCGTGCTGGGGGCCAACAGGGGCTCTAAGCACGAAACAGACCTTGCGCTCGCAGCCTTGCACCCCCCTCGCCTCTGACAGATGGACAGACAGACTCCAGCCCCGTCAGGCACCGCTCCAGGCAGCCTCCCCAGCGCGGCTGGCCCTGCGGAGCGGGGTGAGGGCTGGGTCTGACCAGACGGGATGCATCACCACACACTTCCCACAAGGCCCTGACTACCCTGAGGTCAGGGCCACCTGCTGCTGTCGCCTGCCCCCCACCCCAGGGCATCCCCCATGTGCTGCCCTGAGAGGGAGGATGGGTGAGGGAGGGGATAAGCAAGAGGCCTTGCTACGTCACCTCTCTGGAACCCATCAGGGTCCTGCAAGGGGGCTGCCGGGGAGTGCGGGGGGCACAGGGGTGCTGCAGGGGGACTTCCAGGGCCAAGTCAGCCAGGCCCAGCTTTGGAATAAGTCTTAAGGCCGAGCTGGCTTCTGGGGAGGCCAAGGTCACGAGTCCTCAGCTTCCTGACCGCCACCCCACTCACCCTGGGTCTCACCAGGCCCTCACCTCCTACCCCTCCTTCTCCAAGCGCAGAACAGCCACACTGAGCTCAGGGCAGGGCAGGGAGCGCCCCTGTCCCCTGCAGTGGAAGGTCCAGTGCTCAGGGCCCCTAGGTGGAGCCCCGAGGCCACCCCAATGCTGTCAACTCACCCACTTAAGGAGCATTGTCCACCTTGCCCACGGTGGGGACCACCTTGGGCCCCAGGCTGGTCCGGAGAACACCTCCCTGAAGCGCTGCGGCCGCGGCCCAGACGGCTGCCCTGTGGCCGTGTCACCCGTCACGCGACCTCCCTGCTGTTCCCAGGGCATAAACTAGGCACCAGCCGGCGGTCGAGGCACGGCCCAAGCACACGGCCGCAACTACTGTGTGCCCAGCCCCGCGCTGCCATGCCCCTCCTGGCCCACGGAAGCCCTGGTGACCTGATTATCCGCGCCAGAGGGGGCCCCCCAAGGCGGACATGATGGCAGCGCCTGGGCGCCCCTGCCTGTGCCGCGGGGGGGTGGTGGGAACTGTTGAGGGGGGCGTGTCTCGAGCACCTGGCACAGCATGGGGAACAGAGGAGGCGCCTGGGGGAGGCTGGTATCGCGGTGTCAGCTGGGAAGGGTCCACTCTCCTGCCAGGGCCCAGTGGCCCTGACTTTTCCCAACCCTCACCCTCCCCTTCAGCAGCCAAGCAGACTGAGCAGGCCCCGCGCCAGTGGGTCACCCCAGGCTACCGTCCAGGCTGTGGGGGTCCACGGGGGTCTGTCGGGTGGGGGAAGTAGCTGTGGGTTAATGATCAACCCTTGGCAACACCTGGCTGCAAACCCGCAGGCGCCTCTGACTCATGCCACAAACTCGGCTCAGGTGCGGCAGCCTCCGCGGGCACACGGGAGGCGCGCGGATGGAGGCGACCACGCTGGACCCTCTGCTGACGAGTAAGGAGGGGGATCCGCAGGGTGGGGGCAGAGGTGCCCCTCGCGGGGCACCGGGAGCGGGTGGGGATGTGGAACGAGGCGCCTCGAGACGCGCACAGCCGCGGACCACCGCACCGGCCCCAGGGCTTCTCAGCCCCGGCAGTGCTGGCCGCGGGGGTCAGCCTCGGCTGCGGGGGCCTCCTGTGCACCTCAGGACGCCCAGCGCCATCTCCCCTCCACCCAGAGACCAGCGGCACCTGCCCTCGGGCGGCACCGGGAGTGTCTCCAGACAGGGCCCAGGTGCCAGGAGGGCACGCCCAGCTGCCCTGGGGAGCCCGCCCTGTCGGAGGGGGCGCCAGCTGGGTACCCCGTCCAGTTGCGCCTCAGGGGCCGAGGCCTTAGGGCCGACCCCAGCTCTCACTTGCCAGCTGCCTCGCCGTTCTGTGCCTCAGTTTCCTCATCTGTAAGATGAAGCTAGTAACGGCGTCCACCCCAGAGGACTGGGGAGGTGGGGGTGCGCTGGTTATGTCGTGGCGGGGACCCTGAGCATAGGGCGCGGCCTGCAGAGGCTCCGGGTCCTCCTGGTAACCCCAAGGCCACCCTCCCCCGTGCAGGAAGAGGGGACCTCTGGTCCTCATGGTGGGCTGGGGCGGAGCCCCGGGAGCCCCTCCTGCATGGGGCAGGCGCAGTCTGGGGGCCTCCGGCCAGGAGGAGGAGGAGGAGCTGCACCATCCCCAGCTGTGAGTGTCCTCCAGGTCCTGAGAGGCCCCTGCGCTCTGGGGACACTCTGGGCGGGCGGACAGCGTCTCTGAAGAGAGGCCACCTCTCATCCCATGGGAACTGGGCCACCAAGTCCGTGGCTTGAACTCTCCAAGCCTCTGGGGAGGAGGGCGGAGGGGGAGGGACAGGACCCCCCCATCCCCCCCGCCCCCGCCTGCCAGAGAGGAGATGACGCAGCCCTCAGTCTCGGGACCCCAGGGGGGCTGTGAGTTCCCTCCTGAAGGGCGGAGGGAGCAGCAGGCCCCTTGGCGACATGAACGCTGCTCCCCCGTCAGAGGTCAGAGTCTGGGGAGCAGCCTCCTTCCCAAGGCTGGTACATCCCCCTGAAATGACCCTCCGACTTGGGGGGCCTCTGACCTCCTCTAGGAGACAAGTTCCAAGGGCAAAGGGGAACAGAGGAAGGATTTGCAAAAGGGCACACGTAAGCTGAAAAAGGACTTTTTTTGGGGGTTTGTTCTCAGTGTCCGGGAGTCAAGACAGAGGGAGGAATGTGAATTGAGCAACCCAGTGTTTACAGCGCAGCCCTCAATCACTGCCAAGTGTTGCCAAGATTTTGAGATCTCTGCACTGAGATCTTCCTCCACAGGGACTGGGGGGCGGGGCGTGCTGTCAGGGGCGGGGCGGCCGGCCGCACCCACAGGGGAGGAGGGGGCACGGCCTCTGGACCGCGGGGAAGCCAGGGTCTGTGAGCCCCAACAGGTGCAGCCCCAGGCGGGGCGGAGGGGCTGCGCGGGGCCCTGTGTTGGGTGGGCCACGCCGTGCTCTGTGCCGCCGCCAGCAAGGGGCAGACGGTGGCCTCCGGTGCCCAGAGCACCCGGGGCAGGATCACCGAGCGGGAGCCAGGGAGTGGGGCGCCCATGCTGCCAGCACAGGCCTGGGCACCGACCTGCCTGGCCCTAAATCCCCTGCTGCCAGTGCAGGGCTGTCACTCCAGGGGTCCCCTGGAGGGCCCCTTGTCACAGTTTTGGAACCTGCCTCCCTCAGTTTCCTTCATTCATCACTGAGCTCCAGGCTCTCGGAGCCCCTGGTCACAAGGGCACTAACTTCAGAGGTGGGCAGTCAGTCACACTCTAGTGTAAACGAGGCTAGTGCCAGCCGCATCTGGAAGTTGAATGGTGAGGTTCAGAAAGGGGTGTCGGCTCTGGGGAGGCTCCCTGGCCAGGGTTGGGTACACAGCTGGCCACGAGACACCCCTTATCCCCTTATGAGTAGCCCTTTCAGGGTCCCGTGCAGTGACTTCCTTCCAGGCCAGGGCCGGGAAGGGCATGAGGAGACCCTGGATCTGGTCGGGGCTGGGAAGGCCTTGTGGTGTGGACCTGGGCCATCAACCCCTTGGTCTCAGGTTCCTATAATGTCCGCATGGAAGAGGACGGGGACCCCAGGCTCCTGACACTGAAGCCTCTTCAGGCTGCGACCCCGAGTCTCTGCACCCCGAGTCTCTGACTCCAGCGGGAAGGGGTGACTGTTTGTCAAGACGGAAGCTGTGCAATGTGGCTCTTGGGTCCGGAGAGACAACGGGGTGCTCGTGAGATGACAGTAGGACCGGCCGGATGATGGGGTGGCTCCGTGTGTGTGGGGAGGCCTCCGGCAGGCGGGGCTCTCCCAGAAGGGGTGTCTTCTCAGGGCCACGGCCATGGTGACCTGGTGTCCGCAGGGAGTGCGGGCCAGAGCCGGGCTGACCCCAGCGTGGTGGCAAAGGCCTTCCAAGTCACCAGCCTCATGGATTTGTGTGCGTGTGAACATCCTGTCGGGAAAGGCCTGCAGCGCGGCCGGCGCTCTGGAGGCAGGGGCTGCGGTGACTGCGTGCAGGTCTGGAGTGAAATGTTTATAGAGCTGAGCTCTGTGACCCCGGGCGGGTCACGGCCCCTCTACAAGCTATTTCCTCATTGCCGTCATGACGAGGCGTTGCACAAACAGCCGCACTATAGAGGGGAGGCCCAGGAGCCTATTGGTTCAGCAGCAGGGACAGAAACACAGTCTTTGAAAAGTGAAAGTGACTTTCCCTCACAGAAGAGAGGCCTGGGGCAGGCATTTCAGGATTCCAGAGCTGGGAGGGGCTTCACGAAGTTAACAAAGGCCCTCGGTCCTCCTGTCCGGCTGCTCTGCTGGGCGCCTTCGCGGTATCCGCCTCACAGTCCACAAGGGCTGCCTGAGCTCAAGCCATTAAGTCTTCCAGCACCGGCAAGAGAAGGGCTAGGCAGGCACTGCCCCGCCCCAGGTCTCACCTGGCTGCAGGGAGACCAAGACATGCGGTCTTTGTTCTGGTGCTCACGTGCCAGCTAAAAACAAGTTTTCTTTCCGTAAGAAAAAGGACGAGAACAAGAGTGCGTGTGTGCGCACGCGCGTGTGCGTGTGTGTGCGCGTGTGTGTGTGTGGTCACTGGCAGTCTGTGGTCCGGGATTCAGGACGGGAGGCCACCCATGGGCCAGGGACCTGGGTGAACCTGGGTTTCTGAGTATTAAACATGGGTGGCTGGCGCCCATGGCCTCTGCTTCAGTTGAGCAGAAAAGCAAAGGCAAATCCAGAGAAACTGCTGGAGTATTTGCCCGCTGGGCCGTGCCGGGAAATGCCAGCGTTATCTCAGTCTGCCCTGTACGAGGGAACCAGCCGGCGCTGCCTTCTTGAGTGGGCAGGCGGCCACCGGGCACATACTCCAGCCCCGGCGTGAGCCCCGCGCCAGAGCACAGGGGCGGCGGCTGGGCTCAGCAGCGGGGCAGCCCCTCTCCGGCCCGCCGGCCACGCCCGCGGGCCATCTTCTTCCTGGTGGGTCAAACAGTGGTGACCCCTGGGATTCCCCCGTGGCTTTCACGCTGTTTTGTGGCCAGTGACTTCCGTGTAAACACTCTGTATCAACATTCACCTGGGGCACGGCACGCCCTCGCCCCACCAGCAGTGCTGAGAGTTAAGCAAGTAAAGGCGACAGCCCACTGGCCTCAGGGCCTTTGCACGGCTGTTCCTGGGGCTGCAGTGTCCCTCCCCCCAGGCCTCATGGAAACAGCCCCCTGGCCCCCATCTACACTTTCTGTGTCTTGTCTTTGGCCCCCCTCACTCTCAGACCAAGGTCACTGGCTTATCCTCTTCCTCCCAGCTGGGCAAAGACTTTAAAATAGAGGCCCGTGTCCCTTGCGCTTGGATGCACACCAGGGCAGGATGAGGTGCTTGCTGAGGAGAGGCTGCCTGAAGTCGTCCACTTGCCTAAATATTTGCAGCTGAGCCCCCAGACGCCACTAGAGACGAGAGATGCTTCTCATTCCCGGCGTGGCAGCGCGAGGGAGTGTTTTCCTGGTCCGTGTGGATGTCGGAGCTTGCCCTCTGCTTGACCGCGCACTGACAAGATTCTGGCTTGTTCTAAAAAGGGTTTCAAGGTAGCCTTCCAAGAGCTTTAAAATGCTGTAGGAAACAAAATACTGTGGAAGTTCATAGGAAAGCAGGTCCAGGGAACAGTTTTGGGAGCAAGCTGATGGCCAGAGGCGTCAGCACCCAAGGCTGGCTGGGGCTGCCCGCAGCCACTCACCGGCTCTCAGGGCAACGCTCGGGAGGTGCTGTAATGGACGCCCCAGTTACAGGTAGGAAGTCTGAGGCACAGAGCAACAGGTGCTTGTCCGAGATCGTTGAGATGGCAAACGGCAGGCGGGTGTGAGTGAGGGCCCCTGGCTAGCGGCTCTAGGCCCTGACGCAGGAATGTGGCCCCCCCACCCCGTGGTGACATGGAGCCCTAACCGCCTGCACAGGGTCCTGCCCAAGTTGTCTCCAAGACTCCTGGCAGCCAGTCCTAGAGGAAACAAGAGGCCTTCACAGTCACACGGTGGCCCGGACACGAGAGCAGTCTCTCTCCTAGCTCAGAACTTGGTCGCAAGCGGGGTGGGCCACTGTCCGGCCCCCTGCCGCCCAGGAGCCTGGTCACTGCCCACAGCTGCCAAGGCCACTGGACCTTGCCAGCCCTGAGGAAGCCCTGCCCTGTCCGGAGCCCCAACGGCTCGTGGGGCAGCCTCCACCTGCTCAGCAGGCAGCCCCTGCTCAGCAGCCAGGAGATGGGCTGGAGGACTCCTTATCCTCCCGCAGGCGTGGGCTGTGTCCATCTAGAGCACATCTGGGGGACCCCAGTGTCCCGAGGAAGGGGAGTAGGTGCTAGAGCCCACACCACGCTGGGCGCACCAAGACCCACAGGCTCTGGCAGCGAAGCTGGCACCTTTCTGTGGAAATAGGGCCCCTGCAGATGTGAGGGGCTGAGCAGCCCAGAGGCAGGCCCATGACCCCCTTCGGGGTGAGCAGGGCTCCTTTTAGCCCTGGTGTCCACGGCAGCGCAGCCCCAGAGAGACAGCCTCTCTTTTGGACCCCAGAGCTGTACCAAAGTCAGGTGGCTTCGCCGACGGCACTGGGGTGCTAGCTCTGGGCCCCTTCTGGAGCCCAGCAGTTTTCATGAACCAGTGAAAATTGGGGGGTCTCTCAGGTGGGACTCCCCATCAGAATGTTCCCCTCAGCCCTGCGGTGGCAGGGACAGGGCAGCTGGCCAGTCGCCTCTACTTTGCCCCAGTTTCTTTAGCTTAATATGTTGCCGGTGTGGTTAGGGCCGAGCTCCATGCACCCAGCCCCCCCACGTCCTGCTCCACCCTGTGCTGGCCTCGAGGGGCCAGGACGCAGCTGCTCGTGTTCTCCCCGGCCCAGACACCAGCCTGGCCCCACGTCCAGGGCAGCAGCCATAGGGCCATTCCTCAGCTGCCAGCAGCAAACACCAGGGCTCAGCATGTCCGCTGCAGGCCCGAGCATGGCCACGGTGTGGTCCTGCCCCTGGCCCAGCCCCGGGTGCAGCTGAGTCCTGGTGTGGGTGGGGGGGTGACACCCCTCCATCCAGCCAGCCTGTGCCGTGGCCCCCCGAGCGAGGCCCCCAGGCCCAAGGGCTGGCAGGGGTCACTTCTCAGAGAGCTTTTGAGGTCAAATGTATCTCGGGGCCCACCATGGCCTGGCCCGCCCTCGCTGCTTGCAGGAACAAAGGCAGCCTCACCTGGCTGGCTGGTCCCCTGCGATGCCATGGCCCGCTCTGGCCTGTGCCCAGTGTGGGCGGGAGGCTCCGGGCGCTGAGTCCTCTTAGAGCACATCCCCGGGGTCGCTTCCCGTCCCATCTGGGAAAGCTTATCTGGCCCTAGCTCTGTCCTGTGTGCCTGCGGCTGAAAGGGCCACTCAGGCAGCCTGGAGGCGTGGCTGGGTCCCCGGGGGTGGCTGGCGCCGGCTGTGGCGTCCCTGAGACCGGTGCCCCCACCCACGCGAGGCGAGGCCGTGCGGGGTCCCCGCAGGACACGGGCCACCTCCAGGCCAGCAGGGCGGCGACCAGGGCGGTGAGCGCGAAAGGCCTGCTGGGCCAGCCGGGGGCAGGGCCAGGCGCAGGTGCTGAGACCGCGTCTGGGGGAGGCCGGTGCCACCACGGCCTGCACATCTGCCGAGCTCGCCCCTGCGTCTCAGCGAGGCCCTCAGGACTGTCCTTTGCCTTCTGAGAAGAGCCACGAGTGTGTTGAGTAACAGAAAAATCTCCCTAGAAAAATCTTCCCTCTCCAAATAGCTTAGAAATCTATCTGGAGTCCGCGATCTCACCTTTAGGTCATTGCCAAGAGTCCTGGCACCGGCGTTGTTGACCGAAAAAGAAAAAAGACAGGCTGCGTTTCCTTTGAAGGAGCAGGGCCGTAAATATTTGCACTATTAATTAGAATCCCTCTAATTCCCCCAACTGGAGCACCCCGGGCCCTGGGAACGCAAACAGACGAGATGCTCGTCATTCCTGGAAGGCCCCAGCCTGGCCTTCCCGCGAGCCCTCGGCCCCTTGGTCCATCCCGCCAGACGGATGGATGGAAGGTGAGGTGGGAAGGCGCCGGCGCGGGGCGTGGGGTGCAGCGAGCACGGGGTCTCTGCGCCTTCTCTCCATGCCGGGGGCCGGGCCCAGCCACACTTGTCTGTCGTCCCCTGGAGACACATACAGAGGGAGGTTGCTCTGGCTGCTCTTGACCAGAACTTTCTAGAATCTCTTGGCTTTGCTGCTTGGTTCCAGCGCTGCCCAGCTGTGAGGGCTTGAGTCCCCCTGGGGATCGATTTCCTCAGCCATCAGTGACAACACAACTCTGGCCTGGCACGGTGGGGGACGGCGGGACAATACAGGCCCGAGTCTGATTCCTGCGGCTTTGCCTTGCCAGGTCCATGAGCCTGAGGCCACCCCCCCACCCCCCACCTTCAAGGAGAAGGTGACAAAGCGACAGATCCAGAGGGCTAGAAACCCTTCAAAATGCGCCGGAGGGACGGCTGCTACCTCTGGCTTTTCCCAAGCGAGGCCACCAGCTGCCAGGGCTGGAGCCGACGGCGTGGCTTTGGGTCCTCGTGGCAGAAGGCCCTTCTCTGGCCGGCCAGCCGCCCCCCAGGCCTGCCCCCCACCTGCTCAGGCCCGGGCGAGAACCAGCCGGACCGCACCCTCGTACCCGCTTTGCGCCTCTTTACCGAGCGCCGTCGTTATGGCCAGTGAGCTCGGTTGGATTTTTCGCTACTTTCACCCCACTTCATTCTTTTTTCCCATTCTGTTGAGGTTTGGCTAAGACGCAGGGCCAGCAGCTCTCACTCCCATGTCCACCAGCCACACTGGGGCCTTTAAAAATAAAACCTGATAAACCTTAAAAGGACGTCCTGTGTCCAGCGCCTCCTGAGGGGCACGGGCGGCTGTGCTGAGCGAGAAGAGCCAGCTGAGGCCCAGTGGTGTCAAAACCAGGCTTTTTGCGCCTCCCCCCACCAGCGCGGGTGACCAGGCCTGGGGCACGGCGCGGGGCAGCCTCCGGGAGTGGACGCCTCATCTGTAAACTGGGGAGGACAGAGCACGGGCCAGTCCTCGTCACTTGCCCTCCGCCCTCCTCTGCCCCTTCCTCGGGATCCCGTCCTCTCCTCCGCCTCCCGCCCCCCACCGTCCACACTACAGGGCCACTGAGCTCTGCCTGCCTTGCCCCGGGTCCTCCGGCCACCACGGGACCCCACGGGCCAGCGCCTGGGGGATCCCCTCGAGTCCCTTCACAGGCCATAGCCCATGAGTGGGCGAACAGAGGTGGCACAGGCACGCCGCGGAATAGCACCCCCAGAGAAAGAAACCAGGTTCTGACACGGAGCATCATGTACCGAACATTCTGAAATAACGAAAGTGAGGGACGATGAGCAACACTTAGGAGGGGAGACCAGCCACCGCGTGCTCTGTGACACGCCTGAGGGCGTCCAGCACGGGTTAACCCCAGACAGCGAGTGGCCTCGGCGAGGCTCTTCCGGTGGCGGCGGTGTCTGCACAGACGGTGCATGCGCTGGTGACGCGTTCGCCTTAAAGTGGTCAATCTTACGTGAACTTCATGCTGTTACAATTTTTTGAGGAGATTTATTTATGCATACAAGACCGGGGTGTGGCCCAGAGGTGCGGGGGTGAGAGGACTCCCCAGAGACAGAGTGGGGAGCAGTAGAGCAGGCAGATCTACTGAAATCCACTGCTGAGGGGAGCAGCGGGGAGACAGGAGGGGTCCTCCATGCCCTGTGGGTCACTTCCTGGCCGGGGATGGAACTCGTGCTGCAGTGGCTGCACATAGCTTCATAGAGCTGACGCTTAACCCCTGCGCCACCAGGGAGGCCCCCCAATATAATTTTTTTAATTTGGAAAAGCCAGCACAGCTCAGTCTAGCTGCCTGTCTCCCCACTCGCCCTCACCAGCACCTCCTTGCGCTAAGTCACCCCCCTAGCAAGGGCCATTGCAGCTGTGCTGGGAGCTGCCTCTCCTTCCAGGCCGCACCCTTGAGCCCCACGTGTGGCTCTGGGCTGGACGCCGGCGCCCCCTCCTAGCCTCACGGAGCCCCAAGAGGGGACGCAGCTGGCCCAGGCCCTTGGCACAGACGTGCCGGCCAAGGTGCCAGCCCCAGACTGCACTTTGGCCTCCCCACTTCTCTGCGAGGCTCTGAGGTGACTCCTCCTCACACTGCCTGTCTCCCCCAACCACCTGCCCACTCTGGGGCTGGGGCTTCCTTCTGCTTGCCTGCGCCCTGCTCCCTGGCACCCTGACTCAGGGGCCCTCCCCCACAGGTGCTCAAGCACCAGGCCCCCTGGAGCAGCCTTGCTGAGACTCTGGTCAGTCCCACGATCAGGCCTGCGGCGTGTGCTGGGCGGGTGGGGGCTGGGGGGCTGTGAGCCTCCGCTCACCTCCTTGATCCCCCGGGCTTGCTGCTGGGTGATGTCCCAGGGGCCTCAGAGGGCGTGGGTCCTGGTGTCGCCCGGGCAAGTGGGCTCTGACCTGGGAGCCACGCCCCAGCAGCCTCTGCATGGCAGAGACTCAGCTGAGCTGGGTGGCTGGAGTCTGGAAGTTCAGAGGCCCTAGGAGGCTGGGGGCTGTCAGGGTCGGGAAGGCCGAGCCAGGCGGGCAGGCCTGTCCCAGCCAAGCCCATTTTAAACCCAGGCCGACCCCAGGCCGCCCCCCGAGGGGAGCTGCCTTCTCTCCCTCCCTCCCTCGCAGCCTCGCTGAAAAGGGAAACAATTTTCCATAATTACAAGCATCGTGCGGGGTGATTGCTGTGTCCTGTGACGAGGCTGAGGCTGCGGTGACAGGCCAGCCACCTCCCCACGCCCAGCCCTCGCCCGTCTGCCTCTGACATAAACACCTTCCTGGTGCAGCCGGGGCGCCCCAGGACGGGCTGGGGCTGGGGGGGCTGCTTCTCCTCCTGGGCCTCCTGCTCCCCGCCCAGGCTGCCCGGAGCCCGTCCCCCCAAGCCCGCATCCTTCTCCAGCCTCGTTCACCGAGCAACAGCCGGACCAGCCGGAAGCAACGCGCTGGGTCAGGTATGTGGCGCCCGGGATGAAGCATCTTCCCAAACGGGCCGAACCTGGGGCGGCGTTTCCGCGTCTCTCGGACGCAGCCGAGGCTCCGTCGCTCCACAGCTTGACGGAGCCAAGAAAATGGAAAGAAGAAAAATGGTCTCCGCTGGAATGAATCAACATCTATTAGTGGCTGTTTAACATATTTCGGCTAATAATAATGCATTAAATAATGTGCATTTTCAAGCCGCTAAACACACAATCGCTGCCCCTGCCCCCAAGGTACACAATGGCGGCTAAAAATAGCTCCAGCTCATATTTACATTCCCCCCCCACCGTGAGCCTTTTTGGTTTATAGTTCATCATTCCGGGGTAAGAATTCTAAAATTTTCTCTGTGTATTTACACAGCCGCGCTATTGCCATGGATCACGTCGGCTATCAGGCCCTTCCAAGAAAAATGAGCTTTTATCTCTGCTCCGCGCGGGGCTTGAGTCAGAAGCGCCCTGAGCTATCTCGCCGTCCCAGCGAGCGCCCGCGCTTGATCTTGGGGGCCACAGGCCCGGCCTCTTAGCAGCCTCTGCAGCTGGGGGGCCCCAGCGGAGAAGAGGACCCTCAGGTGCCGGCCTCCCCGCCCTGTCCAGCCCGAGAGGGATCGGCCGCCAAGGGTGGGGGCAGGTGACCTCTCCAATGCTGGGAGGACGGAGCTGGAGCCCCCCCTCCTGGACACTGGGCTTGGGTGGGGGGGGGCAGGGAGCAACGCCCTCTGCAGCCAGCTTTTTGGTCTTGCTGCTACCATGTGCCTTTCTGCTCCCCGTCCGGCACCCATCCCCGCGGGCCTGTCGAGACCAGGAGTCGGCGCCTCCGACGCCTTGGGTGGGCATGTGGTCTGTCCCCACCCAGGGCCAGCCAGAGCAGGCAGCTCATGGGTGTTACACGTCACCCGTCGGTGGACTATCGGGGCCCCTGGGGCTCGCAGGCTCCCGGCATGGCCTCGTTCTGCCTTGGGGTGTGGGCGGCATGGGATCCTTCCACAGGGCGGGCGGGCGAGCCCTGTTCCAACACTGGCCCGCCGGCGCGCACGCTGTGGTCAGGGGCTGCTCGACATGTTGTTTAAAGTAGTTCTGCCCCAGAATTTATTGTATTTATCTGGAGGTGCCACGGGGATGAGGGCTGAGATCCCGGAGCAGCTCCGGGTGGGTCTGCGCTCTCCCTGGCGCCTGCCTCCCTGCCCGCTGGGAGGACCAGGGCTGGAGACGTCCTCTCTGAGGTGAGGGTGGAGGGGCAGACGCCCCTGCCTGTGCCCCAGCGGGAGTCCTCAAGAACGGGGCTGGTCGGCTACGGGCAGCTTTCATTTTCCCAGATCCAGCTCTGCAGGGCCTGGGGTTCGAGCTCAAGCACCGGCCTGTAGCCTCTCCCCCTCCTGACCGTTCCTGATTCACCTCCATCTTCTTACAAGCTCAGAGTGATGAAATAGGGTCCCCGGCCAGGCCACCCACGAGACAGCCTGTCCCCCAGGACTGGAGCCTCCGTCCCCTCCCCCGCACCAGCACCCCTTCCCTGCGTCCTGCCTGGCGCGAGCCCACAGGGGCGTTCAGGACCCCACAGCACCCCTCCCCGCCTCCCGGGCCGAGAAGCCGGTTCAGCGCGGACGGAGGCGCCGCGGGGGGAGGCCGGGGGAGGCCGGGGGAGGCCGGGGGCGGGCGGGACCCGCGGCCAGTCTGGCGGCCGCTCCTCCCCAGCGCCCTGCGCCCGCGCGCGTGTCCGGGGCGCCCTCGCGTTCTCCGGGCGGGCGGGGCGGGGCGGGGGCGGGGTCCGCAGGTAGCCGGCTGTGGGGAGGGAGGAGGCTGGCCCGGGACCCCAGCCCAAAAGGCCGCGGGGAGGAGCGGCGCCGGGGCGCGCGAGGGCGGCCGAGTCGGGCTCCTGCGCGCGCGGCTTCGGGTCCTGCTTCCCGGGAAGGCGGGGGCCGGTCCCGTCCGTCTGGGCTCAGACCCCGGCCCGCCGAGCCGGAGCCGAGCCGGCCCGCGCCGTCGCGGAGCTCCTGGGGTGACTGTCCCCCTCCCCCGCCCCTGGAGCCCGTGCGCCCGGGGCGCACCGGAGCCGCAGCCAGCCGCGCCATGCTGGAGGGCGACATCGGCCTCGAAGGGCTGTGCCCCCGGGAAGCCCCCGCGGACCGTGAGTATCGGGGAGCGCTCGGGGCGGCGAGGGGGGCGGCGAGGAAGCCGAGCGCCCCGTGGGGCGTCGGGGAGGCTGGGGATTGGGGTGCCTAGGGGCGCGCGAGGGGCGGGAGACCTGCCCGGGTCTCCGCGGTGGGGACGCGTCCCGCGCTGTCCCCAGGGAGGGGCGGGGGCGGGAGGGGACTTTGGTGCCGCGGTCACGGGGCGCACCGAGAGGCCACCCCGAACCGGGGAGGGACCCCCTGCCGGCGCCCCGTTCCCCGATCCCGAGAGGGCATCTCCCCAGCCCTGCGGCTGCTCGCCCCGGCGGCCCGAGGCGCGGGGATGTTTTCTCTGGCGCTATTAATACACAGAATATTTCCGCGCTGCGCTGGAGATTTATTTGCAGCATAAAGTGTCTGCTGGGGCTGCGGTCTTAATGGAAACCGTGGGGACTTGCCGCGGGTGGGGGGCGCCAGGGAGGCTCCGACTTGGACCGGAGCGGGTAGGGGGAGTCCCTGCACATAAATCAGACCCTGGATATTTTTATACCAATAATTTTAAAATAAATGACCCAAGCACCATTTCCTGGACGCCTCCCCCGCCAGTGCAGAGGGTGTGCAGCGAGCTTCCCGCGGGACAGGCTGGGGCCGCCTCGCTTAGCAACAGCCGCGTCCCGCGCCGGTGCCCGGTGGGCCTCGGTGCCCTGCCTGCCACCCCGGCAGGCAGAGCTGCTGGGGCGCCCGCCTTTGTATCCCCCCCAATTCTTTCCTTTTGAATTCCCGTGGAGAAACTTATCCTGAAGTCTCCCTCAACAGCCCCGTCTGGCCTTTTTCTAGAAGCGACACTGAGACGCATCGCCCCCGGCCCGGGAGGGAGGGGGCCCGGGAGGGAGGGGTCGGGCAGGTGGAGAAGCCCAGGACCTGGCACTGCCCTGCTTTCTGGACTAGCTCCCTGGGGCCCGGGTACAGCTATTCTGGAATCGGGGCGCCACCAACCCCATTGGCGTGCACCCCTCCCCTGGCATCAGCGGGTAGATGGGAAATAATAAAGCAGAGCATTGAAGAGTCAGACGGGGCCTCGTCCCTGACCCTGCCCCTGCGGTGAGGCGGGGCGCCCCCTCGGCTGCTGTGGCCTTGAGCCCGAGCCCCAGGGCGGCCGCCTGCACCCGAGACCCCGGCCAGCTTGCTCCCCACCCGGACGCATCCGTAGCCGGGGCTGTTGTGACGGTCACGCTTGCAGGCTCCACGGCTGCGAGTCGTCCTGTGGTTTGCCTGCTTCCAGGTGAGGAAACTGAGGCACGGCGCCATCTCAGGCCCCGAACTGACAGCTGCAAAGACAGACGTGAGCCGGGCAGCAGGCTGTGTGCTGAGGGCCTGTTACTCCCCCTGGGAGTCCATCAGCCCCTCCTGAATGTTTCATTTATAACTTTGCGATGCGGCTGAAGCGGTGGAACCGCTTGGCATGGGGCACCTGGTCCAGGACCGTGGGACCAGCAGGGATGGCGGGATGGCCCTGCCCTCACGGCTCCCGTGGCCGCGTGGCCGGGCTAAGCACAGATGCGCTGGCCGGTGACTCGTTCTGTGGGGAGGAGTAAAGCGGGGAAGGGGTGCAGCTGGCCCGTGGGGTAAACGGGGCGGCTGGAGAGCCCTGGCGGATGGCGGCGTGGGGACACCTCATGAAGGGGGTGGCGGGGGAGCTGCAGGTGAGAAGCCCTGAGCCAGGTGGGTCACGCTGCAGGAGGTTATCTGGACAGGCAAGAGGTGGGGGCGGGAGGGAGGCAGGGAGGGGCCTGCGACGGGCCTCAGCCACTGTCCAGGCTCTGGCTAGGTGAGCCTGAGCCCGGGGGGCCTGCCGCAGGCGAGGCGGGAGCTGGCGGGATCTGGGGAGCAGCATCCGACGGCCGCCGAGAGGCCTGGGGACAGCGCGGCTGGGAGGGTCTTTTGATCATCCGGGTGGTGGAGACGCTGGCGCCGTGGGAGGGGGGCGGCGGGTCAGGTTCCGGGTGTAGTTTGAAAGCAGAGTGGACGGGACTTGGCCACGTGTCCAGCGTGGGTTCTGAGAGTGGGAGAGGCATCGCCGACGGCTCCGAGATCTGGGGACTGCGCAGCAGAGGCCGCGTCGGTTGAGTGAGGGCCTTGCTTTTGCGTTTTGCCTTCTTGTGAATATTACTACCATGAAAATTTGCATACAAGTGTGTGTGTAAGCCCCTGTTTTCAAGTCTTTCCGCTCTCTGCTTGAAGGAGGGCCTGCTGGAGCACGTCTGTAATATTTTGAGGAACTGCCAAATGTTTCCTGAGGCAGCTGCTCCATTTACATTTCCAGGTACCCAGGGCTCTGCTTCCTCCACGTCCCTGCCCACGCTTCTTATCTGCTTGTCTCTTTTTCATGCCAGTCAGCCTCGCAGGTGTGCAATGGAGGCCTCGCAGGTGTGCAATGGCGGCCTCGCAGGTGTGCAATGGCGGCCTCGCAGGTGTGCAATGGCAGCCTCTGGGTTTTGATTGCATTTGCCCGGTGACTAATGACCCGGCGCGCCTTTCCGTGCTTGTTCGCCATTGATGTGTCTGTCGGATGCCTTGCCTGACTTTGTGGGGCCTGTTGTCTTTTGCTGTGGAATCGTAGGCGCTCCTGGTACATTCTGGGTAGTGAGTCTCCCCAGTTAGGTGATGTGCAACTGTGTTCGCTCCTCCTCGAGGTGACTCTTTTCTTGATAATCCCCTTCAGTGCTGTCTGCAGAGCTCCTGTGCTGTGCAGGCGATCGAGGCCCCTGGCTTCCAGCTCCACCGTTGGGTGCACAACCCCGTCCAACTTCAACACACGCAGATGCGTCTGCCGGCCAGTGCCAGCAGCCGGGGGCATCACGAGTGTCCAGAAAAGCCACAGCTCGGCCTCATTGTGGGGGGCAGGGACTTAGAACCTCTGCTCTCACGGCGTTTGCAGCCTGTGTGGGTTTATGTTGGATTTACATTGTGGAACTTTCCTGATTTTGACTAAGTAAACCCCGTGCCTGGGATCCCAACACCCTTTCCCCTCGACTTCATGCTGCCGCTGCACGCACCCAGCTCTCACTCCCCTCCAGGCACGCGGCAGGCCAGGTCTCACAGCTGCTTTCATCACAGCGGCTGCATTCGATGAACTAGTTTTTCTGGCCCCTTTTCAGGGCTGGCGTGGCAGGGCTGGCTGACTGGACATTTGGCAGGCTGGAGGGACATTGACTGTCTGGATGGATCGATGGATAGATGGGTGAGCGGATGGGTGGACACTTGGATGGCTGGTGGGGAATGGATGAATGGACAGTGGGAACTGACCATTTTTGCTGCCTCCTTCTGTCCCAGGCACTGTTGCAAACCCGTGCATACTCCTAGCGCTTGTTAATCTGATCATATTAAAAGTCCCCTTTGAGGGCCTCCCTGGTGGTGCAGTGGGTTGAGCGCAGCGCTGTGAAGCTGTCCACAGCCTCTGCAGCGCAGGTTCAATTCCCAGCTGGCTTGTATAAAAATAAATCTTTTTTTTTAAAGATTTATTTATATATGCATACAAGACCCGGGGTACAGGCCAGATGCATGGGAGGGTGAGAGGATTCCCCAGAGACAGGTGGGGAACAGAACAGGCAGACGACTGAAATACACTGCCGAGGGGAGCAGTGGGTGAGACAGGAGAAGTCTGCTGTGCCATGTGGGATTCTTGCCGACTGGCCGGGATCGAACCCGTGCTGCAGAGGCTGCAGACAGCTTCACAGAGCTGCACTCAACTGCCTGCACCACCAGGGGAGGCCCCAAAATAAATAAATCTTAAAAAAAAGTCCCCTTTGACAGACCGGGAGACTGCGATACAGAGAAAGCAAGTAATGTGCCCACACTCACACCCCAGGAGTGCCCTGTGACCATGGGTGGCCACGCCCACCATGCAGAGGGGGCGCTGAGGCTCGCACATGGAGAGATGAGACCCGCAGAGCTGGGCAGCAGACGAGGAGTCAGGGCCTTGCTCTGGGCCGCCTCCCCCCGCAGAGGGTAGCCCTTTGTGCAGGCCTGGCTGCTGGGCGTGGCCCATGTGCCTCCCGCCTCTGCTGGGCCTGCCTTTGCCTGGCTCACCACGCAGAGTCCAACACGGCCCTCGGCCCCCGGCCAGGCTCACGAGTGGAGGGCCCGAGCTGTGTGCCGCGGTGTCACTAAAAGCTGTCCAACCCGTGGGACCCTTCTGGTCGCAGCCATGTGGCCTCCGGCACACTAGTGACCAGAGTCACGTGCTCGGCCTTCCGGAGCCCACGCATGTGCAGACGCAGCGCCCGGGAACATCGCTGCCCCCGGCTGCAGCCTGTGGGGCGTGTCATTCCGCCCTCGGGCCTCTCCCTGGGGCTCAGGGCTCTGGGACTCACGGGCAGCTGAGCCCGGCAGGCCCCAGGCCCGGCCGCCCCACCCGGCCAGCGGCTCCCTGGACGGCTCCTGTCTCCAGCTGCACCCCCTTTGCCTCTGGGTGTGACCAGCAACCACTACCCTTGACACCTCAGGTTTAATCTCCCCCTTTTACTCGCAAGCGGAATTGCTGCCGCCCACGCGGGCCCTGGGTGTATAATGGTGTTTGATGCATTCACACACACTTCACGCCAGTCTGAGCGCGCCGCGTGTGGTGGAAATGGAGCTGCTGACGGAACTGACAGAAAGGAGGCGTATAATCGGGCCTAATTTCTATTGCATTGTGTTTCCTGGACAGTCGGCAGCCGGAGGTTGGAGCAATTTCAAGTGTGGGGTGAAGCGGGTCGGGGGGCCCTGACTGCACCCGTGTTTCTGCTTGTAAACTGCTGGGCCGGCTTCGTGCGGGAGGGTGGCCCGGGAGCCCCAGCTCTGCCCCTCTGGGCTCCAGCCTCATGCCGTCAGAGCTGCGGGGTGCTCTGCCCCGCACTCCCACCACCCCCACCCCTGCCTGGGCTGCTCCAGCTCCTTGCAGTCCTCAGGCCTGCGCCCTGCTCTCCTGGCAGTGCCCCCACTCCAGCCCTCCTGCCCGCCGTGCCTCCTCCCCCTCAGTGGCCTCAGTGCCTCTCGGATCCCCGCACGCCCAGCCCCTACTCGCTCCACTCAGCTCACGGGTCCTCCCTGCCATCCCTCGTCGTGTCCCCTGTTCTCCGCTCCTGGGGTCGTGGCACATGCGGCTCCTCTAAACAGAGCATCAGCGCCCCCCTGCACCCCAGGGCTCCCGGCACGCCCCGCCTCTCGTCTCGTGCTGTTAGGAGTGTCTGTCCAGGTCCTGCTCCCTACCCACCCCAGCGCCCCGGCCGCTCCCCCTCCCACCCCCAGAGCTGGAGGAGGCCCCCGTGGCGCAGGGGGTCAGGAAACCATGTCCCAGAGCCTCGGTCTCAGGCCTGGGAGCTCGGGATGCTGGTCCCCTCGCGCTGCGTGATACAGAAGCAATTTCAAGTGGGAATATGTCTGGGGTTCGGGCAGAGTGCGGGAGGCTCCTCCCAGGTGGACGGAGAGACGGGACCGAGAGAGTCTCCAGCCAGCAGCTTTGCACAGTGTGTGTGACGCCTCCTTGTAGGTAAACGCGGGCAGGTAGAGATTTAGAGTGACCGTGGGGCTGACTCGGGGTCATGTGGTCCCCGCCCCTCGTCACCTCTCACGGCAGCCGGGTAAGGTCGGGCCGGGCCGGCTCGGGGCTGGTGGCCCGTGGCGGGGCGCTGCCCTCCTCCCCCTGGCGCCCCCCAGCTCTCCCACGGGCTCCCTCCCTGCCCGTGGTCACTGGATAATCATCACCATCATTGCTGTTTTGCTTAAATTAACGGTTTCTTCTAGAACGGCCTGAATCTCACAGATCCGCCCCACGGCGGTGCAGAGGCCCCCACCCCAGCTCGCCCTACCGCTCTGTCTCACCATGGGTGCCGCGCAGCCCCCAGTGACCCGACTCCCTGCCGGGTGTCCACCCCAGCCCATATTCCCTGCCGTGTCCACAGTTCCCACCCAACGTCCTCCCTGCCCAGCCGGCCCAGGGCTCCGGGCTCAGCTGGCGGGTCTCTGGTCTCAGTTGGGAAGCGTCTCAGCCTTCTTGGCTTTTTTTTTTTTTTTTTTTTTTTTAAGATTTATTTATTTATTTATACAAGCACTGGGCACAGTCAGAAGCGCGGGAGGGTGAGAGAATTCACCAGAGCCAGAGCGGGGAGCAGAGCAGGCAGAAGGACCGAAGGACACTGCTGAGGGGAGCAGCGGGCGGCAGGAGAGGTCTGCGTGCCACGCGGGACCCTCCTCCGGTGGCCGGGGAGCAGCCGGGGATCGAACCGGCGCCGCAGAGGCCGCGGGCAGCTTCGCAACCCAGCGCTCAACTGCTGCGCCACCGGGGAGGCCCAACAGCCTTCTTGGCTTTTGCTGAGCTTGGCTGTGGTGAGGAAGACTCCAGAAAGTTCCGTGGGAAGTCCCTGAGTAGGAGCTTTCTCTGGCGATTAGACGGGGAGGGAGGCCGGAGGGGCGGCTGTCTCGTCCCTCCTGTCCCCGGGGGCTGGCCTGCCCCTGCTCGAGCGCTGGACATTTCCTCCCCGGCTGTAGGAGGCTGAGCGCCATCACTGATGAGACGGGACAAGCCTGTGCGACCTCAAGCTGGCATCTGAGCCCGGCATTCCTCGTCACAGCAGCTCGCAGAGGTTGTAAATTACACAGGGAGTGACTAAGAATACAAACAACTGCTCCTCTCCATTGGCCGAAGCTTGCAGGGTGGTTCGAAGGGCCCAGCTGAGACCCGTGTGGAGTCTTGACCTCAGGGCGCCTCCCTTCCGGAGAGATGCCGGCCGCTATGGCAGGAGGAAGTCTCTAGACAGTGACGCCAGGATGGTGATAGAGGCGGGGCGGGCGCACTTCTGCACTTGAAGGGGCGGACGAAAGTCCTGGAAGAGACCTGGGGGACCCCTGAGTGACGCGGCGGGTGCAGTCCCCGCCTTTCCTGGCAACAGGAGAAACCGAGGCCGGAGAGGTCGATGGACCTTCCCAAGGTCACCGGCAGTTTGGCGGCAGAGGTGGGACCAGCAGAGGTGGGACCGGCAGAGCTGGGCGTGCCCCTCCAAGTCCCGCTCTCTCCACCCCTCCAGGTCAAGCAGGAAGTTACCACCTTGGAGGCCACTGTGGGGACCCAGAGCCCAGCGCCCCTGCCCAGGCCATGGCCTTCCCGATGGGTGACTGCCAGGAGCCGGGGCAGCTCAGCTCCGCCCCCCCCACCAGTCCCTCCTGCCGCAGCCCGACGCCCCCAGGCCACTGGCTGTTTTGCACCTGTGGGAAGTGTCTGCTCTGCCCGAGCTGTCAGCTGGACACATTCATACATCTGTGCCGGCTGCACCCCTCTGAGACGCAGCACACGCCTCTCGGCCCCCGTTCCCCAGCAACCCCTCCACCCCGCCCCCGAGGACTAATTCTACCTGCTCTCAGACCATCTGTGAGCGAGTGATGGGGTTCGGATGATGGGGTTCAGAGCGTGGGGTCCTTGGCTTCCCCCTGAGAAAGGTCTCAGCGGTTTCCCATCCAGGGGCAGGGGCGAGTGCACTGAGGGGAGGCCGTCAGCGTGCACCCCGCAGGCAAGGGCTGCGTGTGAAAGGCCCGGCTTATCGACACGCTGCAGGCGCAGGCAGGCGCCCCCGGGCCCAGACCTGCCTGAGCAAGGGGTGTCCCGGGCCCAGACCTGCCTGAGCAAGGGGTGTCCGTAGTGTTCTCGGGGGTTGCTCGTTGCTCTCGGTGAAGCGTCTCCCTTTGGAGTCGGGCTGGTTTGCTGAGAGGACTGCTCACTTTTCCTGCCCCCTCCCGTCCTGCCCCTGGGAAGCTTCCCTCCCAAGTTGTCTTTGAGCTGCCGCCAGGTGTGGGGGGCTCGCCCACGTCCACGCCTGCCGCCCGCACGCTCTTGCACTGAGTCTGCCCCAAGGTGAGGACAGTGTCCCCTTCTGGTGTCCACCCCCCGGGGAGACCCCGGGCCGCGCACAGCTTGG